>NW_017729014.1:11743298-11743522 GCF_001723915.1 Gavialis gangeticus
TTCCAGGTCCAGCCCCACTCTACCCCGCTCCCCACATCAGTCCAGGTCCAGGCCCCCCATTTCCCCCCAACCTCTCTGGGTCTGGCACCGTTCTACCCCCTTGCCATGTCCAGCCCTGTGCTCCTCCCCTCTGCCACTCCAGGTCCAGCCCCACTCTAACCCCCTCCCCCCTGCCGCTCCAGGTCCAGCCCTGCTCTACACCCTGCACTCCCACGTCCAGCCCT
>NW_017729014.1:11753707-11761136 GCF_001723915.1 Gavialis gangeticus
TAGGGCCCACGCAGCTCGGGCCATACAGCCAATCGCTGCCAGCCCTCTTGGCAGTGCATGTGCAGTTGCCCAAAAGCGTTACAGACAGACAGAGACAGACAGACTAAGCCTTTTTATTATATTAGATTTGGTTTTCTTTTTGACATATCTGCAGCCTAAGATAACATTCTACATCCAACCTGTTGGCCAGTGTCCATCAAAACATACAGCCTTAGTCTTAAGCCTGACAAAGGCAAAATAGATTCATATCTTATAGACTAACTTAACGTTAATTCAGAATATATGCAAGTTATATATGCTGATATTTTAGTGATCAAAGTTATTGTTCCTTGAGGTGACTATTTGTTACCTAAGGCAAAACAGATCAGTATCTCTCTTGCATCAGTACTTCCTTATGTTAATTTTCATAGACTTCCAAGTTTCCTGTTGTCTACTTTGTGCATTTGGGCAAGGTCTACATTTTCAAGGTAACTTAGGCTCCCCCCTCAGCTGTCCATTAGTGAAATTATAGTCTTATACTCATTGTCCTTCTTGTAGAAGTGATACGAATGGGACTTACTTAAGGTTTGAATACTTCTCCCGAGTTAGCAGGACGGCCTGTTGAATTACGCCAGGCTGAGTTTCTCACTGCACCATTCCAGAGACCATGATCAAATGTGTATCCACCTCTCCTACGTGTAACTGAAGAATTCTGTCATCTTTCTGATGCTTTATTAAGAATTTGTTCTATTTGCAGACGTTTGATACTAAGATGCTTAGATTCAGAACAAGATGCATTTTTGTTCATCTTGGAATCACAGTGTGGAGTATTTATTTGTACTCATCTTGGTTGCTTCTAATGCTGAACTTGAAAACCAGAGGGGAAAAAAATCTATCTTTTATGTCATTTTCTCTTTGATTGTTCCCCTCCCCTACTGTGTTTTGAATTAATCTATCATGAGTACAAATGTTTATGTTTAGTAGCTCCAATTTGAATTTTAGGTCATAATCACACTACAGCGCAAAGAATAGCAGTGTCAGGACATGTCTGCAAACATCTCTTGCTAGTTAAAATGCTGCAGAGCCAACAAAGCAAAAACACAAAAGGCAAAAACAAAGCATGTTTTTATAGGTCCTGTAAACTACCCTTGTTACGGTCTTGCAGGTACTTGATGGGACTATTAGATTTAAAATAAACAAAGAATTTGGATATTTTATACCGTTCAACTCTTCTAACTTATGCCAAATACAATGGGGAAAGTCTGACATTTGCCTTCTCAAAAATTGTACTTAAAAACTACTATAAATGGGTATTTTTATGTAATCAGGAGTGTATTTGGTAGCTGTCCTGGTCTGAGAAAAAAGAAATGCAAAACTCTAGTACTCTTGGTTAAGGGATGATACCTTTTATTAGACCAACTAAAAAATCACTTTTGTCATTCCTTAGTTAGTAGAATAAAAGGTATCATCTCTGAACCAAGAGTTCTAGAGTTTCGCATTATTTTTATGTAAATATTTTGTTGTCACGGTACCCTTCAACTCCCCCTCTTTCATTCAAAGACGGTGAGCACTGCTTGGCTCCTCTGCACTGTTCATGCATCATTCTTCTGTAATGGACAGTTTTACTCACTAGAAACAATCTCACATCCATTAGGTGGGGTCTTAAAGCCATGATTAAAAATCCCAAATGACTGTTTTTAGGTTTTTCTGTAGAAGTGACAGATGATCTCAGACTATATGGGTAAAGGAGACAAGGCCTAATACAGGCTCGCCACCAAATTTCTGACAAGAATCTTAACTGTGTAACAACACCCAAGGCTCAATACCAGAAAGGAGGAACTTGGTGGTCCAGGAATCCATGTCTGCATAACGTATCTTCTACAAAATAGAAAAGACTACGTTGTATATAAATCTTGTACAGTTAAAGCAAGGCTTTGTAATGCTAAAAGTGAGGCTATTTCTTTGTCCTTTCGCCACCATTTCATAAAAGCGGACACAGCACTTACGAGACAGCGTGGAGGGAAAAGGAGTACTGTGTGAGAGTTACTGTGTAAGGGTTACTGATAAGATATGAAACTAACTAAATCCAGTCAACAAGAGAGTCTCGTCAACAGGAGAACCTTGAAAGTCAGGCATGATTTGTTTTTGTTAGACAAAGAAACATCTGGAGACAAAATACAGGGAGCACGTAATTCACGAGAATTAAACTTCAGTGTTCACGCCCACAGTGCCACTTGATTGGACAGAACAGTAATTTAGTTAATGAATGATTAGAAGCACGAGCTAATCGCAAACTAACGCATACGCACTTAAAAAGTATAAAGAAGTATTGTAACTAGCAGGTGGGGTCCCTCTCTGTAGAGGTACCTCGCTCGAGCGAATAAAGATTCTGTATTTGACTTTAGATACTTGCTCTGCGTGATCATTGCCCCAGCCTAGAGCAAACTGCACGTGGCTTTAAGAGCGTAATTTGTAACAACTATTAGGAGACACGTGGAGACTCAACAGTACATTCAGAATTAATACAATTGAACGAAAGGACCCCAAACAGTTGTGGGAATCAAATTTCTAGATACTGACTTAGTGACTGCCTCCTATCAATGTCGTTGTGTGAATCAGAATCACAGTTTCCAATGTTCCTGAACTTGGGGCATGTTTGAATTTCTATTTCAAATTTGCATCTTGAACCGGTTTCTACTTGTGAATCACTGTGACGTTGTATCTCCTTTATATAACGTACAGCTATTATTGAATACACACACTTAATGCAACCGACTTGCACTGTGTCAGCACAGAACAACCCGCAACTCCTAAAGCTGTAAAACATTATTCCACCCACCAGCTCTTCAAATACTATATAGAGAAACATTTCTAATACATGTGAGAGAGTGACATCAGTGGATACAAGTAAAATTACATTGTATCTAGACATAAATTACCTAGAATCCCCTTCTCTTGTAATTTTTAGTTGAGACTAAATTCACATACTGTATTTTCAAAATTTAGATGATACACAAATATATAAAACCTGTAACAAAACAGACACCAGTACTAGAAATATCACCCTTTAAAAATGCCTCATTTGGCATAAGTGCTTCCAACTCGGATTACATTTTTTGCTTTTTTATTTTTGCATGTAGACCAAAGACAGGTCAAGGAACAGTTCAAAGCTTTTTCAGCAAAGAGAGAAAATAGTTTAGATATCTGTTCAAAGTAGTGAGGGTTCCATCCCCCAATACCTGGTTTTTACTAATTTCCATTATTCTACTGGTTTATTTTTTGATTTGACCACTTTCCTCTTCTCATCTCACCAACGCTTTTCCTTGTCAACATTTCCCAAATGTTTGTTAACTTTTCCTGAATAACTCATCTGAAGAACGTTGTCTGCCCATGCTCAGTTGCCCAGCTCTTCCTACTTACTATTGGTTTGCTTATTTAAAACTGCCCATTTAAAATCCCCATATCCAACTAATTTCCAAAATATGTGGAGCCTTCCGATTCCAACATTCTTTCCTCCTTCCTCTAAAACCAAGTGCTTTCTGTGGGCATTGCAATTTTATATGCTTAATTCAGATCTATCCAAGTCCTGGGTGTCAGATGCAACTAGACGAACCCTACTTAAAACCCTCTTTTGTAGGGTTTAAATGAAATTGCATTGTGCTACCCCTTCACTTGGGGGAAATTAATTTTGCTGGTGTAGCAAAAGAGAAGGAAATGATCTCTGTCATAGCAGGAGAGATTATTGGTACAGTAATATTTGTGAAAGCATTTCACCTCTGCTGGACAGAGGTACAAATAAGAGAGATACTGATATAAAAACCATATGTCAAAGACCCATAAAATTGCACCATCCCAATGCAGAAAGGCAATAAAAATGAAAGGCATCCAAGCTTGCATTGCCAAACCTTGTCTTGGCATTAGCACATTTTCAAGTATCCCTTAAAATCTTAAAGGACTGCTCTTTTTTCATGGTTGTGACAACCTGCATCACCATCTGTTCCTTCTTGTCTTTAAACTGGATAAGATAAAATGCTCTAACTAAAAAAAATATATATTTTAATCCGATTTTCAAGAGTTTTGTTTAAAACACTTTGACATATTAGTCCTCATTACAGGATCATTTATTCTTCATTACATATTATTCCTCATTACCCTAATTTTCCTGCTGATACCTTCTGCATCAGACTGTCAGCAGTAGATTCCCCAGTACAGATCCAATGAAATTAATTCAGTTAACAGGCTTTTCAAAGGTGTTGGTTGAAGCCATATTTTGTTTCTCTGAGGAATGTGAGGGAGTCTTGTTAGGATCACAACTGGGCAAAGATTATTCTCATTTTGGTTTTGTTTTCATGGAGATTGGTTTATCTCTCTGAAAAGTCCAAGACTGACAGACACGTGAGAATTTTGTTCTGATATACAAGTCGGTTGCAGGGAGGTATATAGAGGTGATTGACTGAGTTGCAAAAAAAAGGCAAGACACTCTTTTTAATATCCAGGTGCACTTTGTGTAAAGATAGGATAGGCTTCAAGCTTTTGCTAGAGTATGAAACATCTGCTGCAAACTGCAGCTTTTATTAACGTGCTTAAGCAATGTAGGTGTATAAGGCTCTGACATCCTGTATTCAGAGAAATCTAACATCTAAACTGATCACAAGGTTAAGATACTAGGAGGAAAGACAAGGCAAGGGCGGAGGTGGTGGGTTGGAGGAGGAAAACACCTCTACACGGAACAAGATTTTATGATTGCTTAGCAGAAAAGATCCAGTACACTACTTCCTAAATACTTGCTTATAAAACTTGAAAATTTCAGAGCATGGGAAAAATGTGGATAGTGAGAGGGACAGAGAAGTCACTCATCAGTAGGAAAGAAATCATGGAAGTAGTCTTCACATGCTTGATTTCTGCATGTTCTGAGGGAACCTCTGCTACATACAAGACGCTGCCCGTTACAACAGCCTTTGCTATCAAAGTTACGTACCCTGACATCTCATTACTTGGTTCATGAGTCGACCTAAGATTTTTAAAAAGGGGTTTAGATGATGTGGTGCATCACCACATATAACACAACATTTTTCTCCAGTTAGAAAGGAACTAGAAGCTTTACTATGGTTGAGGTCTGGCACTACATTATTCTATTTGAAAACAAAAACACAACTTTACATTTAAAAACACGTGCACAACTTTGCTAGATTATATATTAAGTTAAAAAAACACAACAAAACTAGGCAAAAATGGTTTAAATAGAAGATACTGTGCCGTTAGTTCTGTAGTCATTATAGTTCAATGTACATCCTCTTCTTCAAATTTGTAAAATGAAATCTAGTCATCTTGAGCATCTTGAGAGCACCACCAGTACTTAATCGTTAGTCATTTCTACACAACTGAATTGGTATGGTATTACTACACCCGAGTTAAAGATTTTAGGGCTATGAAATAGAAAAGAGAGATTACCAGATAGCAAAATTGCAGAAGAAAGGATAGCTTGACTCAAGCTACCTCAATGGAACATCAAGACTATTAAAAAGGAGAGGGTTGTTAATACCTACGGAGTGAAGAGAGATTAGCAGACATCAGGTGGATTATAATCAGCCATGAAGTTAATGGACTCCCTCAGCGCTGCCTGAATAGAAATGCTGCTGCCTCTCCCGAGCAATTGGTTTAAAATTTTGGATAGATTAGGAATCAAACTGCACCCCGCTAGGTCTGCCTCCAACTCAGTTATGTGCTGGTGAAAGCAATGCTGGTCATTGCAGATCCTGACATTACCAAGCAATCTCCAACTGATTCATTTTACCTAATTCTACCATTTTATTTTACTTTTTTAACTAATTCTGCTCTACCTCTACACCTTTCATAGGCTCTAGTCCTAAGTATAGTTCCCGACACCTGTGAAAGGGTGGAAATTCTTTAGATATACTTGTGATCAAGTCACCTGAGAATCCAGACTGCATTGTGCTGTGCTGTGCTGGGATCTTTTTCACGCTGTGTGGATTTAAGCTCGACAGGCTCCAAGGATAGGTTATACACGACCAAAACTCCCTAGGGAAATGTAACTGATGCTCTTGTCACATGGCACTGTTTCTTCTCAATTTTCTTGTGCATATGCTGCATGTGTTGCCTCAGTTCAGGGATGGGCAAAATATATGGCCATGAAGGGGTTTTGTCCAGCCCACAGTGGATCCCTGAGTCTTGTCTGGCCCAGGTGCCAGCCAGCCAGGGCACATCCTGCCGTCCCTTGAGCATGGGGCTGGGGCAGCTCCTACCAGTTGCTGCTGGTCCCAACCCCACGGTACCAGTGGGGACCCATGCACGGAGCCCTGACTCAGCACACCCCGCAGCCGCTTCGGACTTGCCCGTCCAGGCTCAGCAGCAGCAGCAGCACGGGTGGGTGTCAGGCAGAAACTGTTGTTAGGTGCAGAGTAAAAGCAGCCCTTCCCCCTCGCTGCTGCCGGGCAGTTCTTGCTGCAGCTGCCTGGAGCCCGCACTGTACTGGGTTGCCCTGCAGCTGCTCTGCACTGCCCTGCTGAGCAGCCCAGAGGCAGTGGTGATGGTGGCAGAGATGCAGGGCAGCCCAGCGTGGGCTCTGGGTGGCTGCAGCAAAGACTGCCCAGCAGCAACGAGGGAGAAGGGCCACTTTTCCCCTGCACCAAGCAATAGTTTCTGCCCAGCAGCCAACTCAGGGGGGGGTGTGTGGGGGGGCTCCCATGCACACCCCGCCATACCATCAAACTCTCCCCCCCACACACACGATCACATACCCCACAAATAGCGCACCCATCCACACCCTCCCCCACAAACACCTGCACTGCATGCCTCTGGGAGAAGCCCTGCTTACTGCTATCGCACGCTCCAGCACACACATACACCCACCCAGATCCACCCTCTCCCTCCACAAACCCCATCCCCACAAACCCCCATACCCCACAAGCCCCATAAATATCCACCCACCCACACATAACCACCTCCCTACCCCCTCTTGCAATATACTCTTGTAAGACTTCATTTTGAGCTATTATGCAATCGTCTCTATATACACAATGTAAACACACAACTATTTCTTTTAAATAAAATTAAAATACATTGTTGTGGATGTTTGATTTCTAGTATATAATTTTTTCCCCCCAGTTCCAAGATGGCAACCCCCCTTCCCAAAAGGCAGGAAGCAAGGGGAGGGACTTCCAGTGGCAAAGGTCCGGGGTTAGGGTGGTAGGACTTCTGGTCCCAAGTTGGCAACCAGGGGGTGGGATGTTTGTCAAGGGGCAGGGACACCCTTGTGACCTCAACAGCTCACCAGGACTTGTTAAGCAGCCCTCCAGCCAAAATAATTGCCCACCCCTGCCTTAGTTTATACTTGCAAGCATAGCTAAACGCTACCAAAATACTAACCTAACATACTCCCTAAACCATAAGAGATTAGATAAATTAAAAAAAAAAAAAAAAAAAAAAAAAA
>NW_017729014.1:11761254-11769089 GCF_001723915.1 Gavialis gangeticus
AAAAAAAAAAAAAAAAAAAAAAAAAAAAAAAAAAAAACAAACCAAAAAAACCCCACAAAACAGCCTAAAACTTCCTGTATCTACGGCCAGTCGTTTGGGAAGTGAGGAGGGTCATGTATTTGAATGTAAAGGCCCTGAAAACAGGTGGGGTTCTCTCCCTCTCATGTGTACTGGGAATGTTGTGAATCCCAACAGTGACCATTAATGAAAGTGAGCCAAATTCTACTGTTATACTGTTGTGAATTCTGGTATCATAGCATTCAGTTCACTGGTGACATACTGTCATCACATTAGAATTTGGCCTAATCAATGTTTTAACTGATCATAGAGAGCACATGATGAAGTAGTGATGCAAGAATCTGTTCAATTGTGAATGCTCTAGAGCAACCCTAAGAATAGAAACTCGGGGGGAATGGAAGCAAGAAAACCTACATGTTGCCAGAATGGAAGCAAGAAAACCAAATGTTGCCATCTTAGCCATCTCCTTAAGTAACAACACAAAAGAACAAGAAAGGAGAAAGAATGACAGAGTAATCTTTGAATGTCCTTTGTTGTATAGTATTGAAGGATGGTTTTGAATTGTGATTTGGATTTATGGTAGTCAGGGACTGACATGTGTGCAGAAGGATTATGTGGGGAGAACATAGCTTATTTTTGAACTGTTGCCCATGAAAGCCCACTTTCACATCTTGAAGATTGGTTCATGATCAACACTATTCAGCATTTTTATCAATTATCTGGGAAGAAATTTTGCAATGGTAGTAACATTAATAATGGGAAAAAAGGTGAAGTGGTAAAGACAGTTGAGTTTCACAAAGTATTCTGGATCTCCTGCTAAACTGGATCCACTTGAATAACATGCACTTTAATACAGCTGAATGTAAGGGCATAACTCTAGGTACTAAGAACTTAACTGAAGTCTCGTAGATAACCAAGTGAACAAGAGCTCGCAGTACACTGCAATAGTTAAAACAAATCTGATCATTAATTATTCTGTTACTCATATCTAATAGAAGTCCGGAAGTATAATTAATTACCAAGTTATACTGCATTAGCAAGACAATTACTGGAATACTGTGGCCATTTATGGCACCCATTAAAAACAAAGCTAAGCTAATATTCATGAAGAAGATTACAGGAATGATTTTGAGGTCTGAAAAAACTGTCTTACAGTGAGAGCTGAAAATGCTTAAAAGTACTCAAGGTTCACAAACAGTTAAAAAGTGACTAGATCATGGCTTATAAGTATCAACCACAAGGGAAAAAGTTCTCACAAGCAGCACTATGGCAGGCTGTAGCAGGCTGCTAAGCCAGTGACTACAGTAATGCTAATTACAAGCTGCTTAGGACTGGGCCAGCTGTGGGAGATAACTAGCTGGCCCACAGGAAGTGAAAGGCTCCCAGGAAGAGGAAGCCAGCCAGACAGAAGGTAAATGAGAGGGCCTGGCCAGCAGTTACAAAGCAAAGAGATGCAGGGGCTGCAAGACTGGGAGCAGCAGCACCATGGCAGAGACCTGAGTCACAGCCAGTGTGAGAGGGAAGATTACAGCAAGGAAGAATTAGCAATAAGCCAGAGGCACCTTCTCAGGTTCTGAAGAGGACTCAGACCTGTGGAGCTAACCTTCTATAGACTGTATTTATGTTAATGTTTGAGGACTGACTGATGTGGGAGGACACCTATGTGACAGGTGTGCCCTGAGAGCAAAGGACTGTATTGCGTTTAAACACTGTAAGCTAAGTGGTAACCTTGAACCCACTGCAAGCACACAGAAGCTGCGTTGTAAACTATTTCTGTTCAGTAAACACGAGATGTCCACTGTATGTTCCTATTGAAAAGGGCTAGCAGTGTAACTATTGTTCTCTACAGGATTCCAGTTTGCATCAATCTTCCATATTGAACATCGTATTTGTGACATGAAGTGACAGTGGGATTCCTACCCATTAAAAAATAGGAGCCCTTGGGGCCTAGACAAGATATATCTAAGTGATTAGTACTTAACCTCAGCTTCTCGCCAGTGACAAATTCTTTCTGCCTTCAGCCTGTTCTTTTCTTATTTTAATTAACTAATCAGCAGTGCTAAATCTGTATAAGATTTCTTAATGTTTCAGGCACTCATAGCTCCAAAAGAAAGAGAGGCACAGGAGACGAGACAAATCTCTTTATGCAAAAGTCTAAAGTTGCAGTGGATGAAGGGGAACTAGAAGAAAACATTTCTTCCATCTCCCCCCCACCCTAAAACCATCTGTTCAAAGCCTGCCAAGGGAAATCTGGGGTCACTTGAGTGTTTTCATTTGCTAGGTGGTAACAAACAATGAGGTGAAACCCTGAAAAATTGAAGATTATATATTAAGAACAAACATGCACATTGCTGAACAACCCTCCTCTATCAGATAAGTGATCAATTCATAATTCTTGCTGGGAGTTTAATCCCTTAGAGCAATAAAACCTCGATAATTAGATGATGATTCCTTTCCTAGCTGAAGTACTGAAATCAATCAATGTTCACACTAATTACTTTACACAAAGAAAAGCTATTAGGTCTTTTTACAAAAACTGCCATTGTGAAAGGGACAGAACCACATTGAACATCAGCTGCAGTAAAACCTATAAGTTATGATGGAATGTGATGTTAAATGAGGGTAAGATTCCTTTTTTAAGCCTTCCAAGGACTACAGATTAACAGACTGCTCTCTGCAATCTTTCAGATGCCCAGAACCATCCCTAACCATTCATAGACTTCCCCCTCCTTCACATTTTTCATCTCACTTACCTCTCCCAAGGCTTCACTGAGCTATTATCTAACCTGATGCAAGAGGTGAGAACAAGCCTTCCTTTGAAGTTTATCCACCTTGCTTCCTGACTGCCCATGTGCAAGTGCATGGGTGTGTCTGGGAGATCTGAAGAAACCTAAGACTTTTCCAGCTGGCAAAAAAAGGAACATTAGCTTGAAGGCCACACAAAAGGAAACTCTGCATATGTGTTAAAAGCAACTATTCACATGGAATTGAGTAGTTTTGCCTCTGGAACACTAAATCAGTATCAGCAACAGGAGTCAGAGCAGCAAGATACACTATAGCTACTCAGCCATACTCAACACATGCTCTTTTCCTTCACTAAGCCACTGCAAGAAAAGGAAGACACAGAGGAAGTTCTTTGTGAATGTGTATCACCATTTATTGTAGTTCAAGAGTCAGGAATTGAACAGAGGACACTGTCAGCAAAAAAACAAGAGAAAAAAACAACCTTTTTTTTTTTTTTTTTAACAGGCTTCATTTTAAAACACTGTGGTTTCAAATCCTTTTTAAAAAGGAAATTCAAGTATCTTAAGCAGGGGGCAGTAATACAAAAATGTTTTGTGGATTTTTTTTTAGTTTTTTAAAAAAATGTAATTCTACATTTCCTGCACCCTTTTTGCTTTGGTAAGGCCAAGCTATGGATACAAACTGGTATGCAACATAAAAATGACCCCGCCCCAAACTGCAGGCTCCAAGACTAAAAGGATCTGCTCTCTGGAGACAAGCTGTAAAGGCTCAGAACTGTCACTTAGCATATCCTATCTCCAGCGTTAAAAGAAGGTTTATTTTTAAAAAAGTCACTGAAGTCCTGGTATTCCCAAACACCTCATTGGTGGCAGCTGCTTCAACATGTTCCTATCCACAAGGCTTTTCAAAAATACCAGAGCATCAAGATTCTCTCCATTTAACATAAAGGGACATCTCAAAGAACAGAACTTAAAATCCACGTGTCAAATATTTTGCCTTTTTTAAATTATTATTCTTGTGTGTCTTCTAACACCAATTAAAAAACAAATATGCGAATATGTATAATATAAAAATACGATCCCAAGATTAACACTTTGTTGCAGGCACAGTTATCTCACAGAATATGTTCTCTTGGGGGCAGGAGAAGGATTTTATTTTCATGGGGACTTTTTTTCGCATTACAAAGAAAGACAGCAGTGCAGGTTTATGGGAGGAAGAGAAGGGAAGGAAAGAGGAAAAAGTTACTTTAGCAGCAAAATGTCCGATGTTCTAACCACAATCAAATTAACGGATATCTGGCTGTAAAAATAAAGTTGAAGGGATGCTGCTCTGATCCATTCATCTTTGCGAAAATAATTCAGCTGTAAAAATCCCAAATTGTGACAGGTTGAAGGACTTTGTTTTGTAACATGAGCAACTTCCTAATTTGTCCTCCATGCTATTGACCATTCGTTATCATTTAAATATATGTACAAGAATTAAGCTGCTTTTCTTCTCGTCCACATGCTTCTGGTCACTAGCGGATATCACCGACGGTGGGCATGCTAATCCCAGCATTAGTTTCCAACGTATTATCTGCACCACCATCACTAGACCAGCCCATGCCCTGCTCTTCTCATTGGCATTGGTGTGCGCTGCAGGGGAGTTTTTAATGGTCAGCATTCTGCTTGTCTCTCATCCAGGCTTGGATTTGCTCTTTCAGTTCTGGCACTTGAGATGAAGAGAAAAAACAATGAATGATTAATGTGAAAGTTGTAAAATTTTAGATATGCCATTATCCTGAAGAAGACAGGGGCATCCTTGGGTTAAGAGAGGCGGTAAGAGGAGCAAACTCCTGGGTTATGTTCCCTGTTCTAGCAAAAAAAAATTGCTGCATGGCTTTAGGGAAATCCTTTCATCTCTCTCTGTCTGTGGATTATACCCACATTTACAATGTGGGTATCATCTACCTATCAAAACACGCCTAAATGACAGGAACTCTGGACAAGTTCAGATACTAAAAGAAAAATGACAAAGACTAACCAAAGACATAAAACTTGAACTTTTCTGAGTAGGCTGGAGTGAGGGAACTGCTGCTTTACCCAGGCTCCAATACTGCAGAAGCTTCAGATGCATCAGACAACCTGCAATGAAGCTGTGCTCCACTGTACACCATTCCAGTAATTATAGTAAAAGTAGAGCTACCTGGTTCCAGCATGTTTTCTGTCAGCGTCTGCCGATTGAAGGGGTCAGTGGAGGAGTTCAAAAGGTGCCGTAGGATTATTGATCTGTCCATGATAGTTCCAGATGGCAGCCTTACAGGGTCAGTCATCAGGGTGTCCATGAGTGGATCTAAAGAGAGTTCAAGCTTTACATCATCATTAAATTACATGCACGTACACACGCCTCTCAAGACCACAGATGACCAGGTATATTACTGATGTAAACTTTAAGGGAAAAAAAGGCTCTTAGGCATCTCCAGCCAGCTGAACTACAGTTGTAATGAGGGCAGCATCAGATAAGGACATGTACAGAAGGGCAACACTTGCTGAGAAGGGGACTACTGCTGAGATAAAAGCTACCTCAGAATGCAGAACTGGATGGTACCCAAATTTAACACGGGAAATGCAGCATAAAAGCCCAGCACTTCAGTACTGTAGCATCAAAAAAACCCTGTAAAAACTGTAAAGCAGATTTAGCACAGACAGGGCTAAACATGGATAACAAGCTCCTGATCAACTTTGTTCTCTTCACTCGGACACTGTTTCACTGAACTGGGGAAAGGTGCAGAACTTGAGGGCACTAAGTTGTTTCCATTAAAAGGTACAAATTTTAATTTATACTTACATTATGAGACTGTATGTAATCTCCATTTCCCCTCAGTTCCCTTTACCCCTAAGTCAATATTTAGAATATCAACTTGCCTCTAAATTCATCTGGAGCATCACTATAATCGATTTCCGCACGGGCATTCTTGGCAACAATTTCCTCCACCTTCTCTGCCAGCAGTTTGAATTTCTCTATTGCTATTGTTGACTTGATGCCAGCCTTCCTCATCTTCGAGATAACCTCCTCAAACAGCTCTTTGCTGTAGGACCTCTGTAAGCAAGGAAAGCAAGCTGACCATGGGAACTGGTGGCAGCTTTGCTTAGCTACAGCAACTTGATGTAAAGATCTCAGCACCCTTCTTAAAAGAAACTAAAAGCTTCATCACTAATGTGAGGTAGGTAGGGGGAACATAAGAATTATTTCACTCCGCACTGAGATGCCATTAAGGTGTGTGGGGGGTGAGTACAAAGGCACTTTTCCATCATTCCCCACACTAGTTACTATTCAGGACAGGAAACAAGGACGTCGTAATACTCCACTGAAAAAAAAAAAAAAAATCAGGAAATTTAGGCAAGTCAAACAATTGCCAGAGTTGTTGAGACAGGACACCTGGTCACAGATAGTTGGGGTTTATCTTTAATTTAAAACGTGACAGCTTCAACAACCCCAGTTCAGTTTCTGCGTAACTGCCACCAACCCAGAAGTGCTTCTGTTAGATTGCCATCCGAGAACTGAATCATCCAAACTGTAGTTTGCTTGCAGGATTCAATAGGGTCAGGGTATATGGTAATATAGATTCAACAATTTTCAGAAGTCCAAATTCATATGTTAAGCACTGCATGGGTTAAGGAGCTGACTCCTCTCCCCTGCTAGGTTGAAGTGGGAATGTGTACCAGAGCCACCTCAGGAAAACAAGCCTACAAGGTTCTCCTCTATCTTGCAATCCAAACAGTTTCACTGTCTTACATACCCACACTATTGAGATTATTATAATTATTATTATAATTTAACTATAAAATCAGATGGTACCTTCCCCAATAGAGAACTATCTATGTGCCTGAGTCTCTCAATGTGCCTGACAACCGAGGGTTAACCATTTGGCAGGGGCCTCTTTTTCCCAAAAAGTACAACAGGTACATTTGCACAAATTACTGAAAACACTGCAAACAGTGTGAATGATTAACTGCTGTAATTAACCATGCCACATGCCAAGTGGGTACAGAAAAGTGGGAGTCAGGGTCTGACTGAGGAAATCTAGAAAACAAGCAAGAGATCCAGCTATGGACTACTAGAATCCAGACAGCCAGGTGCCCAAAATCAGGCTGACTAGCTAACTACTGGCTTACAATTGCTCCAGGCAGATACATTAATCTCTGCAACAACACGGAATCCTATTTTGGGAAAGAATGTAATTCCCCCCTCCATTCCCTAATGACAAAAGATCCTACTGCAAAAGTCATTCAGTAGTCTCAGAGGGAAGCTGGTACCAGCTGGGATCCTGCCAGTTTGATGCAGCATGCAGCACACTGCAGGAGTAGCCAAGCTCTGTTTCTAAAACTGTGTAGCTACCCAGCACAATACAAATCAGCCACAGACAAAAGGCATACTTAACAGCTTCCATCGACTCTTTTGCATCAGTCTCATCAAAACTGAAGAAAATAAATATATATAAAGGACTTTGGTGAAGCACTTGCATTCTAGAGACTACAAAGCCACCTGCGTTCACTTTCAAAGTGCTGGGTTTTGAAGAAAAATGTTTGAAAAATTAGTTTTTTTTTAATAACCTAAAAAGCCTTGTTTTCTAAAATCTTGCAATTCGTTTTTTAAGCAGGTAT
The DNA here is from genome assembly GCF_001723915.1 of Gavialis gangeticus. Classification (NCBI taxonomy): domain Eukaryota; kingdom Metazoa; phylum Chordata; order Crocodylia; family Gavialidae; genus Gavialis; species Gavialis gangeticus. The sequence continues at coordinate 11,768,661 of NW_017729014.1, forward strand.
GAGTCAAACAACAAACATACGACCTAACGTACTAGGTCTCATGAATCCATAGTATTCTTTGGGCATTATAAAACATTCTTAACACAGCTACGATTCTTCAGTACCACACATCCTGCTGAAGCATGGTATTCAGTGCTGAGGACACTGTGTACCCGCCCCAACTCCATGCCAACCTGGAGGGGAACAGAGAACTATAGGCACCATGCCCGGGGCCTTGGAAAGGTCTTCACATTTCTTCTATTATGTGTTTGGACTTGCAAAGCAGCAATATCCTTTTGAGAGTCCCCATTATAATGAGACTTTTTTTTTTTTTTTAATTCAATAGCTATTAAACTATTGTGCATTTTTCCTGGTGCTTCCTTCCTGTCACTGTCAGTTACCAAGATACTCATCACTCCCCTCAAGACCTTTTTTTTTTTTTTTTTTTAA
>NW_017729014.1:11769261-11790118 GCF_001723915.1 Gavialis gangeticus
CCCCCCAAGACCTTTTTTTTTTTTTTTTTGTAATCCATCATTTATTCATTTGTACAAGTCACAACTCAAGTACACAGCAGTTAGGTGGGGACAAATGAGAATGAAGCACATTAGTGCTGGAACCGGAAGAAAGCCTGGTTAACATTCTGGTTTTTACCCATACCGAATAGCATTAAAGGGACACCATTAATTTAAAAATTACATGCAACTTCCCCTCTGCTACTGACACCACATGTACTGATAAGAGACAGAACTTTAAAAATCCAACTGAATTTTCATTATTTGTGCTGCTGTTTTTTTTTTTACTGTATTTCTCTCAGACTAGCCTAATGTGGGTAGAATCAATTAAGCCAGTTCCACAGCTCTGCAACTGTATTTGGGATGCAAACAGGGTTTTAATTCTTTGGAAACATTTTCCATTAGAATTTTAAGCAGGCACAGAGAGGCTTCCTTTTTGTCTTTGGATTTGGAAAAAAACTTGTTCTTCTACCAAACACAAGCTACCGGGCCACAGTTTTTCCCCTTTAACTAGCAAATCAGTACAAGGGACCAAGCTAACAGATGAGGAACAGCTTAAATGTATTCACACAAGCTTCTGCAGGAGTGGTTTTGTAAAGATGTTTGCCAGGGTCTTCACTCCTTTCTCTAAAACTCACCTGGTCATCAGCAATTGCTTTAGCAAAACGAGCACAATCTAGCTGCAGGTAAATATCAGTCAGTTGGTCCAACAGCTTCTTTGGTTCAAACCCATATTTCTCAGGGTTTTCAACTTTCAGGTCACGGCACTTAGGGCCACACAGTTGCTGAAGGTTAAAGTTCAGCATAGCAGCCAATCGTGGTCCAAGTTCCTATACGGGCAAATGTAAAGCACAAACAGAAATGAGGAAGCTGTGAAGAAGGGCTAGTACCCTTTGGGGGACAGGCATCAAGATCAAGAATTTATGGCACTAGGATTTCCCTTCATGGAAGCTTCTGCTCAATTCACAGGTTTCACACTGCAATCTCCCAGCAGCACTTCTTTTTTTCAAACTGAAGCACTAAGCATACAAAATAGAAAACAATTCAACTCGTATTAGTGTACCCAAGGACCACATGTGACTAATAATATTACTGGCAGAGGGGTTTCTGCTGCTGAGAAACTGGAAGTGTCACACACTGAGCCATGTACCAAGCAGACAGACGCTGCATATGCTTCTCACTGTGGTTTGCAGTACCACACCTTTCTTGAGGACACCTTGCTTTGTTACAATACACACTCACTGTGGGAGTTTGGGTTGGATGCTCTCAACCCTGCTCAGAAAGGTTCAGACTCTGGCACATCTTAATTTTCCTCTTAAATTTGTTAAATTCAGTGCCACCATTTTTACAGTCTCATCACTACTGGCCACTACAGATCTAAGAAATCTATGATTTTCTCAGCAGCTAAGAAACCACCAAATCACTGACACCACCAATTAGATCTCAGCGCACTGGGGTGGGAGTGAAGGAATATGTTACAATTCCTAGCTCATTAGCCATCCAACGTTTTTTAAAAAGCTAGAAATCAGTGGGGCAGGGGAGAACACTAGAGCACGACCGGTCATACTTACAGGTCTGAGGAAAGGCTTCTGAACCTGCTTGGTAAGGATATGGAACATATCAACAGTTTCTGTTGCCAGGGCAAGATATGAGCGAGACACACGCTCATCCTGAGCAAGCTGAGACTGACGAGCCTGTTGCTGGTCCTAGAAAATAAAGATGTAACAATCCAAAGGCTAAGTCCTCAGAACTAATTATCTACCCCGAGCAAAACGGATTCATAGATGTAGGGTCGGAAGGGACCTTGTAGATCTTCTAGTCTAACCCCCTGCCGAAAAATTGGGCTCAAATGACCCCAGCCAGGTCAACGCCGAGCCTCCTCTTGAAGATCCCCAGCGTAGACGCAATCACCACTTCCCTTGGAAGTTGGTTCCAGATCCTAGCTGCCCTGACTGTGAAGTAGTGCCTTCTAATGTCTAGTCTAAACGTACTCTCTAGCAACTTATGGCCGTTATTCCTTGTTACTCTGGGAGGCGCTCGGGGGAACAAGGTCTCTCCCAAACCCCACTGGTCCCCCCTAGTAAGTTTATAGACAGCCACCAGGTCCCCCCTGAGCCTTCTCTTGCGAAGGCTGAACAGGTTAAGGTCCCGTAGCCTCTCCTCATACAGTCTGCCCTGCTGTCCCCAGATCATGCAAGTGGCCTCCTTTGGACCCTCTCAACGCTATCCACATCCCTCCTGAAGTGCGGCACCCAGAACTGGACGCAGTACTCCAGCTGCAGCCTAACCAGCGTCGCATAGAGGGGGAGGATCACCTCCTTGGCCCTGCTTGTGATGCACTTGTGGATGCAGGACAAGGTACGGTTAGCCCTACTGACCGTGCTCTCGCACTGTCGGCCCATGTTCATTTTGGAGTCAATACTGACTCCAAGATCTCTTTCTGCCACCGTGCTTTTGAGAAGGGAGTTCCCCAGCCTACAGGTGTGCTGCTGGTTCCTACTGCCCGAGTGCAGCACCTTGCACTTGTCCATATTGAATTCCATCCTATTTTCATTTGCCCACCCTTGTAACCTGTCCAGGTCCTGCTGTAATCTGTCCTTCCCTTCTAGCATGCCCACCTCACCCCAAATCTTGGTGTTGCGTGTGAATTTAAACAGGCTGCTCTCCACCCCATGGTCCAAGTTGCTAATAAAGAAATTGAATAGTGCGGGCCCAAGGACGGAGCCCTGGGGGACCCCACTGCCCACTTCCCTCCAGGTTGCAAATGACCCATCCTCCACCACTCTTGAGTGCGACCCCTCAGCCAATTTGCAATCCATCTGACTGTGTAGGTATCAATGCCGCAGTCACCTAGCTTTTTAATGAGAATGGGGTGGGAGACAGTGTCAAAGGCCTTCCTGAAGTCCAGAAAGACTAAATCCACCGCAACACCTGCATCCAGTGATTTTGTGACCGGATCGTAGAAGGCAATCAGGCTGGTCTGACAGGAGAACTGCCCCTAGTGAAACCATGCTGGTTGCCCTTGAGCATCATCCCCCACAGATACAATCCTGATCTACTCTTGGCAGAGAAAAGCAATATAGACTAAGATATGAATGTGATCCCATTCTTTGGTGTCAGGTATGAATACAGCTCCCCACTTACTGGTATGCCTGGGGGGAGAGTAAACAAGCAGACCACGGGTGGGCAAAATACAGCCCGCGGGCCTAATCTGGCCCACGGGGTGCCTAAAAAATTTAGAAAATTAGTATCTCTCTACCCCTGGCTACCGGTCAAAGATGACAGGAGCCAGAAGCAGCAGGATCCAAGGGGAGCCGCTGGCAGGACTCGGCAGCCACAGCAGCAAGGCTCGCTTGGCCCCGCTCCACCCACAGCCCACCTCCATCCCAGCCCCTCTGCCTAGCACAGGCTTCTGGCCTGGGGCCCTGGAGCTGTTCCTGCCTCCCTCCCCCAAAGAGGTGAATTCAGGTAAGAATGGGATAGGGGGGAGGGGGAGGAGAGGACTGTGTGCCATCACCCCAGCCTTCAGGGCTGGACCAGGCTGGCTCCTGCTATGCAGCCAGGAACCATGTGGTGCCAGAGAATGGCAGCAGCAGGCATTACGGTGAGGAAATGGCAGCGGCAGGAGTGGCGGTGAGTGGCAGTGAGCAGGCGTGTGAGAATGCAGAGACAGCTGGGCAGGGACCCAGGGCAGAGTGGCAGGAGCGCAGGCTGGCAGGGACTCACTGGAGCCAGGCTGGGCTGCACCAGCAGGGAGAGGGGAGAGTCGGCCCGGCTCCACAGAACGCCTGCCAGCACAGGCCCTGCACTCCTGCTGCCCTGCCCTGGGCCCCGTGTTCCCGCCCAGCTGTTGCTACATTCCTGCGCGCTGCCACTCGCCACCCCTACCCACCCCATCTGCCACCGCCATTTGCCCCCTCTCCTGCACGTGGTTCCCAGCTGCATCACTGGACTGCAGGACTCAACAGAACTCCTCGCAATTCTTGGCTGGCTCTGCGCGGTGCCGGCCAGGCCAGGCTGGCTCCTGCTACATCCTGCAGTCTCAGCCTTGCAGCTAGGACATGGCTGGGAGGGAACAACACGAGGAAGCGGCAGAAGAAGGGCAGCGGTGGCAGACAGGAGGGGGAAGTGATGGCAAGTGGGAGCATGGGGCCAAGAGAGAGAGAGACTGCCATACATGCACGCCACACACCTTCTCACACACCCCAGCCACCCTCCCCTTCCACACATGCTACAACCCTCCTCAGCCACCCTTCCCCCCCGCACTCACAGCCTCCCACAAGCTCCATACCCACCCATACCCCACATATCCACACACGTTCCGCCATCCCAAATACACAGCCCCACATCCCCCAATCCTATACATACCCACACGCCCCACACCTATCCAGTCCCCCACAACCTCCCCCCACACACTCTACACCCCATATACCCACAGCCCCCCTACCGACCCATACCCTGCCCACAATATACAATAGTAAAACTTCATTTTAAGCTTGTATACAATCACCTCTATGTACAGTAGGCAAACACAAGTAAATCAGGACAAAATATTTTTTAAAGTCAGATGTTGTAGTAGATGTTTGAGTTTAGAATATAATTTGGTATTTTTCTGGTTCTGAGATGGCACACCCCCTTGCTGAAAGGAGTACTTTCGGGGGTAAGAGACGGGACTTCTGGTGGCAAAGGCCAGGTGTTCGGGGACAGGACTTCTGGTTCCAACATGGTGACCAGGGGGCAGGGCACCTGTCAAGGGGCAGGGCTACCCTTGCAGGCCTCCACAGCTTGCCAAAACTTGGTAAGCGGCCCTCCAGCCACAATCACTGCCCGCCCCTGAAGCAGACTGTATCGAAGCTCTAAATTGCTGTATCACTCCACAAGGTAACTAGAAATGAGATCCCCTGTTATGGGATTCACATGGATTCTCTAGCAAATTTGCTCACTATAATTTGCTCTTCCCCACCAAATGCCAATACTTCATAGCCATCCTAGAATCGGAGAGTCAGGCAGAAATCTTTCTGGCTTGCAGTCCAAGGACTTCCTACTCCAAAAATCTGTGGCCATGTGCATTATTAAAGCCAGCTAGATAAGACTGCTGTCAATACTTTCAGCATATGCAACTTTTTGGGTATCATTTCATTATTGTTTGCATTTGGGGAAGAAAGCAATACCTTTTTGGAGGATAAAGCAATTAGAATTTTCTTGTCTGAAGAAATGCAGCAAAATAGATCTTGCCCTTCTTTTTATATCTTTTCTACGCCAGTCTGCTTTTTTAAAAATCAATAACCTTAAAATAAAAATACCTGACATTGGCAAGTCAACACACAATTGTTGTATAATGAGACTGAAGTCTGAGGTTTATTCTCTTCCTTTCTAGCCCAAGCTTTCTGCAAGATCAATGCCGTGACTCTTTTCTAGAACAATTAGTGGAAGAAAACTCAATTGGTGGGCATTTTCCAAAGCCTTCATTATAAAGGTTTGCAAGCCTCAGTTTCTGCACTATGATTTTTAGGTACACCTCATACTCTTCCCCTGCACACACACACTCCATGCCAACCCTGACGTAGCTCTGCAGATTGGTTTTTTGTTCAAGAAGTGGTGTCTGACATGACCTTGGCTGCAGGGGCAGCAAGAGACAAGATATCCCAGGGCTGCTTTTGCAGAGTTGCTCTTGGGTACTCCCTGTACCCAAAAAAGCTTTAGCACACAAAGAAAGACATGCTTTTGGGAAAAACCCAACTATACCCACCCTTGGCAGCAGATCCCACTGTTCCTTGTTCTTCATCTCCTCTTGGACTTCATGAATACGCTTTAGGGACTCCAGACTCTCATCCAGCAAAAACGTTGTGTCATTTATCAGCATGTTGATGTAGCGAACAAACTGCTTCCCAGAGCTGAGAACATTGAAGCAAATATTTATCCCTCCACAGCACAGCGGGTGTGTTCATTCCAGACTGTGACTCTCAATCTGGATCACCTGCAACCTCTCTCTCACATTCCACAGTCTGGACAATTCATTGCCCTACTCCAGAGCCCAGGCTGATCGTGGCTGCAAGAACCCATGCACACTCCACATTCCTCTTTGTTTAAATTGTTGCAGCTCTGGCAGGGGTGCCTAGCCATTCACAAGATGTCAGGTGAAAGCAGTATCTCCCCACTCCTGACAGCAATGGCAGAGCACAGAAGGAAGACATGGCACAAGGGGAGGAAAAATTCTACCTCAAAGAGCAAAGCAAGGACAAAATTGTCATTTAGCTAAGAAACCACAGGGTGGACCCAAGCAAACCCATCAGTGTATGGAAAAAGAACATGAGACAGACCAGCAGAGGGAGCACAGTGCAGAAGAGAGAGGGATAATTCCTGTTTCTGCACAATGAATTAAACCATGATATGGTCATTTAATGGCAATTAGGCCAAGCATGCCCAGAAAGGTCTCCTGCAGGATCTGAGTTAGGGTCCCCACTCTCCCAACTCAGGAACATGCTCCGTTGCTGCTCACTGTTCCTTCTAACAAAAGACTACAAAAAAGCATATCCCAGGGTAGTTTTGGCTCACTGTGACAAAAGCAGAGAGCGCGCATGTTTCCCTCCCCACAAAAGCAAGAGAGAACAAGCAGTGTGCAGAGCAAGACAGAGGGCTTATTTGAAAATGAACATGCAGGGAGATTTCCTCTTCCACTTCCAGGCTTAGTATGTTTTTTCTGGCCCTGACACTAAGTGTCTGTTCAGTTCTGCTCTTGGAGCGATCAGCCTTGGACCTTCATTCCAGTAGTCTTTACACTTCAAGTGGAGGGTTAATAGGCTCTCTGCTGGCTTTCATGACAGCGAGCTGCAGCATGCATAGCCTTTTACTCACTTGAACTCTTCCATGAAGGTGCCATGGTGAGCTATGTTCTGCCAGAGGCTTTTGAAAATGGTACTGATGTGGTAGCGGATGGTAAATTTGTCATAGAACTCGCTGGTGGCTCCAGTGTGCTCAACATCTGAGAAAGAAAAAGACCCCAATGTTTCCACTAAAACCTCTTCACCCTCACCCCTCCCCTCCTGACTGCGCTGTGTTGGTACATCGTACCTTCCCTATCACACCGTAGCTGAGCAGGAATAACTGGAAACTGCAGGAAATGAAGACCCCTGGGCAGATTTCAACTGGGTCCCCATTTAAAATAGCTGTGCCCACTATCTCCCAGAACCAAACCTTCAGGGGATATGGATCCCATGGAACATCTCTGAAGGAGGGGAATACCATACCTCTGCCTTGATTCCATCATTTAAAGCACATAACTGTTTATGCTTGCTAATACTTGCAGTACATATAAAATTAAACATATATTATCCCTTTAAAAATGATGAGGTTTGGTCTCTCAATTAGAACAGGTTTTTGTGATTAAATCAGGTGATTCAGTTGTTTCTACATCAACTGAATCTGAGGGCCATTTCACAGAGGTAATGATCCATACTAAGACTCTCTGAGGGTTTAATATTTCCAGTCATCACCACAGCACGTCAGTACTTCTAAATAAAACAATCAATAGTAACAGTAAAGTCCCTAGTGTATTTTATAAAGCCTCTGGCTCTTCTCTGTTTTGGAGGCAAAATTCTGCTTGCATACAGCTTTGATTTTTATTTTAGGAATTTGCCATTTCTTTTTGTTTAGGCTGCTTGCATTGTTTCAGGGTAAAACAATACAATAATTCTTGATTTCAAATACATACAGCACAGTCAAATAAGGCTTGCTAGGAAAAGCTTAATAGGGCAAGAAAGATAGGGCTGGCAGGGACCTCTGGAGGTCATCTATTCCAACCTCTTTCTTAAGGCTGGATTATCCCTGCCTACACCATATCATCCAAGTGTTTGCCTAACCTGTTCTTTGGCAAAAAAAATTACGGGGAAAGGAACCAACAAAAAATACAAAAAGCCAGAGTGCTCAGAAATTACCTGGTTTTGTAAATTTAAAATATTAGCCTTGATGTTGCTATCAGTGTAGGCACCAGTCTTGTGATCTCTTCTCTGCCCTGTACATTTGACTCTCAGCAAGTTTTCTTACCACAAAAAAAGAAACCTGGGAGAAGTCTCCCAGGTTATGTGAATACGTGCATGCAGCCTTGGGCATAACAAGTTTCAGCTCCAGGCTTGGCACGCATGCACCACTAGAGCATTATAAGCATCTTTACACGGTTTAGAAGTGCTGACACAAGTATGGCCAGAAAGCAAGATTAGGCCAAACCTGGTCAGGATCCACAGGAGACCGGCCTTGATATTTCAGAGCCTAAAGCAATTGATGACATGCGCACGCACTTCCCTCCCAGTGTCTTACCTGTATAAAACTTCATCAATGAAGGGACTAACAATTTAGTGGAGAGAGGATGATTCTCAATCATTTCAAAGAACTTCTGCGTCCGTGGCTGAACGGCAGGGTTTGTCATGAACATCACCTCCACCAGCTTAGCAATCAGATAAGGGTTTCGGATGTAGTTCTGGTTGCACAGCATCACAACAAGGAACATCACAATGTCCTGAGTGCAGGGCTCATAAAGCACCTGAGGAGCATATCTGCAGAGAAGGAAGAGAAAATAAGCATGCAGCATCTACAAGGAATTCCACCATGTATCTACCTCAGGCAACTACAGGTTTGGAAGGCCCATTAGCACTAGCAAAACCATATGTCATTTTGACACCACCACTACCTATCACCATGGAAACAAGATTTTCATTAGATTCTATTAGAGGCTCTTGCCAGTAGCCCTCTGGGAACTGGATCCTGGCCCCCAACTCCAGGAAACAGGCCTCCTTTGAAGCACAGCCTCATTCAGCTGCTGCACTTTCTCTGGCATCAACATCCCCTTAGCAGTGTCACTTTAACAACAGCTCCTAGGAACTGTCGCTTTGGAAGCTGAGCTGAAGATAGGACTGCAGGAGGGAAACAACTGAAATCCCAAATTTTATAAACAGCTGCCTAGTCAGTCTGAAGAAGAGCTGCACTCAGCTATAAGGTTAGCTTCAGAAATCAATGCAATTCTGTCAAACCCACAAACTGAAGGGCATTTCTCTCACGGTCGCATCTTACATTTACATCTGTTCTAGAGCTTGTTAATACCGCATCAGATCTACAAGAGATGAAATTCAGACCTATCTCGATATCAAGAGGGTGGTGGTTTTTTCTACCACCCTACACTGAAAACGGAGTTTCCTGTAGACGGTATGAGAGATATACATATACACACAGCTTCCAATCCCCCTTGCAAATAATCACCAAGGGTTGAGAATAAAGCAGCTCGTGGTTCCTTGAAAGTCACCTGCAACCCTGTTCCTACAATGTCTTAAACGGAGCCAGAGCTAAAAGCAGCTCACATGTAGAGGCTAAGGCAACAGCCTGCTGGCCCAACCTTCTCTTGTCTGTACACCTACAACAGTACATGTAGTTGATCCCCACAGAGTCACCAGAAGATGCCAAGTCCCACATCCCCAGCACCACACAGCCTTCAAGTCAGCTAAGAAAAGGACAGAGTCACAAAAACTCAACACAAAGTTGCTCAGAAATGAAGAACTCGAAGGAAAAAGGAGAAGCAGGAAAGAACAGGGTAGGGGTGGGAAAGGAATAGCTAAGGTAAGCTCTGGATTTTCTCTCAGGCAGGCACACAGGGGGCTACCAAAGTCTGTGCAACTTATCATCACAACTTGCCTCCCTGCACTTTCTCCTGCCTTCTCTGCCTTTCCTCAAGCAGAAAAAAGCCATGATCAATGAGCATGTTTTTACTGGTCTTGCCTTTGCACTGGAGCTGGAATTGGCTTAGCTCAGTGTCCACACTGGTTTTCAGCTACAGAAATGGCAGATGCCAAAGTGGATCCAGAGACTACTGCAAACACTATCAACAATACAGTATCATGTCACAGTACAGGGAAAAAGTAATAGCTGATCTTCAAGCATGACTTGACTTACTGAACAATAAAAAATAAAAATTCAGCCACATCTTCCACGTAGAACTCCGGCAGTGCTGCAAACACCTTCGGAACGTCAGGATTTAAAGGCAGCTTCATGCTACAGAACAGAAGACACACAGGGACAGAGTTAACGAGGGGGATCGTGCACTAGCCGGGTTAAACAACATTTTGCGTTCGCTTACAGAACAGCTCCTTGCAGACCTTCTTAAATGAGGAGTTTTAACCAAATCTCAGTGCTTCACGTCAGGAATCCACACCTGAAATTTTTATCGCTCTAACAGAAACTGTTGCATAAATAAAGCTGGCATTCTTCACAAACTCATCCATTGACATGAACCAACCACAAATTTTCCAGCAGGTGGTAAAAGTGAGAGACTGGTTCAGAGAATGACAGACGTCCCCGGCCCTGAAACTCACTTGGGGTAAGCAGGGTCGAGGATGCGAAGCATCAGCTGAATCACCATGCCATAAAAATTCAGACATCTCCTCAAAAAGTTTTCATCTAGCAAGCCAGCATCTGCACACGCCTTGCAACGCACCAGCTTCTGCAAGAGAAGATGCACATAAAGGCTTATCCAGTGCAACATACAAGTAACACAACACAAAATCCATTCAAAAAGCTAAACATGTCAAAGAAAAACTATTCCAGCCCCCCCCCCCCCCATAGACCATCTAGGTAACAGGACACTTGAAAGAAATAACAATGAAATCAAAGACGTCCAGTATGAACATATATACAAGGTGAAAACCTTGCTAATTTGTAGGCAAGGAGTAATTACTCCAACAGTAGTACAAGAACAGGAGTTAAGAAAGGAATCCGGGTGAGGTAAATCGCTCAACGTTGTCTAGATGATGCAGCATAAAAATTTCCATCAACTGAAAACTGGGACTATTATGCAGACCACAGAAATTCTCAGTGAGAGACTGTAGCACACCCACTTTGGAAAGCTCTCAGTAAAGGGAGTTAAGAACCTTGGAGTTCTAAGTTCAGGTTGGCTCTCAGTTGTGCACGCACATATAGAGATCCTGAGTAGTTGCTTCGGCTCATTACGTTTATTTTCTAATCTGGAAGATGGGGACAGCAATATTTTCAGATTTCCCAGTGCTGTCCCGTGGATTAGTCTTTGTGACTTGCTTTTAAGTTTAAAATTGCTAAGCACTAAGGGGTTTCAACCCCTATCATACAGTGCATGTTTATGAGGGTACTTAACAGGTATTATACTACACTGTAACATGCTACAAACAGACTACACATACAAGAGCATCTAAGGAACATTTTCAGACACCTTAAAAAAAACCAAAAAAAACTCACCACTTAACAGCCAACAGACCATTTACAGTGAAAGAAAACATTAACACTGCACTCACATATTGGCAAGGCCAGTTAGTTGCCATCCCAGCTAATTACAAACCTTAAGCTGCGTTTTACAGCGTTTCAGCATCTCTCGATGTCTGGTAGCCAGAGGAGAATCTTTCCATTGACTCTCATTGTTTTTCAGATCCTCGACAGTCCTGTAAATCATATGAAATCACTGGTGATTATAGCAAAGGGGACACTATCTACCTGGCTTTCTTGCCAAATTTTCCTTCGCTGATTTTATTAAAAGTAAGATTACAGACCTCATTCTTCAACCAAAACTACGCCACACCATGACAAGGACAGCAAGCTACTCCTGTATCTTGCTGAAAGCAAAGGCAAACCTTGTCCAAAGGCCACATGCTAGGATGCACCAGATACATCAATCCAAGCCTGACATACCCATTAAGCTTTGTTTCTCAATTTTTTTTAGAACCAAAGTATCCGTTGATAGACTCAAGACACCCTTCAGAAAATGACAGTTCTTAGCTTTCACTCATTTTTTGACTATGAGAACAGGTCAAAATGGTTTCAACACTAAGGATTTCTTTTTTAAAGCTCTGGCCCCATCCGTTTATTTTCCCAGGGACAAGTAGCAATAGCACACTTTGTGTTGCTACTACTTGTCCCCAGGAAATGCCCATGCCATGCATGCTCCGGCACGCAGCAGGTTACCACAGGCAGATACAGAAGGCTGGGTCCAGCAACTGTGCTGGCCCCAGCAGCTTTACCTGGGGTCCTGGGGGCCTTGGGGAGCTGCAGCCACAGTGTTCCTGTGGCTGGAAGCCTGGCCGGCAGCTGAAGCGTGGCTCCGGCTGGCCAGGCTCTGGTTTTGGGTGGGGCACATTGCTGCCATGTGTGCCACCCTGCTCTTTGCCATGGTATTTTTTGACCCTGGGATCTCCTGGGGTCAACCCCCCCTTTCCCACCATGCAAGGTAGCGGCATGTGATATGCCTGCATGTGCAGGGTGTAGTGACAGAGAGAGATCTGCAGCACCATATACCACATGTCCACACCCATCTGGACACAGACTCTGGGGTTATCCTGTGAAACATGTTTGCAAACCTAAGTGTGCTAACATTGCTTGGCACCCCACGGCACCTTTGAAAAGATCTCAAGGAGCCCTGTGGTGCTGCCACACCTTGGTTGAGAGTCACTGTGTTAAGCAAACTAGAAGCCACGACCACAAAGTTGGGGGCGGGGCGGAAGCAGGGAGGAAGACAGAAGAAAAAATGGCAGGTGGAAGAGGCAGGATGATAACAAGGGAAGAATTCTCCCTTCAGGAATAGCTAATCATTTAATCACCACATTTTGTACTATTTATTTCGTACCAAATCTACAATATATATAAAGAAAAGCACTTAAACAAGCACTTAAACCAAGTCATTAAGAACCATGATGATCTAACTAATAGCGAGAACATCTGATATTCAGGCCCAAATCTCATTTACCTCTAGGAGCAAGGGCAAAGAGATGGTGAAAAGCAGAAGCAGCTAGAAGGAAAAAAGGGAAGGTGCCAACATGAATTTCCCCAAATACATTCCCCTCCAGACCAGGTACAAATGCAATCCCTGTGCCATCTCTGGATCCCAACCTCCACTAGTCATTTTCTTTTCCAGATTTCTTCTTTTAACCCACAATCCCTCCGATTACAATTCTAAGCTGCAGGGGGGGGGAAGGAGCGTAAACAAGGATGAAATCATTCCCATTCTCTACATCCATGCAAGGGCCACACTTATTAATAACGCTGTTGGCCCTTTCCTCTTGGCAGTCAGTGTAGATCTAACATGGGGAGTAAGTCAATGGTAGACTAGCATCACACAACCATCCACACTAAGCTCTTTTCTGGACACAATGAGTTCAAATATCTTCTGGACTCAGCTCATTTTAAAAGAGCAGCTTCTCAGTGCAGCATGCAAAGTATTTATTCTTCTCTCCTATTCTGCTTCCATTTCCTCCCTCCTTCAGACATAAGAGCAGCCTCCGCTTCCTCTTGCCCCCCCACAAACAACTGCTATCTGCTGCAGCTAATTATCTAACCTTAATTTCTTTATGAGTGACATCCAAATACATGGCCTGATCTTCCTGGGAAATGCTAAGTACCCATAACTTCGACTGAAATCAATGAAAGCCAAAAGCACTCAGCATGTTGGAGGACTGGACACAGTTGCTATGGAAACACCCAATGACTGACAAGCCTAAGAGAAATGGTTATTCTTAAAATCCAGGGTCTGCTTATTCAAAAACCTTTGTTTATGTACAACACGCAATCATTCCTCACAATTAGGCCCTAACAACCTTCCTAGATATTTGTATGTGTATATCATAAACCACAGGTTGGCAACATACGGTCCACAGGCCAGATCCAGCGTCACAATTTCTGGGACCCTGAAGACTGCAAGGAACATCCCAAAGTGCAGTGCACTTCTGGATAGGTGGAGGAGCTGTGGCAGCAAAATCCATTCTGCACCACGCACCACGCAGTAGATGCAACAGCAGCGAGTCAAAAAAGGGCTCCCCAGCCAGACAGGGACTTGTGGAGCAGTTAGGTAATGATCCATGTAGGGCTGTGCTAGCTAGATTGCAGCAGATGGGGATGCTTTGCGAGTAGGAAAGTTATGCTGGAGACTGGGGTGCTGCTGGGGGTGCCTTCAATCAGTGTATAAGGACTGCCTACCCACAACTCCTCCTGGGCATGCAGGGCTGGGGTTGGCAGGTGGACAGGGGTTGCTCTAGTGGGTGCTCCATGAATCTCTCTCACTGCTGAGACACTGCAAGGAGCTGAGGCAAATCCAGCAATCCTTGTACATGTGCTTTGTGAAGAAGCTACCTGGTGTCACATTGCTGGTGAAGATCAACAGAAGAATAAATTATACACTCCAAAACTCCTCATGACTGAACCGTTAATTGGGCCCTCCATTACTGAAAGGTTATCAATCCCTGCTATAAACAACTCACAAACTATTATTGAATGCAGATGAAAGATCCTGCAAACCGTCTGTGGTCTTACTGCCAAGGGACTTTTACTAAGTGAACACAATTATACGCCATGGAAAATACTCATGCTGTATAATCTGCTCTTACTTATTGCAGTGGGGAAAGTACCTTGCGACTGCGATTGTACAGCTATAAAAGTCTATTTGGATTCATGTCAAGAAGGGAAAACAAAAGCATCTTCATGTTAGCATCACAACTGTAGGGTTTTTTTAATTTTAGAAACGACAGGCCACTCATTGAATGACACAAGCAGCCCCATCACTCAGATTCACTGTAGGAGCTTTTACATAATGAAGGAGATGATCACTTCTTATCCTTACACACCACAGTAGCCCTGAGGAACAATAAAAATATGGTCTGTTGGGGGGATACAGAATATCAGACAGAATAATGATACTCTGCTTTTAAAGCAATCACTGCAATGACTTGCACATCAGACAGATCCAACTTCATATACTTCTATCGCAGTGCAAAAAGGCCTAAAGTATGATATCCTCACACTTCTGGTGGTGCCAAAGAGCACTCAACAGTTTAACCACTGTAAAAATTACCAATAACATTGCCGTAAGGGGCTTTTGAGAAAGATCCAGTTCTCCAAGACAGGGACTCCCAAGGAGTTTGGTATTATATGTTCACCTAATCTCTTTTCTTTCCCCTATTATTTGAATTTGTGATGCAAACCACTGCCAAGAAAATCTGTTAGGACTAAAAACAGAAGACAGATCACAGGATAGACACCACCATACTCTACAACTTAAGTACATCCATAATGTGCTTTTAACTTCCATCAAATTTGCAGGAATCAGAATCACACTCTGGAAAACACTAATTTAAGGTGACAGTTGGAATCTTGTATCACATGCTAGGTAACTAACACAGCGTCTAACCTGTTGAGTTCCCTGATGGCCCGCAGTCTACGGATGTAGCGGCGGCAGCTTGGCAGGATGGAGAGGTGGTGGGCATGCAGGGTTAGAAAGAAGCATTCCGTTGGGAATTTCGGCTCAGAAAATTGAGACGGATCCCTGTCTAGAAAAAGAAAAGAAAAAAGAAAAAAGAACAAAACATGGGACCAAGGACAGTGAGAAAAGAACTGGATGAAGTAGTGAGCAGAATCTGACCACCCCAAACTTCTCTGCAAATCTTCAGCTGAATTAATGAAGGCAGAAAACGATACCAAGCAAATTGTTTAGGGACAGGAAAAAGAGTTTGCAAAAAATCAACCCAAAATATCTCTAGCATCACATATCAAAATATCACTAGTACCAGAACAAAAGGATTGAAAGTAAAAAGGAACATGTATGTACTATACTTACAAAGCTCAGCCATCCAGTCTGTAACATCCTCCATGGTTGCTTTCACTCTGGTCTCATCCGTTGGGAGGATGATGCGACACCTCGGATGGAATATATATGTGGGATCAACTGTTTCTAGCTTAATTTTTGTGCTTAGCTGCTGCAGAACCCATAGGAAATTGAGCATAAAACCATCTGTGGACACCAACCGATCATCTGTCTGTAAGGCAAGGTACACAAAGTGAATGCTTGGAAAAGGTATCTTAAAATAAATCAGTGGGTGACAGACCTTTGCAATGAACAGGTTTAGGAGCCAAGCCACTGTTAATAATATAGAATATATGACCAAAAAAAAGACAGCACCTCTAAGGAGATTTCCCAATAACTAGAGTACAAGCAGCTGTAACTGCCAACATGGTCTCCTTGTCCCGTGTACGTTTAACCACTCATTTTTGAGGAGCATTAAATGTATATATGAAAATGGAAAAGCAGTAGGAAGGAAAGAGGGGAAAGAAGCTGGGAAATTTTTAGCAAAGTTATATTCAGGACCAAGAAGGATTAGGTATGTTGCTAAGCCTTGATTCTTACCCTTTACCTTATAAGCAAGATTTACAGTGGTTCTTGGAAGTTTAAGTTTAAGTTCTGACAACAGTTTCAAATGTTGCGTCTATGGAAAATGGGAACCTCAAATAATGCCGCCTCAGCAGCACCTATGATTCCTACATAAGATATGCCAAGGAAAAAAGTGGTATGAAAAGCAGGTAACTAGTGACAAATGCATGCCCTATTGTTTCTGCAAATTTGTGCTAGTTCATTCCCAGGGCATACACAAATCTACAAGTCACAAAAATGTGGAACTTAGCAACTTGATAAACAGCTATCTGAAAACTTTCTTTCCCCACTTGGTGGACACTTCCACAAATGGCAGGTTGGTATATATCAATAAAAGGGATAAGCTTCTGCTACAGAATTATAGGCCAACACATTTAGCTGGCATCTCAGTGTTCACCCAGGAGGAAACATATGCTTTAAGCTAGCAAGTAGGTTAATTTCAGAAAATAATTTAAAGAATTCTTTTGAAGACTGATCCAAATGGATTTTCTGACTGCTTCAGTCCTTGCAGTCCCTTTGATTTCTGTTCCTGAAGTACCGCTGTATCAGCAGACATCTAGAGCTAACTGTATTAACTGCCTCCATGATGAATAGGAATAGAGCTTCCCGTGTTTACCTGCATCTGTGCCTTCTTCATGTTGGCATTGACAACAGCTGCCATGTAACTAAGAGCTGCCTCCCGAGTTTCCCCATTCAGCAAAATATTATGTAGAATCTTGAACAGTTCTAGCTGAAATGCAAAGTGAAAGATCTGTTCATAAAGCAAATCTGTCTCCATTTCTACAGAAGATAACTTCTTCCCCCAAGTTCCAAGTGACTAGTGAAGTATTCCGAGAAGTCTACAGAACATCCTACTGAAGTAGAGTCACATTATACAAAATAATGATACTTCAGCTACAGAAAACTTCTCTCTCTCTCTCTCTCTCAGAGTGACATAAACAGAAGAGTATACCTTAAAAATCATGGCAACATATGCCCTATGATAACGTATCATGTACTCTTTTATTTATCCTCAGACAAAAACTACATTCCATAGATATGTTCAAGGCATGGCTTCAGGACCTGGTGAAAGAAGTCTTGACTTGTGGTCCAGTGGCTAAATCCTACTTGGCTCTTCTTTTACCTGCCCTCACCCTTACTGCCTAAGCTGGATTTTGTTAGAATACTCTTCACCAATGCTGTTAAAACCAGGAATGGAAAAAAAAAACTACGGATAAAAGTCCACCTGCAGGAGGGAACTACTGAGACACTTACCCTTGCCAATTCCAGGTAATGCTGCAAAGATTGGCTAACAACACGGTTGTTTTCAAGAGTAATGGCAGGCCCTGAGAAATACTTTTCAACCACTTTAGTCTGAAAGGAGAAAGAATATTTGCAAGCAGTACAAAAAGCACATCTTGTGGTTTATTCTCAGAAAAGACACTGCAAGCAGTGCTTCTTGAGCACTTACATCATCTTCAGCAAAGACAGAGAGACTGAAGAAAGCGCCAAGGTACGACAGTCTTTGCAGCTCACGTCCTGCACCCGGGCTTAAAGATTTAGGCAACCACAAGGGCAAAGATACAACCTACCAAAAAAGAGAGAGAAACAGTAAGACACAGAGCTGCCAAATCGGTAGTACTCTTTTTCTATTTGCATTACCATTTTTGCACCTTTTATCCTTGACATCTATCACATTCACTCAGTTCTTCAACACAGCTGTGTTAGCTGCTAAGTAACAAGGTCTCTGCTTGCTTAGAATTTTAAAGTATCACAGTCTCCATTCTTGGTCTCTCTGTATTCCAATATGCCACTTTTTAGGGCGAGATCTCTTTTCACTGATGTTCCTCCTATCTTAAGCTTACTGCTGTTAAATATTTCACTAGACCTCAAAGCTTCCATCAGTATCAGGCCCCTGTTCTAACAGATACTAGACATACCACAAAACAAGAAGTGGCCCCTGCTCCCCAAGATTTCCAATACAAGGAGCCTTAAAGTACCACAAATTATAGATGCAAATCTTGACCAGACTGGTAGTGCCAAGGAAATTAGTCAATTGAAACAACAGTCCATCAACAAGCCTGCAAGCTGATCAGCAGGGATCCAGGTTTTCTGTTTGCTCAGGAAAAAAATGTGGATTTTCTCCTTTAAAAGGAGAAAAAACAGATTTGTTTTCCTTTAAAAGAGAAAAACCCAGGAAACCACAGGTTTCCCCTTGCAGGCTGACAGAGTTCCAGCCAGCAAAGGCTGCTCGGGGATGGGGAAAGTGGGATGCAGGGTGCACCATGTGCACATGCACGCACGCACATGCATGTGGCAACCAGGCAGTGAGGTGGAGAGCAGCTCCAGCAGCTTCCTCCAAGTAAGTCTAAGGAGGGAGGTGGGGGAAGGGAACACAGGCAATGTGTGTGTACACATGGGGAGGGCTGGGGGAAACACATGGCCCCCTGAGATTTCTGCACCCACAGTGGGGCATAGGGTGGCAACTGGGCCAGATCAGCTGCAGACAGGAGCCATTTCTGTGGCCCAGAGGGTAGTACCTGGCATGGGAGGGAATGCCATGTCACCATGGCTGCCAAGGTGAGGTGCTCTCTGCCCACCCAGCAGAATGAGGGGCATAACTCCACAACTGCTGCACCTGACCCTGGCGGCCATGCTAGCATAGAGCTCCCTCCTGTGCTGGGTCCTGCCTGCTGGGCTGCAGAGGCTGCTCCTGCCTGGAGCTGGTCCGGCTTGGCTGCAGCCCCACACCCCACTGAGTGCCAAAATCTGGGGAGGCATGTGCCCCCCTCCATGTCGATTGTGCCCACATCCCCCTTTTCCCACACACCCACCACCTTCCTCACACACTCGGGGGCTGGGTCCTGGGGATAATGGGTCAGAAGTGACAGGCACCAGCAGTGCTGGGACTGCTGTGGGTCAGGAGTGAGGGGCAACGGCATGAGCAGGGGCAGGGCACTGGCATATCAGGCCTGTTCAGCACCAGAAAGTAGCCAGGGGGACAGCCATTGCTGGACCCATGTCCTGATGAGCAAAGGGGACAGAGGGAGCTCTGATTTTCCTTGATAAAAAAACCCCACAACCAAACACCAAGATAAATAACTATTTAGAACTTAATTTATTATAATGATTGATGCACTGGTAGGCTTCCAAACTGCTTTAAAATTGTAAATATATCAATAAAAATTGTATTCAACTGATACCTGTATATAAAGGGGCTTTTCATTTTAATAATTGCAAAAAAAAATGCAATTTGGCATTTTTTTTAAGTCAGAAAAATAGGGATTTTCATCAGAGAATTTGGGATTTTTAAACAGAGGAAACCAGGTTCCTTGCTGATCAGGAGGTGGCCTTACCAGTTTTAGCTCAAGGCTGAAAGCCAGGAATTTATCTGGCTCAGCCAGCTGACTTCTTTTGTGATTTTATGACAAGCCACTTCTCTGAGGCTCAGTTTTCCAGTTGTAAAAAGTCCCAAACACTCAACGTTTTAAGAGAAAAATCAGTTATGTATTTCCCCAGGGCTTTGTAAACATGCTAGGTGAGCACTATGTACTATGTAGCAGAAATATTGTGTGTCAATATGTAGGAAAAAGTGCATTTATCAGTAGAACTAATTACCCAAAAGTACACTCCTCCCAAGAATAAATATGCCCAGAGCTATACTTCACAAAACTCTGGTTACACCTTGTTTTTAAAGCAATGCAAGCTTCAAGAGAACAACTTCTCTACTCTTGCCATTTTACAGCATTTCTGGCTCACTAAATCAATCAGGATATACTTACCAAGCTGCACATGGGATGTGTTTTCCCAAACTTGATTTCACACAGTTCACCTAATGCCTGTAAGGAAAAACCCCATGAACAGTTCATCCACATGCATTTTCCACATCATTTTTGGTGAAAGAATAACCATGCTAGAACGTTTAAAAAGCCAAAGACTGCTCCACTAAACTTCCTGGCAAAACTTCCCTACACTATAATGGAAACAGGATATAACTACCTTAGCGCCTATTTTAGCTTTTGTGTATTTTCCAAGTTGTCTCAAGAAAGTTAAATGGTTCAACTGGACAATAAATATTGCACTTATTTTAGAAATTAGCTGTGCTAGTTATTTCCCTCTCTGGTACAAAATGATGCCATTGCTGGACTCCTGAACTGCCATACAAGAGTCAGTAACAGTAATAAATAGAGCTATTGTCCTACACAAACCAAGGCTTTTGTCTTCCAACTCTGAGTGGAAGCCTGTCAGATGAATGTTGAGGCCTGAAACAAAGAATCCTATCTACAATCTCTAACTCGCTTTAAACTGCAGCAAAGTAGTAAAGAAAACAGCTACAAAGGAGGATTTTGAAAATACAAAAAAAAAAAGGTAGGCTTTCATGTGTTGTACTTCTCTTGTGCTACAAGTTCTCACGCATCAATTATACTACAGTGAGCACAGCTACTGCTCTATCCCATTGGCTTGTTCTTTGCCAGTATAAGGCTCTGATGAAGAAACTCCACTTAGAAATATTACTAGCCTATGCAGCAGCCAGAAGGCAAATTTCACAAGAGTTATAAACTGAGACTAGTAGGGGAGCCTGATAATAGAAAAACACAAACCTGCCCAAGAAAAATTGTTTGTTTAGGGGTTTGTTTTATGGTTTGGGGTTTTTTGTTTGTT
>NW_017729014.1:11795118-11817834 GCF_001723915.1 Gavialis gangeticus
CCTACAAATGACATGGGTTGGTTGTGAAGAGAGCTAGTTTGGAGCTCTGCTATCTCTGGGTTATCAGTGTAAATATCGATTTGTAGCTTGAAGGATCGCTGGAGGGATCTCAAGTTGAAGAGGATCCTTACAATGTCTCTTTTTAAGACGTAGCTAAGCAACCTCACCATCAGGTCTTTTTAAGCTGCAGAATCCCAAGGTGGTTAAGCTAATTGCTGGAACTGCAAACTCAACCCAAGATTTGAGGCCACGTTTTTTTTGTGGCTCAATCATTATCCATGGTATCTTGCAGTCTGAATTTATCCGGTGGTATACGAGAGACGAGAGAACCCAGCTCATGGTCTTGAGCCATACTGGATAACAGTGCTGCCTTTGGTTCCACCAGTAAAATTAGAAGCTTTGTCTTGAGGATATACAAGGAGCACACACTCATGGAGTAAATATTCTATCTGGTTATTTTATTTTATTTCTTTATATGTTTATATAGTCCTACCACTTGACATTTTCAACATGAGGTGAGTGCTTAATAAGAAGTTGAAACAATCCAAGAAAGGCATTAGCTTGAAGACAGACTGTATTAAGTACCAGGCATCCTAAAGCAAGAGCTGCTAGAAAGGAATGGTTCTTACCATAAGAGGGTATTTAAAATTGTCACTATCAAGGGAGCACTCTTTGGAAGCAAGAGCCAGGCCTTGTAAGATGGGGATAAAAATCTGTAAAAACAGAAGTATATTACTTACACACTTCAGCAATGGAAAACAATAATAAATGAAACCACAGCTTTGCACTGTGTAAACCGTCACTCACTTCTCAAATGTTAATATATGGGAAAAAAAAAAACCCAAAAAACTTAAGGCTTGCTCTGTTAATTTACATAATTTTAAAAGGCATTTCCATGTTTAATTGTAGGGTGAGGGAGAGAAAGAATCCTGAAGCTAGAAATGAGCTCAAGTCTAATTCCTATGTTCTTCAGGCAATGAAGTTCACCCCATAACATGTTGAGAAAGACATCTTGCCTAGATCTTCACTTCATCAAAAGTAACATGCTGACCTGGATGGGGACATAAAACTAATGAAACGCACCAAAGCTCAGCAACAGTAATAAAGCCATCACCCTTGACGAGACTAGCGGCTTGATTGCTTGTTTAGTTTTCCTCAGGACCATTACATAAGTCTTTCAACACATAGGTGGTGAACTACAGGTGGACGCACATGCACACACACAAACACACAAAAGACAGCACTACTGAGCTCTAGGCCTCCCTCCAACAGCTTGACAGCTGAACCATTCAGACCTCTGTACGCCTATTCACGAGACAACATTTTTTCATCATCACAGTGAGTCAGTAGGTTTGGTGTTTATCCCGGTAAATGTTAATGCTATGACAAGCATTAACAAAACAACAGCAATCATTAAGGGATGCAAAGGAGGAAGTACCAAGGGAGGAAATGATTAGCTAAACATGATGACACCCAATTATAAAGACTACGTCACACAGACGCACGGGGAATCATTTCTTATGCAATAAGATCAAACACTGATTCTGGGCAACACAGGAATGACTACGGAAACCTAAAGAGAACTGTCCTGGGCCTCCTGAACAACAGTACACAAATACCATTACACTGATATGAAAGATGGCTACAATACATATGTTCCCTAATCCAGTTAGGGGAATGGTTCTAACCTTTAGGATACGCTGGACTTCAGAAGTATTCTATAACCATTCCCTAAAAGTGCCTTACACATACTCCTGGTTAAAGCAAACACTGATAATAAGAGCCCATTGAAGAAGTAACCTGTAAATTAAAGTGACCTGTTTACTCTACATGTTGATATTTAATCCCAGGTAGGAATTAATAGTTTCTTTTGCACTCATTTGTGTAAACATACGATAATTAAAACAGAAGAGTCTGCAGAAAGCATTCAGCTCCGTGGATTAAACATTTCTTTACAAAAGCCATTGCCAGCCAGTACTGATGGCTCTTTATCATACTAATCAGGAGTAAAAATAAATTTAGCATTTCTTTAGACTTCTTAAGATATTAGTCTGTTCACACTGTTTTGAATTCCATTTCTCTATAAATAAGTCATGTCACCCATGTTCAAGAGTGCTAATTAAAGACAATTATAACCTGACTAACCTGCTTTTGTATTACATTAGCTAGTAGTACATTGGCCTGCTTTTGTATTACATTGGCCTAATAATTAAAGCACGTTAGCAAACAGGATAACTCAGTTCCAACTCCTGAATCTTTCACTGACCTCACCCTGGCACCTTCAGCAAAGTCATTTAATTTCTCTCTGTCTCAGTGTCCTCATCTGTAAAATGACACTTCAGTGAGCTGCCATCTGTAAAGTGCTTATAGATCCCTGAGTGAAACATGTTATAGATGCAAAGTATTATATTATTAATTTGCTCTATCCTTTGCAGATGGACACAAAACCACAACATTTTGAGCATGTGATCTTGGAAGACTGCTGAGTTTCGGATCTGACTGGAGGGGTAAGTTTGGAAGAATGCTCAGAAAATGTGACAGTCCCTGTTACGCGAGGCTACCATACACCAAAGCCATCTGGGAGTGTGCTTCTACATTACATAGGAGTGCTGTATGTTAAGAAGTTTGCTTTATACTACATTTTGATATACAGAAGAATTTCACATTATTTGCTTGCTTAAGTAAAACTTCAGAGCTCCGTCATTCCTTCCATCCCCCATATTAAATTAGACAGCAGACTTGCACCAGCCCCTGGAATAACAGTTCTCAGCACTACACTCTCAGGATGCGATTTGCAGAAAGCGCTCCCCTGGAAAGCTCAGAAAGCAAACAGTAGCGTACTTGACTTGGGCAAGCCCCTTACCTGTTTGAACACCTCTTCATCCTGGTAGGTTGTTCTCACCAATTCTTGGATGAAGCCAAACGGGAGGTTCCTACACAGCATGTATGGTACCAGCAGAGACTGCTGCTGCAATAACCTTTAGCCATGCAAAAAAGGGACATTTTTTAGGAAAAAATAAAGAGGCACCAGATTTAATGATGTATCAGACAAGAAAGCCTCAGCAGGGAGACAGCTACTTCTTTTAGAAGCAGGTAACCAAGTTTCTCAAGTCATCTGAACAAAGAATTTTCTGCAACGGATACTGCTACTAACAGCATACTTCAGTTTAATGAGGCTGGACGGAAACAGTGGCTTCTGTAAATTAAATGGTTCTCCTCTCCAATCCCTCCCTAATGAAAAGACCCTTTGTTTGGCTCATCCGGTGAAGAAACAGCATTAGGTTTGTTCTTCTGATTTCCACCTGTTTGTCTTTCCAGCCGTATGGAAAGGTTATAGTCACAATATTTTCCAAATTAACATGCTCGCTGTATGTAACCGCACTCTGGGAGCTTGAAACTAAATGGTGTGTTTTCCCCACTATTATACTCAAACATACGTTTGCTGTTCACGTAAAAAAAAGAAAAAAAAGAATGATTGACATTATTTTTAGGAAAATTAACAAAGAATTAGTTTTAAATGAAAGAGGGTCAGAGTTACACAATCTAGCTTTCACTTCCTGCAGTATAAGAGTAGGCACATTCAGAGTACATGATAAAGCCCTGACCCTTTAGCTTGCTCTAAATTCATATGCTTGTCAATATCCTAGTTACATGGATTTTGGCAAGTCAAATATAGTTTAACTGTTCATATCATCCCTCCAAATACCTAGGGCTTGTTTATACCACACATTATACTGCCACTGATAAACCTTTATAGTGATGAGTGAAAATCCCTATTAAGACACTTACGGTGCACTGGTGTTGTTATTCTCCTAGTCACTGCAGTAGAAAATACCATTTGCATGACTGAAAATACATGCCACTTCTGCAGCTGATCTTAAGTTCCTCTATCTAATTCCATGGAAAGAGAAACCCAACAGAGAACTAGCATCCTTTTTAATCAACATGAGCCATACTCACCTTGGTTGTGTTAAGGAACCATGTAGTACCAAAGCAGCATGGGAAATGCACTGAGATCGGATGTTGCTCAGTAACTGACTAACCGCTGGCTGGCTACACATCTAACAAAAGTATTAGAAAAGCCAAATTATTTCAATGACAACTGAAAAGGTTCAGAAACAAGACACAGGAAATTCAGGGGACTTGTGTATTTGTGCAGCTTAAGCAAAGAGGAGGCAACCTTCCTGATTAAAATTCTCCAAACTATATTTAGAGAGCTAAATTAAATATTTTCTGTACCACTGTCAACAAAGGAATGGGTTCAGGTTAATAGCAAGATAAAAATCTCTGCCAGGTTCCTACTCTCACCAAGATCTGCTTCTGTATGGAATCAATCATCGTCACGAAAACCAAAGAAAGACATGCATCATTTCCCAAAACCCTGTCCATGCCACAGATGTAAAACTACTACAGGAGGGGTTCTGAGCATGGAAGAAAGACTTAAGGCAGGGGTAGGCAAAGTTTTTTGGCCGAACTGCCAAAAAGCCCCGCAATGCCTACCTTGGAAGGTGCTGGAGTACTGCCCCGCATGCAGGGGCAGTGCGGCCAGGGCAGTGGGGAGCTCGGAGCAACTTTCTGCGCCCCCTGCTGTGTCCTGCCACGCCAGATTTCACACGCTGCTCTGCAGAAGCGGCAGCGAGGGGAGCACAGCAGGGAGCATCGCTGGTATCTGCTGCCTCCCTGGAGCCCAGGACTGGATCTGGGGCTGGGGGGCAGCAGCTGTTTGTAGCCACCTGGCTGCAGCCAGCCCAGGTTCTGGGTAGCTGCTGATAGCCATGAAGCCTGGGCTACTTGCAGCAGGCCTTCCATCTTCCCAGCCTGGGCTCCTGACTGGCAGCAGCTATGCAGAGCCAGGGCCGGCTGCAGCCAGGAGGCTGCAAACGGCTGCTGCCTCCCCGGCCTGGCCCTGGCCCCAACACGTGCTGAGGAAAATGGCCTCGCGTGCCATATTCGGCATGCATGCCGGGGGTTGTTGACCCCTGACTTAAGGGAACAGAGATTAAATCTCAGTGATCTACTTGTAAGACTACGTTTCATTAAACCTTTCTAGGTTTTCCTCTGTTATGAACCATCTTTCCCGTCTGAATACAGCTAAATGAAGAAAACTGTTTGAGATCAAACTGATGCTCAAATATTGCTTTACTCTTTTCAAAGTACCTTTGGTGCTTTTCTCTCCTCTATTCCAACTCTGTCAAAACACTCAATGAGGTAGTTCAGCATCTCTGTCTCCTTGCAAGTTTCAATGGTGAAATGGTCACTGCAGGAATCAGAAACACTTGTGCTGCCAGAGCCTCCCACACTTTAAGAAAAGACAAAAAAAAAAGCAAAATGTAGAGCCTTGCTCTTGCAAGTACTTGCCCCCAACTCTGACAGACAACTTCCCTATGGCAAAACCCCAGACCAACATATCAAACTCATGCAAGCATGATGACAGTGTCAATCTTTACATTAATTTATAGATCTGTGCAGGGGTCAGTAAAGTACCATTCGAATCTTGATTTTGGGCTGCATTTTAACACACATACTAGGTAACTGTGCATGAATCTCTTCTATTTTCTTGTGTAACAAGCAGCCAAAAGCAATTCCACAAAGGCAACCAGGAATCAATAATCTTATATTAAATGGATCAGATACTTGGGAGATGGTAAAAGGCGTGCAAAGATAATGGGGCTTTATCAAAAGTGATTCACACAAGGGAGACCAAAGAAGTGCTTTGTCATGATGCTGAAGCATGCATCGATCTCGGAAAGTGATGCTTCAAGCTAGTTCTACCCCACTCCAGCACTCTTCCATGGCTTCTAGAACCAATATTAATGAAAAAGGCACAGAAACTCTCTACATAATTGCTTCCCATCTTCTTATATAGCATCCAATTCTGTGGAGGACACCAGGATCAGTAAGCTGGAAAACGTGTAGCGAGGTAGAACCAACCTGGAAAGAAGTGGCCTGGAGAACAAAAACAGAAAAGTGTCTCCAGGAAAAGGGATACAGCAGCACAGAAAATAGAAGGGGGGTCTAAACAAGCAGCCTATCCTTGCATATTAATCCATCTCTATTTTTTTTTACCTCAATACTGTCAAAATAATATAATAGTTTGTTTTAACTAAACAATACAGCTCCTGTCAAGAAAACCTGGATTCTATCTTCGGTCCTGGCATGTCTCACTCCTATCTCTGTTGTGTTTAGTGGCTCACCCTCTTTAAATATACTTATTACAGCATCTGTGGGAGATGGGATAATAACGTCCCTATTTTTAGCGATGGGAAAGTGGGGCACAGACAGTAATGCCTAAGTGCACAAAGGTATGTGGGCACCTAGATCCATTATACTAAACGGTGCAAAAATCCATTCTGGATCTGGGCCTACATGACTGGCCCAACAGTACACAGGAAGTCTTGTGGCAAAGCACACAAGGTTTCTGGGGTCTCAGGGCAGCAGCCCAACTGCTGGATTAGATTGTTCTTCCTCAGGAAGGTGCCAGAGTCCATCTGTGTTTTTCGTAAGTAGTTCAAGTCTGAAAACAATAACTCAATTCCTTGTCAAATTAACAGGTGCAAATCAGGTGTGTATGTACAAGCTCTTTTCTCATACGAACAAGAAAAAATAACCCAAAAGTTGTATAAGGATTTATGTCTTACTGGCATACAACAGATGAAGCAGAGTCCCCCCATAAATGAACGCTGGCATCAGATCATGTAATTACCTACGATGTTTGAACCACCAGCAATGATTCGTATAAGAAAAAGCATAGTTATTATCACACAGTCAGCACTAACCAACCCTTTTCCTCTACGAAGCATTCCTGACAGCATCTTCATGCTGGAAAAATGTGGTTGCTAGCTGAAATTAAAAATTTGCACTTTCAGTGTGTACTTGTTAGAAATGGTTTTGTAACCTCAAGGCCCACACACCATCTCCATTTTTAAATCTTCAATCTCCTGTTTTCATCCCAAGTAAACTTCTGGTACTATGTTTACCAAGCTGACCCTTCTAGGAGCCAGCACAATTTTCCTGTCTTAGCTTTGACTGCGCACACTCCAAAATGCCTCTTTAGAGGTCATCTGTACCCTGAACTCAGCTTGGCAGTGCTCAGCAAATCCTACTGCTGTAGCAATATGTTATAGAGAATTTTCTGAGAAAACACATGCTTGGTAGCACCAAGCAGTAGAAGCCATGAGATTTCCTCCTTTAGACACCACGTTCAGCTGGAAGCATGAGAACTGTATTTATTCTTTCACACTGTCTGGCAGGACTGCAATTCCCATCACTTGTAGTGGGGTTTTATTTTGCAGGGGTGGGGGGGGAATGTTGGTTGTTTGGGGTTTTTTAAAGCTACGTTCCCTTTATACTTCCCCTTACTTCTCCTATAGCAACTCACTGTAAGCTTCTTCTGTTTAATAAATCAGATGGTTCTAAGTGCAATCCATGTTTTGATATCTTTTCCCTTCTCTTTAGTAAAAAGGGTATACCACTTAAGTGCACTCTATAGAAAAATAATCAAGACATTCAAACGCAAATTTAAAGATCATTTTAATTAATACTTCTTGTTTGCCAACTTAAGGCAATCAACCATGCACCAATTTTGCCTGAGGTGGTACTGTGCAGTATTTCAGCACAGAATAAAATAATACATCCATATTTTTTTCTTGCATATGCTCTTTCCTGTCCTTTGGATTATTCATCTCCACCCCAAAGGTCACCCCTTTTACTTGTACAAGTTTTTCTCACTTTATTAAAGGTTAGTCTTCCCAAAGGCAGTTACTCTAAAAGAGACTTCATTTCAGCAGTGGTTGAAATTACCCCTGAGCACAGCTGTCAATGTTTATTATATAAACAAAGTACTATGGTAACTTTCAAAATGCAATTTGTGGTGTAAATACAAAATCATCATGATCATAATGACATTCTAAGGCAGTTGGTAAGAGATCAAGAAATAATGCATGAGCAAAGGCACCTGAAACGTGGCAATCCCACCAGTTCTTATAGTGCATGAATCACAGCATCTAATTCTTGACTTAAAATTTTCAACAGAACAGGAATTAAGTTTGAAATGAAGCCAAAAGGTTACAAACGTAATCCGCAATTCCCTGAACGCAAAATGCAAGCTTATAGCTGCAAGTACTTCTCGTGAAATCATTCAGTGTGAACTGGAAGATGGAAGTTTAATAAGCTTGTTTCTCTAAATAGTTGTTGGAAGCATCTCAAATTGACAGCGTATAACTTTAACAAAGTTGTTATATTCCAACATTAATATGTAAAACAAAGGCCATAAGAGCCAGAGAGAAACCTATTAGGTCCTTCTACTATATTCTCTAAACCCAGTGCAGGACTGGGTAATCCCCAACAGGAAATGT
Organism: Gavialis gangeticus; assembly: GCF_001723915.1. Classification (NCBI taxonomy): domain Eukaryota; kingdom Metazoa; phylum Chordata; order Crocodylia; family Gavialidae; genus Gavialis; species Gavialis gangeticus. The sequence goes on from NW_017729014.1 coordinate 11,803,473, forward strand.
TCTAATTATTCTGTGGCTTCTATAGATTTGTAAATCCTAACTCACTTCCTATAGGAAGAAATTTCAAAAAGGAGTTAGATTTCTTTAATTGGATTAAAAAAAAAAAAAAAAAATCAGCCTTTTTAGAATTTGATCTCATCATTTTAAAATTAGATTGGAACAGGTCTACTAATAAGCACAAACAGTGAAAGGATCACCACAACTAGATTGTTGACTGCGAGTAAGGGTCATCACCTACAGCTATATCGAAGGCTAGTTATTATCAACCAAGTGACAAAGTATCTGTAACAAGCCTTCAATATGCTAGCCAGATTATAGAGCTACTGCTTTCCAAATGGTTTTCCTCCTCCAAAGCGCATGTTTTTCCATTCCCCTTTTACTCTGCTTGGATAGACATAAGATAAAAGAAAAGGGCCAAACACATTTACTGAGGGTTCAAATGCCTAAAGAACTTATATTTTAGGCAGGACACAGGAAGAATGGAACAGTGGCCAGACGAGGAAGATGACGACTTAGGAATGGCCAACGTTTATGCACGGTAATTGCTTATTTTTCATTTTGGAAGCTACATTGAGGCAAACACGCTGGGCGATTGCGATAAGCTTTCAGCCACGTACAGATCTTCAAACCACGTGTACGGAACCAGAAGGTTCTGTCCCTCATGGTCATCTTGTCTGGCCAACCCAACACAAAGCCAGTTCTATGGCATGGCTAATGGGTTAGCCACTAAACACAGCTACTCAAAATCCATTCTTATTTTTTACTGGTGTATTTTCATGCCATGCAAACCAAAGGGACTTTGTGGCAGGATGCCCAAGTTTCTGATTCAGCATAAGCTATTTTCTCTGTCCTAGAATGTCCCATATACATTTGTTTGTACTGCCCATCCTCTCCAGGGCTGCTAATTGCCATTTGTGCACTTGACTTCCAGGTCCACTTGCTCAGGGAATAGGAGGCGTATCCATCCCCCACTGGTATAATTTGCCATAGATCCATTCACTTCAATGAAACTACACTACTTTGTATCAGCTGAAATTATGGCTGGAAAATAGGTCCATTCTCTCAGACACCCTCTACCCTCATTTTCTAGAGTTCAGTAGGAATTCTGAAAGGTATAATCCCTGAGGAACAAAACTGCTTGTAACCACACATTCAGTAACGAGTTCCACTTTCAGACCATGTGGTCATTAAAACTGAAGGGCAACATGACTAATATTTCTTTTATTCCGAGTCACCTTTTCAAAAAGAGCTGGCTAACTAAGACTCATCGTTACTCATATTTATACTCCATCTTCCATTAAGAACTGTCTAGGTCATCTCCTCCCTTTCCTTATTTCCAAAGTTTCCTGAAGAATGCTTACGACTTCCCAGACTGTTAGTTCTGAAGCACCCAGACATGCAGTTTACATTCTAGTCCATTCCTCCAATACCTGGACCCAAACTGGACACAAGAAAAATCATCATCTTCATTTTCTTCATCACTACTGTCCTCAGATACATCAGAAACGCCAAGGAAGAGGAGTGAGAAAGGGTTGTCGTACATACTACCGCAACAAAAGCAAAAAGGCCATCAGAGAACAGAGAGATTTTTAAAGAGGAAAACATAACAACAACAAAAACACAAAATAAAAATGCCACAAAGCCTCCTGCTAAGTTCGCTGTCCAAAACTTTCTTCTTAAATGGGCAAACAACGGTTAGCACAATCCACAATGTTAGAAAAACCAAGACTGTGCTCACATGCTCCATGACATGGCTGGCCACAAGTTATTCACATCACAAACGATTAAATATTCACTCATAACTTAAGCTAGCCAAGTGTCTACAGACTCTGTACAAGTTAGAGCATAAACAGGAGTCCTTGGATCTCACTGAAAAATAAGGAATAATAAACCTCTGAGCTACTCAGTTTTAACATGACAGCAGCAACAAGTCAGCTCATTGGTTTCTCCCTCCCACCGAGGTGGGAAGGACCCTGGAAGCAGCTAGCAAAGACAGTCCAGGAGTGCCTGGCCTGGCTGACAAAGGCAGGACAATCGGTCATTTAAATCCATACACCAGAGTTGACTCTGACACAGCCCAGCTAGCACAAGCCTTGGACAAACTGATTGAAGATCCACAGAGAAAATTGGCTTCAAAGCAGATACGGGTTTGATAAACTATTCAGCCTGAGTGACTGAACTGCAATTTAAATTGAAGGACGATCATTAGCCTGAAGTGGGAGGTAAAAGGAAGTGGAAAATGTACAACAACATTGCTGCCTTTCAATCAATTAAGTTCCGTATTGAATGCTGGCAGAAACAGGTTTAGCCGATTGGCAGCCAGGACTTGTTAGCAAGTCAACATGTTAGCTCAAAAACAAACATAAACATCAACTACTAGTTAGTAAGGTAAGATGTAAGCTCAGTACAAACACAACTTCTTCCAAATTATGCCACACCCTGCACTGCACACGTAACACACTTGTGCTTGTGAAATACCTAGGAGAAGTCCTGTTTAGTAAAGAACGCCTGCTCATGGTACTTGGCGAAGGAGGAAACACAGGTGGGCCCATAGTTGCAGGCCTCTGTCTGGATGAGCTGACTGGTATGGCTTGAGGGCTGGTAGCTATGGCTGGAGGACTTGGTGAGCTAGATGGGATGGAGATACTCAAGGAGCGTGGGATGGGAGAAGCTGATGTGCCCGTAGAATGGGCAACAGTGTATGGGCGGTACCTCGGAGATGAGGGCTGGACTCCAGAAGGACTTACTGCTGTGACGTGAGGGCTGACAGAAATGGAAGGTACAGATGTAGTGGCAACTGAACTGGCTGGTAGGGTAGGAGATGAACCAGACATTGGCACATGGCTTGAGAAATTGATATTAGAAGCTGGACTAGTCCCATAGAGACTAAATCAGTTAAGGAAGAAAGAGGGGGGAAAAAAAGAAGCAATTTAGGATGCACAGAAGGAGAGAAAGACGTAAATGAGCAATAGTAAAAATCCTGCTGCTAACTGCTTGGTTAAATTATATGTATCCATAACAGCATCTTTTGTGCTTTTACCTACTAATAGTCACCTCTGGTTATTAAGGCTAAGTAATATCGATTTCACTGCTGGAATTATAGAAATTTAGAAGTTATAGGCCAATTCCTCAATGGGCTGATGCTGGGGACACTGGTCATATGATTTCAATTTTCTCAATTTCCACCTGCTGAGGATGGGCCCTAAATTACACAGTGTGTGTGTGTATATATATAAAAATATAAAACTGTGGCAGCATAATCCAAAAGGGCAGGGAAAGAACATGTTGGTGCAGCAGAATGAAGCGTTTTTCATTTAAAGGTTGCTAGGGCATTTCTAAACTTCCCCATCCCCATATAAATCAATATTCAAGTGCAACCAAAGTTACCTGGATAAGGAACCAGAACCAAAGGAACCCACACTACAGAACATAGGGCTAGTTCCTGGGTTGGAGCCAGTGTTTAGAATCAGGTTTCTATCAGGTGACCGGGCAGCTGCTGCAATTGGCTGTGATGTAGCCGTCAGGCTGGCAAACGGGTTTTCATCTCTTGACTGAGTGGACATCATCAGAACTTCCATTAAAATCTGACCAATCAAGTCCTTAAAATCTGAGTACACTGTGAAAAGGATAGCAAGAGAGTTAGAAGAGCATTCTTCACCTTTACACACAAGGTATTTCACATGTCACCTAACCACTAAGTTTTCTTCTGTTTCCACAAGTTTGGTACTCTTGTTCCCAATTGCAACAGACCATGTTCCTTCATCATACCCCAAAATGATATGTCGTCTTCATTATATAAAAAAGTACAGCAAACTACGGCAAAGGCTGAAGCTAGACAGCTTTGGCAACACCTCAGCACCACCATTATTACTGTGGATGAATAAAAGGCTAGAGCTGAAGCAGCTAGGCAACAAGCCAACCACACATCTTTACAATTAAACAACTTTCTCTCATGTCCTAACCAGCACAAGCAGCTGATGCTCCTACCTTCTTTTGGGTTCTGCTTAAATTGCACAGAGAGCGAAGTAAGGAAAATTACATCTCTGTCTCGATCCTTCCAGGAGACTCTAAAAATCTTAGAGACCAGTTGTAAGGCCTGCTCCTCCGATACCTCAGATCCTGATGGAGGCTCCTTGTTGAGAGAAGAGGGATGTTTTTGCATTAATATTTGGGTTATACGTCTCAGTCTCATGAGCACCACACCACAGCTTAAATGGGCTTTGGTAGCCATTAGAAACAAAAACCCAATCCTTATCTAGCAGTTCTTTATGGGAAACACTCTGCAAGATTGCTTGCATGTTTGAAAACTGCAGAAATGCCCTGGTAACAGATTCTAGGTGGTTATTAACAGGAGAAATACAATTGTCAAAATTTATTTTAAAAAAAGAACTGTACTAAGACGTCAAATAAAATGAATGCACACACCAATCTGGTGCTAAGCACCTTCTGAGAAAACTGCATACCTAGAAAAGAATTTTTAAACCTGGTTATCAATTAAATGTCTACTCCTTATAAGGAGTTCTACAGGGATTTTAAATTTACTTCACGTCTGCATACAGCAGAAGGGACTTCCTTGCCGTAAATTTCTTCTTAAAAAAATCCCAAAAAGGATAACAAGGATTTAATGCCCCTAAAAGAATTCCTCTTTTCCCTCCCACAATCTATACCTCCTAAAACAGACCAGCCAGAATAATTGTGTCTACACAGCAGTTAGAAGCACATTTAGTTTAGAACATTAAATACAGAAAAATGCATATTCATGGCCCAATCCAACCCACTCTGAAGCTGATGAACACATTTGCATCCATTTAAGCAGGTGTGAAATAGGGCTCAGAAACAAATGGCAGCATCTTTCATAGAATTTAAACTTTCAGGAAGCATTTCCCAAACTCTAGGGTGCACACCCGATGGCGGGGGCACAAAAGGTGTGCGCGCAAAGTGGGAAAGAACGATGTTCCTCTGCTTCCCTTGCTACAGATTGCTGCCAGGGAAGGGGAGCCAGCCACAAATGGCAACAGAAGAGAATGGCTGAAGAATTACGGAGGTGTGGGAATGCAATATTCCCTGACTACTACAATGAGGCATGAACTCACAGGGATGCCTAAGCAGATGCTCTGCTGTAAGTGAAATCACATTTTTCACACACTGATACCCCAAAACAATCTGAACACCTCCAATCACTGGATGAGAGCTCAGTGTGCCAGAGAACAGAAAAAACAAAAGTAATACATAACTGAGAAAATGGATCCTAAGTGTAAACTTCTAGTCCTAATGCTGGGAAAAGTGCCTACTGAAAACTGCTATTTATTTCATCATGTTTTTTCCAGACAGCTTCATGACACTACCTCTCTGTATAAAGTGGAACAGACAGGAAAAAGTTCTCAAGCATCTGTCTCAGTCCCCTCTCCCTTCATTAAATGGCATCAAGCTAACTATGTTAAAGGCCAAGGCAAAACAAGCCCCTCTGGAGTTGCTCCCCTAAAGCTGTCATCACCATATATAATTCCTAACACAAGGATGAATGGAAAGGTTTAGAAACCAGAAATTAGGGTATCAATGGAAGATTAAGATCATCTTCATCTCCACCATGGGTAGACTATTTAAAAGCATTTCCAGAACACACATGCACAAAATCATTTCCCTTTGCCCTCCGAATCACACCTCATAAGGCTAAGACTAATTAAAAAGAAGAAAGTCAGTGAAGAACAGTGAAAACATCTGCTGTGTAAAATTCAGTAATATTTTCTTTCTCTTCCTTTCATTTCCCTGTAGATAACTCTATACTTTGAGTCCAAGAGTGTGAAGCACCCCAGTTCCCACTTGTCCTTTACTGGGATGGACATGCAACTGGGCACCTTTTAAGTGACTGCCTAATACAGTTGTTATTTTTTCCCTGTTTCATAGTTTCATAGTAGTCAAAAGGGACCTGAACAGATCATCTAGTCTGACCTCCCGCCGCTGGTAGGAGTACATGCTGGGATCACACAACCCCAGACAGGGGTTTGTCCAACCTCTTTTTGAATTTACCCAAGGTAGGAGCGAGGACCACTTCCCTAGGAAGTTGGTTCCAGATCATAGCCACCCTAACAGTGAAATAGTGCCTCCTAATCTCTAACCTGAACCTGTTCTCCAGCAGCTTCTGGCCATTGTTCCTCGTCACCCCAGGTGCTGCTAAGGGGAATAGGGCCCTTCCTATGTGCTGCTAATCTCCCCTAACAAGTTTGTAGGCAGCCACCAAACCTCCCCTCAGCCTCCGCTTGCTGAGGCTGAACAGATTCAGGTCCCTCAGCCTCTTCTCTTGAGATGCATCTTTGGATGCACGACAAGGTGAGGTTGGCTTTGCTGGCTGTGGTCTGGCATTGGCAGCTCAAGTTCATCTTGGAGTCAGTAATGACTCTAAGATCCCTTTCTGCCTCTGTGCTCACAAGGGGGGAGCTCCCTAGCTTGTATGTATGCTGTGGATTCCTTCTCCCCAGGTGCAGCACCCTGCATTTATCTACACTGAACGCCATCCTGTTACCATCCTTCCACTTCTGTAGTCTGTCTAAATCTAATGGCAGCCTCCCTCTCCCTTCGAGCGTGCCTATCTCTCCCCACATCTTGGTGTCATCGGCAAACTTGGACAACGTGTTTTCCACCCCCTTGTCCAAGTCGCTGATGAAGATGTTGAACAGTACCGAGCCCTGGGGGATCCCACTATTCACATCCTGCCAGGTCGAGTACGACCTGTCCACCACCACTCTCTGGGTGTGCCCCATCAGCCAATTTTTGACCTATCTAGCTGTGTAGGCATCAATGCCACAGACGCTCAATTTATTAATGAGAACGGGGTGAGAGAGTGTCAAAGGCCTTCTTAAAGTTCAGAAAGACTATGTCCACGGCAACACCATCATCCAGGGATTTAGTTACCTGGTCATAAAAGACAATCAGGTTGGTCTGGCAGGACCTGCCTTTGAAGAACCCATGTTGATTTCCCCTGGGCATGATCTCCCCTGCTGGCCTCTCACAGATGTGATCCTTGATAATTTTGTCAAGGATTTTCCCCAAGACTGATGTGAGGCTTATGGGCCTATAGTTTCTTTGGTCCTCCTTCCTCCCTTTCTTATAAATGAGGACCACATTAGCTAGTTTCCAATCTCCGGGCACCTGGCCCGCGGACCACGATTGCTTGTACAGCCGGGCCAAGGGCACAGCAACGACCCCCGCCAGCTCTCTCAACACCTGAGGGTGGAGGGCATCGGGGCCCACAGATTTGAAAACATCCAGCCCTTCCAGAAGATCCCTAACTACATCTGTGCAGACCTGAGGCCTGGCAGTGCTATTCCCAAGATTGCCCCTACTTGTGGTGGGAGAGCTGTCCTGGTCCCTGCTCAGAAAACAGAGACAAAGAACTTGCTAAAAATTTTGGCTCTCTCGTCTGGCGTAGCCACAAGATTACAATTTGAGTCTAGCAGGGGCCCTACATTACCCAGTGCCCTCTTCTTACTCCCAATGTATTTGAAGCACGACTTTTTGTTGTCCTTAATCCTGGTCGCTAGCCTGAGCTCCACCCCCGCCTTAGCTTTCCTAATAGCCCTCCTACACTCACAGGCCAAGGAGGAGTATTCCTCCTTGATGATAGCCCGTCCCTTCCACTGGGTGTACGCCTCCCTTTTGGCCCTCAGGCATTCTCGAATGCCTTTGCTGAGCCATGGGGGTTTCAGAGCACTCTTACCCCCCTTCTTTCTCTCGGGGACTGTCACACTCTGAGCCTGGAGGACTGTACCCTTAAGGTACAACCATCCCTCATAGACTCCCATATCCTCTACCTTTTGGGCCCCCCACTGCCTCCCCCACTAATCTCCTAAGTTCGTTGAAGTTGGCCCTTCTGAAGTCAGGGGCTTTAGTCTTGGTATAAAATCCCTCAACACCCTACGCTGGATGGTGAATCCCAGCAGGCGATGATCACTGTCACCCAGGTGGTCAAGGACCTGCAGTCCCCTCACCAGGTCATCCCCAGTGGCCAAGACCAGGTCCAGCAAGGCACCTCCCCTAGTGGGGCTGTGTACCTCCTGGATAAGGGGGAGGTCCTGTATTTCAGCTAGGAACCTATGCAAATGGTCAGACCTGGCTGACTGTTCCTCCCAGCAGATGTCTGGGTAGTTTAGGTCACCCATGACAATGATGTCCCTAGACCTAACTGCCTCCATAAGCTGTACTGAGAACTTCTGGTCCAACTCAACCTCTTGGCAGGGTGGTCTATAGTAGACACCCACTGTAAGATCCCTTTCGCTTTGCCCCCCTTGAAGTTTGACCCACACTGCCTCTGCCTGACCTTCCTCTGCCCCAAAGCTAATTCCTGATGAAGTGAGTTGCTCTTTGACATAGAGGGCGACCCCCCCACACCTTTCCTCCCAGTCCTGTCCCTTCTGTTCTCTTTCCCTGTCGGAAAACAAGGATGTTTTGATGCAGCTAGCAACCTAAAACACCGTAATTCATCTAAACCACTTGGTTCTGGAATAACTTGTACCCTTCTGCCCCTATTTTCACTAGGGGTACACCGATAAAGATTTTCTTGGCTGACACCAATAGCGGATGAGTAGCCAGCCATATCAGCCGTTGCAGATCCAATAACTGATATTTAGTGATAGTTCAAGACATTTTAAACTACTGACATAAACCTTTTTTGTTTGTTTTGCATTTATCTCACACACACACCTCCTCCCTACTCCAGCCCTTGATGAGAAAGGTAGTGACAGCCTTATTCCTATGCACGTTGCCCCTCACCTATGGTTCCTGCCTGCAGCCACGCTCTCTGCACAGCCTATGCTGCCAGCCCGGGTGGGTGGGGTGGACCCTCATACAGACAGCAGGGCCAGGCACATTTGGAGCCCCAGAGCAAACCACTGCCTCAGTGACAGCAGGCCCCATGCAGCCAAGCTCCTCCAGCCACCAGGAAGAAGGCACTTTTGCAAAGGCACCTGGTGCCTGGCTTAGCAGAATATCCCTCGCATGATGTCTTATCCCACCTGTGCGCAGCCCAACATCTGCGCAGCAGCCCTGGTGCTCAGGACCCCCCTGCTGCATGTGCAGCATCACCATGGCAGCAGCAGTAGCAGCAGGAGCCAGTAACAGTCCCTTTGTTCCCAAGTGCAGCACCTTGTGACCACTTCCCAGCCCCCACTCCACTTCCCACTGCTTGCTGGGATCTGTAGTTTGCCATGGACTTGGGGTGGCAGTGGGGCATAGGGACTGGGGTATGCTCACCAGGGTGCTCCAGGCACGCGGCTGTAATAATCGGCTACAATGACCAAAAAAAGACGACAGCCAATAACATCATTTCTCTTTTTATTAGTGCTGATCCGATAATCAACCGATATAACTGGTGCACCCCTAATTCTCACTTTTCTATAGGTTAATTTCCAATGCACGTTAGCACTATATGACACTAAATACAAGGGCCAGATCACAATATGACCAAAAAAAGCCAATATCATTTCAAGCCACAGAAGTTAAGACAGGGAAAAGGTCTATCAGGTCCTGGGGACCATTTTCTTGCAAGGATACGGCATGCTTTTTAGGGAGAGAACATATCTGATATTCAAAAGGCACTTTTTAAAGATAGCGTGATAATATAACTTCTGAAGAAGCTACTCTCTAACAGGAGACTTGAAAGGCAGGTGTAGAAAGCAAGCAGCAGCACAAACATAAAAAAAAGACACAAATGAATGCTCACAGGGTAACCCCAGATCCAGCAGAGATTTCCTCAGTCTCCCCACTGCCCCAAAACGCAGGCAGTTATCTATTAACTAACATTTCTCATTTTTTCATCCTTCTTCTACAGCAATCAAGTAATCCAGAACAGGACAGTGCACTCTGAAGTACATTAAACTTATATTAGTGTTTCATAAAAGAACGTACACAAAAAGACTTTAGTACTGACATCAAAATATGAAAATAATTTCAAAATAACATCAACACAGTTTTCCACACAAAAGACAGGGCTGGAAGTTCCCTGCTTATAAATAGACTCTCCAACTTATCTATTCAAAATTACCCGAAAAACAAGGGAAACGAGTCAAGTTTGCAAAACTTCTTCCTACTCTCTGCTGCCTTCCCCTTCATTCAACACTGCCCTCAGCTCCCAACTACCCATTCTACAGCAGCATGATGCAGGCAGTCTGATTGCCTGGTCTGCAACCAGCAACCGCTCACAAAAAGCCCCCCAAAAACCACCAACTCTGCAACAGAATTAATTCTATGTGGCTAGAAGCCACATTTTTACCCACTGAACTTATTACTCAAAAATGCAGGCATAAACAAAGGCTGAGTGAGCACTACCACAGTAGTGAGGAGGACCCCTCTCCTCCCTACGTTCACACCCACATCCCACTTCCCAAGTCTCTATTTAGAATGGAACAAAGTCAAAAAGGAGAAACCAGGCTGCAGACTGAAGCAGGGCTTTGGATCTACTTTTTCCCCCCATCTATTTTGTTCTTTCAGGTCCCATCTCTTGCCTAAGTGATGGGATAGATTGGTATTTATTTATTGTTGAAGAAAGAAGAATGATGATGATGCACATAAAAAAAATCTGTATTATTTTGACAAAGGACATGGAACAGGCTTCCAAACAGAATCAGTTATTTCCTAGAACAAGTATTTGCTTAGACCTAATTCGCATTCTGAAAGAACCAGGTTTGGGAGCTGAAGACTACATTGTGGTGAGGTACAGTATTCAACCCCCTCACTCCTCTTCCAACACACACTTCAGAAGGATATTTCCAAAACTCAGCAGATGGACAGCCAGAGGTTTTGTGCAGAAGCCTATTTCATACACTATCTGTTTTCTATGTACCATCTCCCCATATCTGAAAGAGTTCCACATTTGAAACACTTTTTAAACAGGGAATTTGGGGAGGGGAGTTTTGATCTGCTTGAGCAGAAACAGGAATAATTCACATCACTTTTTCTGCCCATCTGAATATTGTCACTTAGCCACTTTCCTCCAAGACCTGCAGGAAGGGCAATTCCTACCAGGGAAATTTCTTCAATACTGTTATAACCCTTTGGAGATGCAACAGAAACCAAGCCATGCAAATAGAAAAATTAAAGAGAGCACACCAGCATTGTGAGTGTCTATGTATGGCTGTACTTGCCTGACTGATACAAATGAGAAGCACAGGATTACATCTGAGCTAATGACTTTGTAAAACAAATGTAACACTGTATGAAACAGAAGCACACATTGTAGGGAAAACAAAGATAAAAATGCCCTACATTTAAACATTAGGCTGTTTAACCTGAGTAGATACTCTATGAAAAGCAAGAGCTCAAGATAACCATACAAAGCTCACACATCTGGTCCGAAAGAGACCAGCAAAAAGACAGTATAACCAACCAACCTTATCAGTCAGGCTCCTTTTCTCTCTGCGATCATTCTCATCGACCTCCATATTTTCAATTCCTGAATCTACATCCACCTGAGACATACTGTAAGTGGAAAGAAGAGAAGAGTCCATCAGCCTCTGGAAACCCACAGACAGTCCTTTTTAAGAGGCTGACTGAAGGAATGTCATCTTAAGTGAAAGCAGTGCAGGAACGAGGGCTGAAACAGGAAAAGTCCAATCCATAAATGTAACAATTAGAAGTCTCTAATCATTATATGGGTCTTTTGGGTCTGCCTCTCACATTACAACTGCTTTAAGAAATGTGTCACTGTATTTCTTCAGCAGGCAAGGAAAAATGTATATCCATCCTTTTCTATGGTTTTTAAAGAAATAAAATTATTGAATCATACTTCTCAGCATGTTAGTCACTCATAGCACCCAAGATGACCTTCTGCCTTGCATCACTTTAGTAGAAAGGACTCCAGTAAAACTAGTGAAGACAGCATTATATTGCATACTACAGGAAGTGACACTACACTGTAAGCTTGACATACAATAACGTGACTGGAAATAGGAGATAAGAGCATATTTCCCTCTGTATACAGACGGTCTGGATGCTCAGTCTAAGTGCAATCCTTGCCTATTAATAGAAGTAATATTCTTTACCTTTTCTCACAGGAGACACTATCAATATCCATGCTCTGGGACCGGGAAAGAGACTGGGATTGCGTTTCAAGGCTATTGGATGGAGAACTGCTAAGTGAACTCACTCCTTCGCTGCTCTGGCTTCGGTGGGCTACTCCTAAAGAAAAGACACCACCAAAATTAGTATTACAGGAATGGTAAGTGATCACAATTATTTAGTGGGATCCACCTAGTTTTTTGGACCATTGATTGAATACAGCCGTTAAGGATTCTTTGTAACGTTATGAATATTATCAACTCCAAAAGGTCCCTTTGTACCTCTTCTTCCCTATATGGAAAAGCATTCCAACCACTGCCTACCTGTATCACAAAGCAGATGGACTAAGTTAGATTCGAGTCTATAAAGTGCATAGGGATTCCACTATGCAAGTGCTAGCAAGGTGCTTTAGCTCCCCCCCCGCCCCCTCCAACTCCCCGAAGCCCAGGCAACTGAGTAATATTGAAGCTCTCCAGACAGCACTACTATGGAGTAATTAACCCTGGATCTTGTGCTGTAGTAAACTTACTCCACGGTGCGATTTACATGTCAGCACTGATTTACACTAGTGCTAGAAAGGGAAGGTGTCTCTTCCCCCTCTACTCTTTTGCATCCTCCATTTTCCAGCCTCCTCAGAAAACAAAGGTCTGCAAATCCATATACTCAGGTCAATTACAACACTAACGTGGGCTAAAGGAAAACCCCTCCAAATTTATAATCCCCAAACTACAAACGCTTGAAGGTAACCAGTAAAAGAGCAAAGTAATCCATAATGGGGATGATATAAAGCTTTGAGCAATTGCCCATCTTTCAACAATTAGTCCCAAAGCAAACTAACTATGTGCATACTACTACTAAAGGAGAAAAATATTAAATTCTAGCTATAGAAAATGAAAGACTTAATCAGCAAAAGTAATGCTAATGACAAGAAATTCCTGTGACATTTAAATTCTGGAACAGGTTTTCTGAGTTATGTAGTAACACTTGTCTGCTTCTGTACAGATAAACCTGCAGACAGACACTCCTGCAAAGAATTTGCATCCCAAGTATTGTACATGCAAATATCTAGTTGCCTTTGTGGGTGGGGATAGAAATGGAACGGAGTTTCTCTCTCAAGGAATTTCCCTCTTAAAGAGTCATGTCCGCAAAAAAACCCAAAAAACCCAAAACTTTCTCCTCAGCCAGGTTGGGTCTCTGTCTCTCTCCCAGTTCCCCAAGTCAATGGTCAGCAACCTTTTAAGGTTGTGGGCTAGATTGATCCAGTTCAAGTCAGAGCAACAGACACTACAACCTAGCTACCACTGCACTGCAGGTGCCATAGGTTGCCAACTCCTACAGCGGTGCACCGATAAAGATTTTCTTGTCCGATACTGACAGACGATTATTACCCAGCCATCTCCGCCAATACCGATCCGATAACAGATTTGGTTACATGTGATGTCAGAGGCTGCTGGAGCATGCCAAAAAAAGGTTAATTTATGTCAGTACTTTAAAATGTACTGACATAAATAAACCTTTTTTTTAAGCATGCTCCAGCAGCCTCCGGTGTCACACATATCAGCATCCCAGCACTTAAAAATGGCAGCAGGGGTGCTTGAACTAAAGCTCAACAAGTGAGCTTTAGTTCAAGCACTGCCACCACCATTTTTAAGCACAGGGATGCTTTTAAGCAGGGCAGAGTTGAGCAAGGCAAGGGCAGATGTGGGCTGCCCACTGTGGGTTTGTGGCTCTCCGCACCGCTGCTTTTGCCTTGGAAACCCCACACCAGTTGCATATCCCCTGCCCACCCAGCAGCGGGGAGCACAACTTACCACCCCCACTGCTACCAGGTGGGCAGGTGGAGTGTGGCTGGCGCGGGGCTCCCAAGGGAAAGGAAGCAGGGTGGAGAGCCCCGAAGCCTACAACAAGCAGCCCACATCTGCCCCATGCACAATTATGGAGGAGGGGCACATGCCTCCCCTAGGGGGTGCTTGCAGTAGCGGGGAGTCACCCCTTGCCCACCGCTCCCTGGATGAGCTGCCTATGGCTCCATCCCACTCCCCAGCTGTTTTCCTGGCCATGCGCATGCATGCAGCCACACACATGCACACAGAGCCCCCGGGTCTCACTCCCAGCAGCTCAAAGCAGAACTCCTTACAGGCTAGGATGCTGCTTGCCTGCAAGGGGAAACCCACCATTTCCCATGGGAACCCAGGCATATGGAGGCCCTAGCCCTGCTGGGGAGAAGGAACCCGAGCATCTGGGGGCCCCAGCCCAGTGGATGAGAGGGAACCCAAGTATCCGGGGGGGGGGGGGGGGGGGGGGGGGCGGGGGG
>NW_017729014.1:11817963-11824691 GCF_001723915.1 Gavialis gangeticus
GGGGGGGGGGGGGGGGCAGATGCCTGCAAGCATGGATTCGGGGAAAGAGGAAGGGAGAAATTCACATATAGAAAGCAAACTAAAAGCAGAATAAGCCTTGCATTCAATAAAAATTAAAGCAGGGTGAATGCTACTGGATGTCCATATGAAGATGAACTCTAAACTGCAGCATTTTCTTAAAATCCCTGTCTCACGACACCGGGTCAAGAAGGATGCTAAACTCAAGTCTTGCCTAGCAATATAAAATATTAATTTCATGCTGCTATGGCAGTAGTGCTGTAGCACGGTACCTACACACTGATAGACGAGCTCTTTGAAGAGCCTGCACAGAAAAAGATATTGTTATAGCTTGCTTGCTTAAAAGGAAAGCAGCAGTGAATTCCTCTCCTCTGAGGTTTTCAGCTCACTCGTTATTTACGGGACATTCCCCAAACAGTATTAGGTTTCAGGTGAAGAGTGTAAAACCAGATTGACAACCTATTTTTAAATTCCAGCACTGGGTCTGTTCCAATGTTACTACTAAAAACTGCAGCAGCTTGTCCCATGCTTGTGGCAGTAACACATTTTAAAGTTAACAGAGTGGGCAGTGAAGTAGAACAGATCCAGGATTATGCTGGTTTTGCCACAAGCTGTTTGTTTTAGCAGTTCCTTCAAAAAGCATTTCAAAGATTTAACATAAATTTCATCTTCATGAGAAAAATCTAAACAGTCAAAGTAATGCCTGTTCAGAAACCAGCCTGTTGGGGAGCATGGCTGATTTTAAAACCAGAAGACTGTTTCATTTCAAATAAATGGTTTGGATTTATTTTGCCAAAATGTACAGCTACCATCTTCATGCTTCTAAAACATGCAAACCTTAAGTTCTGTTCATACTGCAGGGCAAGTTGTGCTAGCAACAGCCATTTAAACATGGACTGGGCTCAAGTTTGTTCTAATGCAGACTAAAAGAAATCTGAAATAACTGAACTAACTTCAGTGGAGTTGTATGGATGCAAGACTGCCTGGGTGCATCTACATATGCAATTAGTGCAACACAAAAAACATCTGTGCACACCTGGAAGTGAAGCACACTGAGCAATGGCAGAGCAGCCCAGGCTGGTAGGGGACCCTGAGGATCAGCCTGCCAGCTCTGGGGTACCCCAACCTGGCTCAACATGCTGCAGAGGGGCTACCTGGGGCATGAAGGTAGTTCAGTACAAAGCCAGCCGAAGCACCTTCATGCCCCAACCAGTCCTGTCAGCATCTATACGTGCCATACAGTGCACTGAACAACACTGAAGGATAGCACTTGTGTTTAAAAGTACTAACCTATAGTGGAGTTAATTTACTGCACCCTAATAGGACTGTATGTGTAGACACTGTGACTTTACTACAGAGTTAATTAGGCAATTGCGCAGTAAACGTCTTGTGTAGATGCGCCCAGCGATATGCAAATCTGATGGGCAAATCAGTTTTTTTCTCCAAGAGAGAGACAGTTTTACATTTTTGGACCTGCACTGTAAACATAAGAGTTAGCCCAGGACAAATCACATACCATGGCACAACATGGTAAAGAGTCATCACCGTAAAAAGGTCTCTGTCCAACCTGGTCAAGGTGGAGATTCAATTATGTAAGGGAGAGGGTATCAGTAAACTGGAAATGTACCCACACAAGAAAACACTGTGCTTTAACATCATCAGAGCGTGCCCTACCTACATGGCATTCAGGGGCCTACTGCATCCTAATGTGACCCCTCCATATGTAAATATATATTGTCAATATTTACATTTCAACTGGAAACCAAAAATAGGGCATACTCTGAAAATGGTCATGGAGCAGCAGTTGTAACTATGACACACATTGAGAATGCGTTCTCACTTCTTGTGAGGGTTAGTTGGGACTTTGGTTCTTCGAACACATCTAAAACCAGGTACAGATTAAGCACCCAAGTACAGGTGAGCTCTTAAAGTACAGTGACCACCTGGTACTCTGATGCAGGCAGAACCACAATGAATTAGCATGCACTGCTTAAACTTCACCATCCTAGAGGACAGCTGACAAGATACTAGCTGCCACTTAATTTTATCAAAGTCATATTAGGAGCCTTCCATATCACTAACTGTAGCAGACAGTCGCAACTGAGATGCGTTCCTTGGATGACTAAATGTTGCAGCTCAAATGCATGCCAGGCAGTGCTATTTAAAAATAAATAAATACATACATAAATAAATAATCTGCCAACGTATATGTGGAAACTAAAAGGAAAATTTATTTGCTCACACAGCTAAAATGTTTCAATCTCCAATTCTCCAAAGCAGGTAGCTGAAAAATCAGTTTGCGGCTGCCAAGCTGTGTGCGCTTTTTCTTCCCCCCCAAAATTTGTGCGAAATGCCAAAGGCCTGTAATGTAACCATGCCTTCTCTATATTAGTGAATGTCACTGCAGTTTTTTGAACATGAGACATGCTATGTAAGGGCTATGTACTAACAGACATAGCTGGATATGAAATGTACAACTGCTCTCTAAGGCAAAACCTGGAGGAGGTCTCATACAGCATGGTGCAGCAACAACTATGACGTCTCATGGATAACAATTACCTCTGTTTAAAGCAGAATCTTAGACCAAACCATAGCCTGAGAAATCACCAATAACAGAAGGCAGGCAGGCCATGACAGTGCCTGAGAATTAACATTTTTTGTGCTCAATACTCAGACCATGACTTGCCTGCCAAGAAGCTCTAATAAGGTAATTTATCCAAACCCTGTTTCCCCAGAAGATGGTAGCTTTGAAATAAGTCCTCAAGAAAGAGAATGCTTTCAAAAGAAAAAAAAGGGGAAAAAAACCCAAACCTCCACCTCAAGATTTATCACTGACTCAAAATGAATGAGCTCTTGGCCTAGTGATCCCACAATAGGACTGGAAGCAAAACCTGAGGTCTATTCCTGTCTCTGCTGTTTAAAACCTCTGTTCTCAGCCCCTTGAATATAAAAATAGCATAATTCTTACCCATCTCACAGGGAGGATTGTTTTTTTTGGGGGGTGGGTGGGGTGTTGTTTGTTTAAGGAATAGTTAATTTCTGGAGTGGTCTCAGATCCTCAGACATACGGTATAAAAGATGCACAAGGTATGATTACACATATACTAGAAATGCAGTTGAACTAAACAGATTAGCCAAACACCTCAGTTGAAGAACTGAACAGAACTATGTGCTCTACGGTGTGGTACAAAACCAGAGAAAGAACATATAATTAACACCTACCATTACGTACATGTTACATATTAAAGCTATGACCAAAAAGGAATGTGCTACGTGTAAGTTAGCAACCTTTCATGGGGTGCAGCTATTAGCATTTCTAACAGTAGGCAATTAGGCACTCACTATAAAAAAAAACAAACACAAAGATGGGCTCTGGAATCCTCCAAGACAAGTTATGTTTTGCTGAAATGCCTATTTGTCAATATCGTTCACAAAAGATTTAACCTTGTAGACGAGAAGATGTCAGGAAAAAAAAAGTCCCACTGCAATTAAGGAGGGATAATTGCTTCCTCAAAATCTGGTGATTTACAGATAGTATGCTACAGCCTTGGGCTTGCAAGTTCTCGCAAGATGCACAAACCTGCTGCAATCCAGCTCAATGGGCAGCTGTGCAAAAGCTCAAGGAAGCAGAAATGTCAGGTGAAGCCCAGCCCCCTGCACTGAACGGAAGCAAGCTCTAGGCCTTATCTACATTGACGAAATTTGCACTGGAGTGACTACAGTGCTAATCTCTAATGTAAATATGCTGTGTCAGCACAAAAAAATCTATTAATACAGTTTAGTTCAGTAAGTTACTGGCCAAGATGCAGTGGTGCAAACCCTGCGACTCCATTTCAGTTCTCTGCCTGCATAACCTACATTTAGTTAGTAACATGGACGCAACTTTCCTCAACGTAGGAAAGCCCAACCACTTCTATACAACTCTTATTGCACTCAAACAGCATAGGATGACAGCAAAAAATACAGGCCACAGAGAAGACAGGAGCATAAGCTTGACTCCCATTATGCTAAAGCAGTGCCTAAATGCACTGCTCTCAGGGTCTTCTATAGTATGGTGGCCAAGCTGCAGTACTCACTAATATAGGACAGTGATTTCCTCAAAAAGTCTGTCCTGCCTGTGCTGAATTTATTTGCACTTTTACCCCTCACTTGCTCAGTGCTATATTAAGTATTTTATGAAATCTGACCTGCAGCTTTAAAATGAAAGAAATCAAATAATGCAAAAACATGCTGACATGCACTGAACACACAGACAACACATGGCTCATGTCTCTGGCCCCCATTTTATTTATTATTTGCAGGGTATCCCCAAAAGAAGCAAAAATAATGAGAACTGTTATTCTGTTTCCTGCCAAACTGATCCAGTGCTCCAACTTCACCATAATATGCCACTCCTCTCAGGAAGGGACACTTACAAGGACACTATTTTGCTGGGGCTGCTCTCTGCACGTCTAAGTGAATTAAAGTCTTCTGCAGTCATTTTAGTTTACCACTGCAAAAGGACTCCTGCAAACGGTACATCTTCAACAGAACCTTTGCTGTTGCTAAATGCGTATAGCAGATAATCAGCAATAAATACCACCGCTTCTCACCACCCTTTTCCCCAACGTTATAATTCATCGCACATACCCCAAACCAAAAATGAATACCCCTCCTGGCATGAAAAAATATCCAGTTTTAATCATTTCAGTAATTTGTACTATAATGAATGGACCCTGTATTGTAACAAAGGATTCTCTGTTTCTGAGCACCAGACAAGCCCACAGCTCATGCATCACCAATTAATGTGCTGTCTAAAGCTAACTAATACTGCATAGGCTTCTCCAAGCAAACATGCAAGGTGAACTCTGCACCATAAACACCGAGTTCATTAGCTAACAGGTTAAAATTACCTTGGTTTCTGTGTCACTTCCCTTAATCATAAGGCCAATGTTCAGCGTTAAATTCCAACAGCAGTGAGCTTTTCTCAGGAACTGCTTCAGATAAGTACTCTGCCCTGAGTAGAGTATGGGCAGACAGAAGGTGAAGCTATCTTTACCCTCCAGAAATTCTGGAAGAACATTTATTCTTTGTTTCATTCTTCTTTTGCAAATAATACCCAAGCACAGCACATACAGCACTCAAATGCACCAATACACCAGTAATGGGAGACTTGAAACAAAAATGGATTTAGAAACCGACTGCTGAAGTCCATCAAGAGGCCAATCAATAAAAAATGCATTGCAAAGCTGAGGAGCCTTTTTTCTGTCTGTTAGATTCTCTTCATTCTTCAAATTATTCTGAAGATGTAAGCGTTCTCAATACCATCTGCACTGCACACTTCACTCTGCATCAGGCTTTTATTTGCAGTAAAAAGTATTTGAACAGCATCTGTGATTGCCCTTGCCCTACCCTGAAAAAAACCCTTACAGAATGATTTCTTCACTGCGGATAAGAAACTAAAGTAACATAACTCACTTAAGCCATGTCATACAGTTTACCAGAAAATATAGAAATATGCACAATATAAAAACTCTCTTCCCCCCACCCATTTTCAAACAATACCAGAAATAACCCAGAAAATGTTCTCTTCACTGCTTAGGCTGCTGCCTACCTGATGCACCAATTGGAGAGGTAGCTGGGGTCATACTATGGACATTTAGACCAAGATTGTGGGATGGACCCGGGGCTGGCGCAGCTACAGGTGGTCCTGGTGGGTTCTCTCTTTGTGGGGACGTAAGTGGAGTGGTGGGCTGGGAAGATGGCCCACCTGCAAGCCGAGCAAGGCGCCTTCGACGAATCTGCACAAAGGAAATTAAAAACACTCTGTTACAAGACACTTAATGAACTCCCTTTCAAAACAACATGGATATAACCTCTGCTGGATGGCAATACTAGCATCCTTGATATGAAGGGAAACTAACATTATGTAAGAATACCAATATGCAATTTCCTCGTCTTTCATGACCATTTTTTTTTTTTTTTTTAAGTTTCCAGGGCATACTTTACTACCTTTGAAGACCATCTTTACAAGACAATTTGTCTATCCCACTCACAGGACAAACACAAATTTCACTTTTTGCTGCAGAGTAGTTTCAAAAAACTTGCAACACTTCCCTTCATTTTAGCATTTGATGCAATAAACCACATTCCTCCAAAAAAGACATCAGCATAAACTTTACCCCAAGTTCATAACATCCAGGACTATGAGAAATGTTTGCATTTTAAAAGTGTTTCATTAAAAGTTTTTTTTAAAGAGGAGTGTGTTACCCCATAGGGTCTGTAACCAAAACACTCCAGCCAGTAAGTCTCTACAAGGGAGACAGCTGCTGTCTTAACACCTGGCTAGGAAAGCAAATAAAGCAATGAAGTGTCTTGTCAGAGTCTGGGAGCAGAGAGCAAACACAAAGGAGGAAAATAAGGTTTTTTTAAATAGTACCACTCAAGCTGTTAATAACACCACAGATGAAAGCAAACACATTTCTTCAATATCTCACTTAAATTTCTAGCATCCTTTCTGAATTACTAAAATTTAGTACCACAACAGACAGATTGTTCGTTTATTCTCCATGTATCAAGCCAAAGGGAATACAAACTGAAAGACCTATTTTATAAACCAGCAAACTCAAAGAACAGATTTAAAATCAGAAGCAAGTAATGGACCAAAAACCCTAACGATACAATTATTTACTATCAAGGATCACCAAAAAAAAAAACAACCCCCCCCCCCC
>NW_017729014.1:11824756-11827233 GCF_001723915.1 Gavialis gangeticus
AACCCCCCCCCCCCCAAAAAAATTCTTATGCTAAAGAGCACATTTACCACTAACAGCAAACCCAAGGCAAGCAGAAAACATCACATGCTGGTAAATTCACTGTGGCAGACAAGCCATGATAATTCCATTTCTACAGTGATAGAACAGTGCTAAATGAACGATAACATTTCTCACTTCCACCCATAATACCGAAGGGTTGGCAAGACGTGAAAGAGCGTAACAAAGGATGTGTGTCAAGTGAATGTCTATGCCATGTTACTACTGTCATTTAGTGGCCTGCCAAACCTACCCCAAGAGAGAAAGATGAACAGAGCAAATTAAAACAGACTTTAAAAACTGTGGGAAAACATAGTGCCTGGAGCAGGATTTCTTCTGCGACGCTGGTGTCACCACATGAATATGGAAGACAGCAAGAAAATAAATCCTTTTTTTGTTCTTGGACAAAAAGGGCTTTAAATGGAACATCTTAATCCCACCCCTTTGTAAAACTAAGGTGGGGAGTTCATTATTACAGCAAAACTGAGAAAACTTATTCATGCAGCTAAAAGCTTCTGTTGTTGACTATAAAAAATAAAATAAAATTCACCCCCCCATCTATTTCTTACAGGGAGTTAAACTGAAGATTTTAGTGTTCTATGTACCCACTTAAGCATAACATTTCTGTTGCGTGGTGTCACTGTAATCATTAAGCAGTTAATGCATTTCATCCAAAAAAGGACTATTTCAGCAGTTACTCAATCACTCCGCAATCAAGCATAGTTGATCAGCTTGCATTCCCCAACCTATTTTTTATCCTATATAAATAAAATATATTGAACTGGAGGTTGAGAAAATCCCTAGGGTTTTGTTCCACGCTGCGTGAGTGACTGGAAGTTTTTCTTGTGGACAATAATTCCCCTACAACAGGGGAGTCAAAGATATAGCCTGCAGAGCCTTATCCTCCAGCCTGCAATGCTGCTTGTCACTTTCAACGTGCGCTGGCTCCGGCCCTGCATGCTGCACACAGCATGTAAAACCCATCTGGTGTGAGGCCAGCTTGAGGTGTGTGCTGCATATGTCACCCACACTGGATCCATGGTCAGTCCAGACTGGGCCCACAGACAGGCTGTCTATGCTGGATCAAGTGTACCCCAGTGCACACTGTGCCACACCAGGCAGGAGTTACCCTGCACTGCAGGCAAGCATGCAGAACCTGTGACACATTTGGGAGACACACAGCAAGCAGCACCTGCACCAGAATGACCATCCATGCCGAATCTGGAGCCAGTCTTCACTGGGCCCATAGACCAGTCCTGTGTGCCTGAACTGGAGCAATAGGGACAGTCTAGCATAGGTGCCATATGCAGCATGACCCCATGGCATGGAGCCAATGCATGCTGAAAGCAGCATGTGTAGCTAGCCCTGCGCATGCATTGCATACCATGCCTGCACCAGCCCGGCCCCAAGGGCTGGTTCCAGCATGCGGGACTAGTCTGTGGGACCAATCTGATCCACAGACTGGCTCCACATCCCTTATCTAGCCCATGGAGATGCATGAAAGAGACCACCGACATCCAAGAAAGAGAAAGTACTTTAAAGATCTGCATTTTGAAAACACCAAAGCAACTGCTGAATTTCACCCACAAGTTGCTCCAACAACTTAAATAACTCCCTCACACAAAGTTAAGTCTATAGAAAAGCATTTGCAGGATCAGAGCCAAACTCTCCAAGTCTACATTAATCAAATTATTGTAATCGTGGCAGCAAATGGCTTGCTAGGGTGGTTTAGAGCTGTAGTGTTCACTGCAGATCCTTCAAGGGGATAGGAACATGTAGTCATCTTCTGAACAGTACTCCAGCATTTTATAGGAGAGACTGATAAAACAAGAAAAACGCTTACAACCTACAGTTAGAATCCAAATTCCAAAAACAGAATAGAAATTTAGCTTAAGTCAGTTCTCAATTACCTGGAAAGTTTCCGGATGATGTAATCAAAACTCAGCGAAGTCTCAAATCAATATGTTCCCCAAAATCTCTAAATTAACTTGGGAGATATTTAAATAAGCCCACCAAAGTAACTTTTACCCTACCACTCCCACCTCTAACTTGGCTGTTCTGAAAAGAAAGACTTCTGTACAGAAAACACCAATTTCCACTCATTGTATTGTACGAAACAATGTGATGAGGATTAACTTATGTCCTTTATCCAAAAAGTTCTCAGTACTGTATACCCCAGATAAACAGGGCAGCAACATCTAGCCATTCTGGACACCTTGGATTTATTAAAAGAGGTCTCCATGTACCATGATGTATAGTTCTGGTGCTAGTGCAACGTTGCTCACTCCCTCTCTCTCTCACATGAAAGCAGCTTGGTTTTCCATGCCTGAGTTTTCTTCTTCTACCTACAACTCCTACCTACAAATGCAGTCTCCTTCTCCAGTTTGACGCAGCTGCACTAATGGTTTTCCCCACACTACTGTTAACACTGCAGTAGCAAT
>NW_017729014.1:11832233-11833887 GCF_001723915.1 Gavialis gangeticus
AGACCCTGTTCTTAAAGAGATCTTCCCAGAACCACCCATCCAAGCCTTCAAATGCAGTCTCCTTCTCCAGTTTGACGCAGCTGCACTAATGGTTTTCCCCACACTACTGTTAACACTGCAGTAGCAATAACCCTGTTTAAAAGAGTTTATGTCAATACTATTTCTTTGACCAGGGGTTGATCAAATGGTTCAGACTGTATTATAACATTTACTATGCTTAGGCATCAGTTTTAAATGCTCTAATGATCCAGTCACATTCTAATGGAATCTGATCTTGCCTGCAAAGCCTGTACTAGATGACAGCGTAGTAAGAAATATAATCTAGCTCTAATTGTTTACCCAAGTATTTAAGCATTGTAGATTTTGAAGAGGACACAGAGCATAATCAATGCTGAAATCAGTTTCAAAACTGCACTGAGACCCGTATACGACAGTCATACTTCAGGAGAATAGCATACTCTACAGCTTGACTAAGATGGTGTCCTAAGTATAAGGTTCCCATCTATAAGTGGGGAATCCATGCTAGCTAGTAATGACATAGTTTAAACTCAGTTGTTGATAGCAGGTTTCAACTGTAATGGTAAGCAGGACCTGCAAAGGCGCACAATCTGAAATGCCCAAGAATATTTTCAATTGTTAGAATTTATTTGGTTTTCTTGCTTTGCAACAGCCCGTGATATTTGCTGAACAATGACGACAGCACACAACAGGATTTAAGATCAGAACTGATCAAACAATATTTTTTCTCCCCAGGAGCCTGTCTACCCTAGAAAAAGAAGAATGCCATTACAGTGAGGATTTTCCACATGATAACCTTACCACTGAGCTTTTGAAGACATGGCTTTGTATCAACATTCACGAACACTACTTTAATTTAGGGCAAGGCCTTCAACATCCTATTTTTGACCTATGCAAACGACTGTGCTTGAACTATTAGAAAACCAATTTTGGCATACAGAAGCAAAGAACCGCTACAAGATGAACAGCCCTACCCACACATCAGCACAATTCTTTATGCAGTAAAAAGTCTGGCTAGGTGTAAAGGCTATAAATCCTACACAGTGCTTCTGTCATTGCCCAACTCATGTTAAGTGCAGCAGCAAAGCAATGGAAATATGCAAAAGGGGATAAAATCCAACTGTCATTACAGACTTTCATTCAGAGCAATAAAAGTACAGCAAACAAAACAGCCTCTCTTCAGCACTTGGTGAAGCCTAATCTGGAGTACAGTGGCCACTTTGGGGCCCTGCACTTCAAGATAGACATGGGAAAATTGGAAAGAGTTCGAAGAAGAACAAGAAAAGTGACCAAGAACAAGATTCATGAGGAAAGTTAGAATGAACTGTGATTATTTAGCCTAGAGAAGAGAAGGGTGAGGGAGGATTTGATAACAGCCTTCAAATATCCGAACAGTCATTATAAAGAGGATGGAGACAAACTGTTCTCTGTGGGAACAGGATAAGGAGAAAAGTCTCAGATTACAGCAAGGGGAATTTAGACTGGATATAGGAAGAACTTTTTCACTATAAATGTGGTAAGTATTGGAACAGACTACCCGGAGAGGTTGTGAAATCTCTATCCTTAGATGTTTTTAAATGCAGATATGTCCAACACTTGACTGGGATGGTTTAGCCAGGGTCGATCCTGCCTTAAG
>NW_017729014.1:11833955-11834443 GCF_001723915.1 Gavialis gangeticus
TCTTCCAGCACTACTGCTCTAGGAGTCTATGAACAAGCCTTCATATAATCACTTTCACTTCACTTCCACCTCGTTCAAAATAACTTCCGAATGAAACTTAGGACAACCAGTTAAGAAGTGGTGCTGATGGAATGCAACAGTTCTGGTCACATTATCTGAAAAATAAAAGTCACCCATTGCTCCCCGAGATGTAAGTTCAGGAATCTTTAGTAACATACCCGGACTTCTGCCTTTTTTATTTGTTGAGTCCACTCATGCCAACACTGCTAAGGCCAATGACAATGTGACCAAATCAAGTTTGCTTTGCTCAAAATTGGAGGCCAAAGAGGATAATTAGTAAAAACAAGAAAGCTGAATTTCTAATCTACATGGGGATGTTTACGCCCTAATATACCATCCATTTCCTCACTGTTCAAATCTAAACCTTCTGCATGCCTTCCAAACTGAGAAAAGGGAGGCAAGACAGGAAAACAGAGGGTGGGTAATAC
>NW_017729014.1:11839443-11842607 GCF_001723915.1 Gavialis gangeticus
CAAAGAGGATAATTAGTAAAAACAAGAAAGCTGAATTTCTAATCTACATGGGGATGTTTACGCCCTAATATACCATCCATTTCCTCACTGTTCAAATCTAAACCTTCTGCATGCCTTCCAAACTGAGAAAAGGGAGGCAAGACAGGAAAACAGAGGGTGGGTAATACTAAGAAGAAAAAATGGTCATAAAGTTATTGGTATGAAAGGGAATAAGAGGGAGAAAAAAACAACAAGAAAATGGGGAAGGCAGCATAAATAAGAGAATAATCAGTCAAGAGCAATTAACATGAAAGTAAGACAACAAGTTTGACATTGAACTTCCCTGCATTATGCAGCCATATTCTTGCTAGCTTTGATTCTAGCAGTAGATTTTCAGATTTGGGGTCAGCTGGAAGAGAACAGACCAAAGGACAAGGCATGTGCACCAAGGCTAAAATATCAACATTGGAGTGGCATATTATTCAATAAACTCTCTGTCAAACCTTGATTGTACTGAAGGCCACATAACACACATCCACACATACCACAGAGTGCAGCAGTTGCACAGACAATCCTCTGCTGTCTACGAATTATTCCCATCTTCCCCCGTTTCAAGCAGATAAGCAAAGGCCGCTTGCATTCCTGTCACTTGAAGCTCTCCTCATCCAGGAAGTGCCAGATGTGTTCAGGCATGATCAAGGTTTTTTGGGTTGTGCGTCTTCAACTGCTGTGCTGCCCTATCATCATGTTATGAATAATAAAAAATAATACGTGTTCCTATAACCATCCTGCAGCCCCTCTAACATTGCACGAGATGTTGTAGAGCTGTAGCTTTCCAGTTCTTTCTTTTCTTCCATTTACATTCCCCCTTTCCCTCCCTCAGCTATGACATTCTTTCCTCTGATATACCCTGTAGCCCAGAAATTCTACTGAAAATAGTCACAGTTTTGCTAGCAATAAGGTCACTGAGTCTGATTTTCACACTTGAATGAGTTATTGAATGGGGCTACCAATTACCTTCTTTAGTAAGGTTTCACCATATCAGCTTATAACGTACCCTCAAGACTTTTTTAAAGGGCATTTTCTCAAAGAAGCTGGCGCACAATAGTCAGACTGCAATGTTTACTTCACTGCTCTCAAGCTTGCTGCAGTTATATCCAGTCCAAGGTGTCTCCCTTAGCCGTGAGGAGTTAATGGCACGTTATGCTTTTCTTCTGTACTCACTTCTAAACAACCTTTCCCCGAAGGCCTTCCCTTGCTGTTTAACTGAGGTCCAAGAAGACATTTCAGCTGTATTTAGCAGTGATGCATCAGAATAATTTAAATTCAGCTTTGGCCAAATCACATAACCACCACCCAATGTGTCTGGGCTAATAACACTGACTCAACCTCTTTGCAAAGCATAGGCTACCCCACTTCTTATTTAGACCTTGCAGAATATGTAGTTTGTGTCTGTTCACCTGGGATAGCCAAACCAGCTGGTTTTCAGTAGCAAGTACAGCTAAAACTTAGTAAAGATAAGAGCTTCACATAAAATAACACTGAAATTATCAGCTTTGTCTCAATATCTTACAAAGCACCATGACTTGGTCACTCCTGGGCCTAAGTTTAGCCCTTGTGTAAAAACTGGATTTGGCTCTTGAGACACGACGATTTGTCATCTTCACCCTCCTCTGCTGCACCTGCCCCAGTCTATCCAAAAGTATCCTGTGAGACCCAACAACTGAGAATTAAAGAGTCAAGAATTTTAAACAAGAGCAACAGCGTGAGAGACAACGGAAACATAAAAGTAAATTCTAGCGATTGCGAGAAAGGCCCAGGAGCATGCTGAAGCAGAAGGGCAGAGCACAGATGTCATGTGGTCTTCAGGTAGCACAGGATGAATAGAATAGAATAGAATAGAAAGGTTTGAAAAAACCTGCTTTAATTTTTCTTTAAGGCAATTAAATAACTAGGATACTTCACTTTCAGAATTAAACTAGTGGCTAATACCCATACCTTCTGTTGCAACACTTAATTAAAGATCAAAACTATTATTTTTACCCTATTTCATAAAGGCTACACAGCAGAGGTACACCGATACAGATTTTCTTGTCCGATACCAATAGCCGATGATTAAACAACTATATTGGCCAATGCCGATTCAATAACCAATATTTAGTAATAGTGCAAGGCATTTTAAACTACTGACATGAACAAACCTTTTTTGTTTTGCATTTATCACACACACCCCTCCTGCCTGCTCTAGCCCTTGATAAGGACAGCGGTGACTGCCTTAATTCCTATGCAAGTCACCCCCTCACCCAGGGCTCCTATCCTGCTCCCTGTGCAGCCCATGCTGACATCCCTGGCAGGCAGGGTGGACCTTCACACAAACAGTGGTGCCAAGTGCATTCGGAGCCCCAGGCATGCCACTGGGCCCTAGCACCAGAGGGCCCCGTGCAGCCAAGCTCTCACAGCCGCCAGGAAGAAGCCACTTCTGCAAAGGTGCCTGGTGCCTGGCAAAGAGGAATGTCCCTCATGTGATGCCTTACCCCACCCATGTGCAGACTAATGTCTCTGCAGCAGCCCTGGCACTCAGGCCCTGCCTGTGCATGTGGTGGTGCGGCCATGGCAGCAGCAGGTAACAGTCCCTTCACTGCTGAGTGCTGTGTCCTGTGGCCGCTCCCCAGCACCCCCTCCCACCACTCGCCAGGACCTGTAGTCTGCTGCAGGCTTAAGCTGGCAGCAGGGCGCAGGGATCGGACTACACTCACCAGGGTGCTTCAGGCACGCAGCTGTAATCATCAGCTACAATGACCAAAAAGGCTGATAGCCACTAACATCATTTCTCCTTTTATTGGTACCAATCGAACAGCCAACTGATATATTGGTGCACGCCTACTACACAGAAACATCTCCTACAATATTACAGGTACTACTATAGGAGAGAAGATGGCTTTGTGCTTAAGTCAGATGGGTGGGCCTCAAGATCTACAGTTTGCAAAGTACCCAGCACAGTGGGGCCCTAATAGATGGCATTATGCAAAATGCAAATAATTCATTTGTGATCAATAACAGTGGTTAGTTCTCAAAAGGACCTACACTTTAGATTGCCTTTCAGGCTCAAATAGCACTTATCAAACAAAACAGAAACAGGTAGTGTTTTTAAATGTTCTGCTACAAAAAAAAAAAAAAAAAAAAAA
>NW_017729014.1:11842630-11848795 GCF_001723915.1 Gavialis gangeticus
TTCCTAAAAAAAAAAAAAAAAAAAAAAATCACTGTTTACTAAAATTAATCTTACACCACAGAATACTTGAATGTCAAGACCCTCTCTTAGGTAAGTAGCACATTATTTCACAACATTCATTATATGGGGTCTGGAACAATCAATGCTATCTTACACCACAGAATACTTGAATGTCAAGACCCTTTCTTAGGTAAGGAGCACATTATTTCATAACATTCATTATATGGGGTCTGGAACAATCAATGCTATCTTCATTGTATTACGTATGTCAATAACATGATGGAAAAAAAAGTTAATGCAAACATCTAAGTGGCCCAATGAAACTGGTGCATTAATTTTGATTAGTACACTTAGCTCCAGACACATCTGAACTGCTTCTAGAAATTAATTTTCATAGATAACATTTTTGATTTTACCAAACTTCTACCACAAAATTGCCAGCCTGGATACGCAACACCACACAAGATAACAATAGCTCCATCGCTAAAAACAGCAAACAGAGGATTTTATTTATAAAGGAGAGCCATAGAGACAAGACTGTAACAATAGGTTCATTATATATGCTCACCACAAAGCTATAAGCTTTTTAATGAATATCTATTTTGAGGTCAGGTACTAGCTCAGAAGACAGTCTGAGAAAACAGCTTATTCTTCCATCATCAACAAGCATTTTCAAAGCTGAACAGCAAGATACCAATAGAAGAGTTGTCATTATCTTTAATACCAAGTATATCATTTTACTTCTTTGTGATCTCAGTTACAGCATGAAATTAATCTTAAGAAATATTCATCTTCTGTATACACTTGTCATCGTAGAGGTTAATGAGGTTTATAAAGCCTAGTAAAACAAAACACAGAAATTTTAAGAAACAATTGGTCTCAGTTGCCCCCCACAAACTTTAGGCAACATTTTTTCCCTTCTTCCATTTCTATTTTGCTCTTCCGTTCTGCCGTTCCGCTCTTACCTGCAGCTCAAAATTTTTCATTCAATTCTGTCCTGGTTCTTCTCTCTCATCTCTCAGTCCCCCACTGTTTCTGCCATTTCCACCTCTTGTAGACTCTCTACTCACCCTTTCTTAAGCTACTATCATACTTTGCTTTATTATGGTACTTTTAAAAGTTGCATCAGCATGCAACTTTAGTGTCATAAACATACTCTTCGTTAGACAAATGTTAGTCTCTGCCCTGAGCTAATTAAAGGCATAAGCATGGATAACAGACATCTTTAAATTACTCTAGAAGCCATAAGGAACAAAGGTCCAATCCAAGAGTCCTTGAAGTGAACAGAGGGCCTTTGACTTCAATAAAGGTTTGATCAGCCTAAAAGGTATAAAACTGAATCCCGCAAAGAGCAAAATGAAAAGTTCTTAACTGACAATGTAAACCAGAGTCTATTAACACTATGGTTTAAAAAAGCAGGAACATCATATCATGGAGGCACAAGCCCAGAAAAAAATAAAGCTTCAAGAAGACTTACAAATAAGGAAGAGAAAGAAGGAGGAATTAAAGAAGCATATTTTCCTAACAGATAAAATGTTAACAACCAGACAGACGCTCATCATTCACTAATAGCACTTTATTAAACAATAGTCAGCCCATATTTCTTTCAACTATAATTTATCATGCACAGCAATATCTGTCATAGAAATATGCCACATTCTCTTCATATATTGCTTTACATGGTGATTATGTTTGTATGACAAAACATCATCTACTTCCATGATGGAATGAGAGAACTAACAATATACCATACAACCTTGCTGGCTTGCTTTTTTGCTATGCCACTGATGCCACAATTCACACCCAAAACATGGCAAAGGTTCAATTCCATATGTTGGTGAACTCTCACAATACAAAGGCTCCAGCGCTTTTACAAAATATCCCATCAGACACTTACCACTTCACACTAAAGCAATCTTCCATAGGAAAAAGATCAAGGTGCATCAAGATTAAGATCAATAGTAAAAATCCCTCTTATTTAACTGAAATTGGGACCTGACACTATATTTAGTACTGTATTAATTTTATATTCTGTTTTTTTAAATTACATTTCTGTATTTTGTCGCTAATTTCCTAAATTTATTAAATTATATTAGGGGTCTCAGACACCTGCTGCACTCATCAGCATGGATCTAGGTTTTCCATTTCCCATGGAAAAATGGAAGAAAAAAAAAAGCAGATTTTCCTTTTTAACTAAGAAAAACATGTTTTTTTTTTCATTTTAACACAAAAACGCATGGATTTTCCACTATTGCAAAGAGCTCTCTACAGCCTGGCTGAGTTCCAGCCTGCAATGTGCTGGGGGGAACAGGAGGTGGCTGTCAGGCAGGAGGCAACACGTGCATGTGCGCTCACACATGCACACAGCTGCCAGGCAGCCTGGAGAGAAGCTCCTGCAGGTAAGTTGGGGGGGGGGGGGGGGGGCTGGGGCCCCCCCCGGGGGGGGGGGGGGGGGGGGGGGGGCAGGACTGAGGCCCCCACAGGGAGGGAGTGAGGTGGGCAGGGCTGTGGCCCAGCCCAGGTGGCGCGTGGTGCTTGGGGCCCAGGGCTGGAATGCGCAGCCAAAGGGCTTCAGCAGGAAGCGGGATGGAGCCGCGGGTAGCTTGTTCAGGTGACAGGGCCAGCTCCCCACTGCTTTGCATACGCTCAGGAGGGGCATGGGGGGCATGTGCCCCCCAGATCTGTGTGCAGGATGGAGGCAGGTTGCCTGCTGTGGGATCAGGCTCCCTGCTCTACTTCCCTCCATCTGGGGCCTCTGCAGCCCAGCAGGCAGGACTCAGCATGGCAGGGCAAGAGCAGGCCCAGGCAGGGAAGTTCCCTGCTACTGCTGGGAACTCCGCACCATGTTGGCAAAGCACTCCCTGCCTGTCAGGCAGCAGCAGGGGCAGCAGCATGAAGTTGTGGCCCTTGCTGCTGCCAGGTGAGCAGGGGGTGCTTCACCATGGCAGCATGGCGGTCCCAGTGGTGGCAACAAGCTTCCCTGCCTGGCTTTGCTCTGCCATGCCAGATCCTGCCTGCTGGGCCGCAGAGACCCCATGGAGAGGGCAGCAGGGCAGGAAGCCCAAACCCACAGTGGGCAGCCTACGTCCACCCTGCTCCATGGGTGGTGCTCCAGCCATGCCACCTGTGGGGGACAGGGAACAAGGCTCTGCACTCTACTGTGCTGCAGCAGCCACCACTTCCCACTGGAGACAGCTGAGGCTTGGGCACTGCTGCAGGGAGCAGGGGGCTGCAGACCCAGGTCCCTGGCCCTGTAGCCCTGGTAGCTGGCGGGGGGGCCTGTGGATGGAGAGTGAGGGGTACCAGCAGGGCCCAGGGTGCTGCAGGTGAGAATATGGGGCCAGGACCCATGTGCAGGTGAGCTAAGTGAGCAGGGAGAGCTCTGATTTTTCATGATAAAAAAACCCAAAATCAAATACCAAAATTTACAGGTACTTAGAATGTATTCTATTATAGTGATTAAGGTACTGGTAGGCTTCTAAAGTGCTTTAAAATTGTAAATATATTAATAAAATATTGTGTTCAATTGACAGATGTACATACATACATAGTGGTGTTTCATTTTAATCACAGATTTTGGGGGTTTTAATCAGATAATTTACCATTTTTAAACAGAAAAAACAGTATTTCTGCTCATCAGCTAAATTATACTGTACTTAAAATATATTTTGAAATGAGAAGATAGTCCAACTTCTGTGATTATTGACACTGCCTTCTATTAGAGTTTTCTTTTCACTCCTGCTCCACCTAATTCCAGGAGTAGCTTTGAGTACAATATACGGCAAGACACATGGCCATTTAAAAAAAGGCTATATTCTCTACCAGCGACCATTCTTCGATAAATACCCTGCTGCCTTGAGTAGTAGGAAAACAGAAATATGTTGAGGGGGGGAATAAAGTAAACATGGTTCTAAAGAATGTCCTTTCTAATTAAAAGAGTGTATACGTTAACAACAAAAATTGGAGGGACTGATCTCTTTAGACGACATAACACGAAACATGCCACAAGCAACTACCAAAAGGCTGTTCTTTAGTCAAAATTGCAATGGAGAGGTTGGGGAAGACTAAGTTACTTAAGACAAGGGTTTTCCAAATGAAGGACTATTTTGGAGAAAATACAAGACTTCCACTATCTTGCTTCCACAATGCATCATTTTTCTCAGTAATTTACAACAATAGTGATATAAAGTAGGTTTATGTGGGATGAACAGCTCTGAATCCCTATAAAAATACCTCGTTGTAAGATACAGTTGAGCAGTATTATTAGAAGAATGAGAGATAAACACACTACTTATTAAACATGCCTCCTAAATTATAGGCTCCTCCCGATGAGTACTAGCATCACCCCCTCCCCCCCACCTTCCTGGGCAGTGCCATATGGGAATTGTAGTCTCCCTCTCTCTAGTGCCACAGTATATAAAGACCTCATCAAGCAAGTGCTCATAAGGCACTTTTCCTGGTTCCTATTGCAACACAGTAGAATTGCTAAATCATAACTTACAACATGATCAAAACACATCACTACCTTTTGGAATACAAGCTTGAGCGACAGCAGCAACAGCCTTGTTCCACAATCCAGTCATCAACATGAAAGTCATTTCTTCCCACTAACACTACCATCCTAACCTTAGAGTGGAAGTCTGCAATAAATCTAACAGAAAAGCAAGAAAACCTTAAACTGCAGCTAACTTGAGATCATTCATTATTTATAGTGTACTTTCTTATGAAAACATTTGAAAGAAAGGGAAGATCTGCATTCATGTCTTAAGTAGGTATCACATTGTGGAAGCGGAAACCCCCTTGACATCCTCCTCACTAGCATATTATAAATCATCTGACTGGGCACTTAAATATGAACAAAATAGAAAAAAGCCTAATAGTAGGCAGGGCACCTGTTTAAAAGAAGAATCAGGAAACAGTTTGAAAATGTTTTGCCCCATGTCAGGTCTGTATCACCCACAAATCACTAACAGTTTTCAGTTGGAGAAATAAGAAATGTAAAAAAGTTAAGTGAATGGAGGTAACCCACGGAAAAAGGGCCCATTCCAACATGATCTCAAGATCTTCACAAAGCCAACAAAAAGACTATTAAATATAAAATTGCACATACACGCCAGCCCTCGGAGCTAGGAAAGGCTCAAGGTGGCAATTTTAAACACCTCAGTTGGAAACAAAATAAAAAACACATCAAGAAACTATTAACAATACTGGCAAGAACTCACCTAATATGAAGGGGTCTTCTTTTAAATTAAGACAAGTTGGCAGGTGTACACCCCCCCACCCCCAAACACAAAAAGCAAAGGGACTCAGCCCCTTACTTCAAGCAATATAACAAAAGGCTCCCAAAAAAAGAATTGAGCTGCTGCACAAATATCAAATGCAAACCTTGGACAGAGCTAATGTCTCTTATGAAAGTTGCCTCTTTGAATTGGCAACACATACATGCCCTGGAGCCAATTTCCCCCTCTTCTGCGCCCACATCCCCTTATGCAGGACCCCGGGTACAACTCCAGTGCCCACAACACCCCTTCAGCGCCTGCACTCGGCTCTTCAAGAGCACCAGGCAGCCCTGGGATGCTGGCCCAGCCTCCCTCCCACGAGTCCCCTGTCGCCACCCCGGGCCCCCGGACTCACCTCATCCGCGCTCAGCTCCTCCATCGTTTTCCTCTTAATGGTGAAAGGAGTGGGGGGGCTTTTTCCTCCTGTGTGGGGCGGGAGTTTGGGGAGGACGGGGAGTGGTGTCCTGCTGTCTCTTCCCCCAGGGATGTCTCAGAATTGCATAGTCAGAGGTGGAGAACAACAACCCGGGAGGCGCCCCCCTCTCCCTCTGCCCGGCCGCCAGCGAGCACCAGGCTCTCCCCTCAGCGGCCGCTACCCCCCGCGCCCTCCCCCGCTCCGGGCGCCGGCGCTGCTCTTGCTGCAGGTCCCCCGGCTGCTGTTTCGCCCCCTTCCCCGGGCGTCCCCCGTGCCGCAACCCCAGGCCCCTCCGCAGTGAGATGATGTCCGTACCCCCCGCCTCGTTGCCGCTGCCCCGGCCCCAGCCCCAGCCCCGGCCCCGCGCGGAGATTATTCATCAAAACAAGAGGGCGGCAGCGGCCATCTTGGGGCGGGATCACGTGACCCTACCCGGCGGCTCCGAGCGAGCCGCGCACGCTAGTCCCCGCG
>NW_017729014.1:11849025-11849544 GCF_001723915.1 Gavialis gangeticus
GGGGCGGGCTCGGCCGCCTGCGCCATAGCAACAGCGGAGGGGCGGGGCGGGGCAGCAGCCAGGAGGTGGGGGCGCTGGGGCTGAGAGGAAGGAGGAAGTAGGTGGGGGAGAGCAGGGAGCATGGAGGTTGGAAGGAGGCGCTGGAGAGGTGTATTTCAGGGAGGGACCCGTTTCCTTTTGGCTTTGGCCCCACCCCGTTTGTGGCCATGTGGCGCGGTGCCCACACCTCCCCGACTCAAGTTGCTTCCAAACCTGCAAAGAGGTTTCATAGTTAGTAGGGTCGGAAGGGACCTGAGCAGACCAAGTCTGACCCCTGCCATGGCAGGAAAAAGTACTGGGGCCAGGTGTTCATCCAGCCTCCTTTTGAAGACCCTCAGGGTAGGAGCCAGCACCACTTCTCTTGGAAGTTGGTTCCAGATCCTATGTGCCCTGACAGTGACCTAGCGCCTCCTGATGTCTAGTCTGAATCTACCCTCTGCCGGCTTGTGACTGTTATTTCTAGTCACTCCTGGTGGTGTT
>NW_017729014.1:11849555-11860166 GCF_001723915.1 Gavialis gangeticus
TGGTTGCTCCTTGGACCAAAAATGGGGTTTTGCAAAGCAGCAAACGTGGCCGTTTACTTCACGGAGGAGCAAGTCTCTGAAGTGCAGCATAGGTGGTATCTATAGGCACTGGGCAAGTGCTATTCCCCATTCAGTAGTAGAGGCAACCCCTCTTAATTGGTTCCTGCAAAACTGAGAGTTAAGCAAAACCGAAACTATTTGATAATCCAAAATGGTATCCACAAGTGTTTTTAATGACTCAAGATGGCGACCGCCAGCATTATAACGAAACTCACTGAGTGCTAAGTGAAATCAGGTGTCAATTTAAAACGAGCATTATAGCAAAATATCATGAAGCGAAACAGCGTTAAGCAGGGGTTGCCTGTACTTGTTGATATCAATGAGTCACCCTGCAAGAGTCCATATTGAGGCTCAACATTTCCATGGGCCACATGAGTGACACGGAGCCGGTCGGTGAGCCAGATGGTTGGTCCGTGGGCCTAATGAAACGGGGTTGATGTGCAGAATCAGTCCGTGGGTGCAGTCCGAGTCCAGTGCATAGGCCCAGCCCTATGCATCTGCACAATCTAGTGCACAAGACCACATCTTCTGGCATGTGGGGCTCCCCAGGAATCAAGGAAATTGGTAGCAGGAGAACAATGATTAACACTGCCACTGCTCCCTCACCACCAATTTTCCAGATCCGTGGAGAGACCCACAGGCCAGATGACATGGTTTTGCTGGCCAAAGTTTGAGCACCACTGTTTTAACAGATCCAGGCTTATTTTTGATGTAAGGTCCCTTCCCGGTAATCATGGGACTGAAATACAGTTTATCTTTCATCCAGTTGTGTAAATGGGCATGTCGACATGTTCATTAATGCACCTTTGCGACTGCGCATTAAGTTTAGTACCTCTAATATGCAGTACTACATACAGGCATGTTAGGCCATGCTAATGCACAGTAGCAAAGGTGAATTTTGTTGTGATACTTAATGTGCAATAGACAAATTCTATTGCACATTAGCACGGTTTTTGCTGTGTTGTGCTAATAAGCAATAGAATAGGCTGCTGCATAATATGGCATCTCATGTAGACGTGCCCAGTGTTTCTTGAATTAATAGCACAAGGTTTCTGACATGCCAGTTGGGTAGGTGAGTTACTTCTTTTGTGCAGATGGAGACATCTAACATACACAGAGATAAAGTAAGATGTCCAAAAGCAGGTAGCAGGAATGGTAAGGGCCTGTGATGGAGCATATGTTTGCAAATTAACTTAACTTGTATTTTACTCCTGTGTTTCTTTCACCAGAAAGCCACATTGAGTCAAACAATTACATAGATTTATTTAAATAAAATATTGTCAGAGTTTTCCCAGGTCCCATGTTAGAGGATCACCGATACCTGACTTATCAGGTTGAGGTGAGCTTAAGTAGGCTAAGAATTTTAAATAGGAGTCCAGTCTTTTTATAAAAGAAAGCAGGATAACACACTGGAAGTTTTGCCTTGTTTATGTATGGTTTCTTTCAGAGTTTATAGATTTAAGATAGAGAACAGGAATGGGGCCTAATCATTAATGAGTTTGTAATGATATATAAAATGGAAAGCAAACTTTAAATCCTAATAAGAGTCCTTCCCCCCATCTCCTTTTTTTCCTAACTTGATACCCGTGCAAAATTTCTGTTGGGTGACACAGATCCTGGTTTTTCTATATCAGTGTTGATTCTGTTTACATTCAACTGAAATGAATATCATTATATAGCTACTAGCCATTTGGTCTGGGATTTTCCTTTAAAGGCATACCATTAAGGTGGTTCTGATTTTCTGATTAAATGTCCTTGGATTTAATAATGGTCTGGTGTGCATCAATCAATGCATCTCCAGCAACACCAAGGAAGTGATTCTTCTGCTCTGCTCGGCATCGGTGAGACCACAGCTGGAGTACTGTGTCCAGTTCTGGGCGCCGCACTTCAACAAGGATGTGGAAAAGCTCGAAAGAGTCCAGAGAAGGGCCACCCATATGATCAGAGACTTGCATGGCAAGCCATATGAGGTAAGGCTGAAGGACCTGGGACTCTTCAGCCTGAAGAAGAGAAGTCTGAAAGGGGACTTGGTAGCAGCTTACCGCTACATCAGAGGCATACATCAAGGGCTCAGTGAATGACTGTTCACCAGGGCATCCTGGGGGAAAACCAGGAACAACAGTCACAAACTCCTGGAAGACCATTTCAGGCATAACATTAGGAAAAACTTCTTCACAGCTAGGATGTCCTGACTGTGGAATAAGCTCTCTCCAGAGATGGTGTAGTCACCTACCCTGGAAATCTTCAAGAGGAGACTGGATGTTCACATTGCTGGGGTCACCTGACCGCAGTTATCTTTTCTGCTTGGTGCAGGGGGGCTGGACCCAATGATCTTCCAAGGTCCCTTCCAGCCTACATTCTATTAATCATGTCATGCTATTAACATAATACATAATTTATACAGTGCAAAAATGTACAAGGCATGTTAAGAGCATAAAGTAAAATAGATAGGACCATCTACACCTTCACCCTGTGTTGCAGGAAACAGGCATCCCTTTTCAATCAAAGGAGCAGTTAACAGCTTTTGAATAGTTTCCTAACTGGACTTCTTAAATATATATAGAACTTCAAACTATTTTCTTATGATCTTTTCACTTGTATCAGAATAAAAATATGCATAAACTTATCCACTTGCAGCTAACCCCATCATTCCACCACCAGGTATTTT
Source organism: Gavialis gangeticus (assembly GCF_001723915.1). Lineage (NCBI taxonomy): Eukaryota > Metazoa > Chordata > Crocodylia > Gavialidae > Gavialis > Gavialis gangeticus. Next base: position 11,852,284 of record NW_017729014.1, read on the forward strand.
TTATTGTTGTCACTGAAGGTATCTCCCTTTTTTCTCTGTTTTTTTTTTATCCAAGAGCCATAGCTGGATAATTGTGAATTAGACAAAGAACAAACCAGTCTGATCCTGGCTTTTCACTGAAGAGTTTGTATGTTAATTTCCAACTCTGTAGGTTGGATCACTCGTCACTTATTTTATACATAATGGTGAAAAAGAATATTTAAAACAACTGCTGTTCTGGAAGAACACAGAAGAAGAGTTTCTATCATGGCACTGACAATGTCTGTAGGATAAACAGTCATTGTTACCAAGGATGTTATGGAGAGGTGTTTGCAACAACAACAGCAGCATAGCTTGACTCAGCTGGTGAAAGGAGGATAGCAAGAAGCTCCTGAGTCAAAAGCCAGGTGAGACAAAATAAAATGGAGTGTAAGTTAAGGGTGCTTGTAGATGTGACAGGTGTTTAACCGCCAAGGTTTCATTCTATGCCCCCTAAATTGAAATGGTGTGGCATAGAATAAAGCCCTGAGGACTAAACTGTTTCAATTTTTCCATCACGTTATGGCAAGGGGCCTGATCCTTTTCTATTTGGGTTTTTTTTGGAGCTGGAGCCTGCCTGTGGCCGGAAGGCAAGCTTTTGGCAGGCCAAGTGGCCCCTGAGCTGCAGGAGGGCCTCAGTCTTTCTCTCTGCCATGACGCACCCCTTGGCACCACCCGGTTGCTAGTGGGCCAGGTGCTGTCCCAGCTTGGAGGCAGCACCAGGCCCGATCCAACCATTCCCTGACCCTGCCTGGGCAGCAGCACCCAGCAGGATTCCAGTGGGCGGGCTCTGGGAACAGTTGAATTGGGCTGGGTGCTGCCTCCAAGCTGGGACAGAGCATTCAGACGGCTATCAGCCCACCTGGGTGGTTTTGGAGGGGCACCACCACCATGGAGGCAAGGACTAGAGCCCCCCACAGCTCAGGGCCTTCCAGCAGCTTGCCTCCCTGGTTGGGTGGAGGGGAGGCTCTGCAATAGCAAAGATTGGGCCTCTCTCCACTTCTGCTTGAAAGCAGGGTCCTACAGGTGGCAGAACACCTGTGGCCACCCAAGAATTGGCTGGCCTGCCCTGGGCTGGCACGCTCAGGGAAGTGTTGGGTTGGACACCTCTGAGCTGGGACAGCACTTAACCAGCTAGCAGCCCCCCTGGGCTTCCAGTGTCCTGGGCACTATCCCTGCTGCCTTCTTTGGCGATCAGCAACCCAGCCACCCTCCTGCCACCTTTCTGCGCTGCACCAAGGGCAAGCTATCCCATTCCCAGGTGGCCCTAGCCCTTCTGCCAGCCACAGCAGGCTGCTGAAGGCAGAAGCAGCAAGGGGCCTAATCCTTTTTTTCTACAGAGCCTGCCCATCTCTTCAGGGGACAGGGAGTGAGCTGATAGCTACATTGTTACAATTTGCAACATTGCAAACTAAACTCTGGGGTAAAGCATCCACACCTGAGGACAGGAGGGTGATCCAGGCGGATATGGACAGACTCATGAAATGGGCAGACGAGAACCTGATGGTGTTCAACACTGAAAAATGCAGGGTTCTCCACCTTGGCAGGAAAAACCTGCACCATGCTTATTGGCTAGGTAGTGCTATGCTGGTTAGCACTACAGATGAAAGGGACTTGGGGATCCTGGTTGACCACAAGATGAACGTGAGCCTTCAGTGTGATGCAGCAGCTAGTAAAGCAAGCAAAACGCTGGCTTGCATCCATAGATGTTTCTCAAGCAGATCCCGGGACGTCATTCTCCTGCTGTAATCGGACTTGGTGAGGCCACAGCTGGAGCACTGCATCCAGTTTTGGGCTCCGCAATTCAAAAAGGATGTGGAGAAGCTTGAGAGGGTGCAGAGGAGAGCCACGTGCATGATCAGAGGTCAGGAAGACAGACCTCATGATGAGAGGCTGAGAGTAAAGGGGCTATTCAGCCTGGAAAAGCGCAGACTCAGGAGAGGTCTGGTGGCCACCTATAAGCTTATCAGGGGTGCTCATCAGTATCTGGGGGAACGACTGTTCACCAGAGCCCCCCAAGGGATGACAAGATCGAACAGTCACGAACTCCACTGTGACCAGTTCAGGCTGGACGTAAGAAAGAACGTCTTCACTGTCCGAGCCCCCAAGGTTTGGAACAGACTGCCACCTGAGGCGGTTCAAGCACCCACTTTGAACGTCTTCAAAACACATTTGGATGCTTATCTTGCTGGGATCCTGTGATCCCTGCTGACTTCCTGCCCCTGGGGCGGTGGGCTGGACTCAATGGTCCTCCGAGGTCCCTTCCAGCCCAAATGTCTATGAAATCTATTAAATAAGCTACATTCGGATGTAGTTCATCCAGGTGTAGTTTAGTTTGCAACAATGCAAAGTCACTTAAAACCCCCAAAAGTCTTGCATGTGTACACTGTGACACAATTAAGCCACACAAAATGACATTTTAATCGCATGAACATGTTAATGATGTCACATATACAAGCTCCCTAATATTGCTGAGAACACTGCAAGTGAAGGTAAAGCATTAAAACTTCCTGGAAATCAGAAAAAGGTCAAAACCTTTTCAGAAATATTGAAATGTTAATCCTGCAACTGCATTCCAGTATGCACATATTCTCTAATGTCATTTATTGTAAGAATGTTGAAGAAGGTGGTTTTTCTTGATGCTCACAAGTTACCCAAGGTACAACTGCATCCATTAAGCAAATGTTCAGATCATTTCTAAAGGGTCATCACTTTTCTTCCTAGAAAATGCAGCACCATCAAAGACATGCTGAAGTTTCAGCTGTGGAAGGCTAGTCAAGGACTGCTGTATTATTAAACATGCTTAGATCAGGAGGTCAATTTTAAGTAATCAGGTGAGATACTACTGCACCAGTGTAATATCTAAATGATGTTATGATTTTAATTACTATTTTCATTACAATTACAGAGTTCCTGTTGTAGAAAGTTGCTCCTGGTAACTATGGCTCTTGTTGGTTATGTACAGAAATGTATCACTAAATACAGTAGGAAGAGAGAGAGAAGCTGCATGCCAGAGGAAAGTAGGTGGCAATGCCCAATAGGATTTTCAGGGGTGACCTCGGAACAGAGAACCTTAGAGGTGTCAAGTTGGTATTGTTCATTGTATGTTATTATATCCTGAGCTGACTTATGCATCCTTATTCAGCATTTATTTTTCAGAAGAAAGTATCTATTGATTATATTTACTGCTGCCCTTTTTGTAAGACTACTGTGGCAATCATTGTAATGTAGTCTTGGGTCAGCAATGTTGCTTAATTCTGTATCTTTTTTCTCCCTTGACTTAGATTTGTTATGCTGCCTTTCATATTTTTCCTTCAGGAAAAGCTTTAACTTTCAAATGCTCCTTTCAGCCACATTTTCTCCATGAGTTGCAGGTCAAACCCCTACTATTTACCTGATTTCTCTGGACAATTTGTTTATATGCTAATCTCTAATGACTCTTTCCATGTTTACAAACAGTAGGCAAGAAAATGAGTAGGGGGCAGTACACACATTTAATATAGTCAGCTTTATCTCTGACAGCTGTTTTTTAAGATGTACAGTACTTAGTAAAAAGGAATAAGTGTAAACAAATCTCCTAAAATGATCAAAAATTGTTTTTTCTTCCATGAGATAGTTAGTGTATACCCCTATCATGAAGTGCACATTTGATCCACTTGTACAAACATCAGCTGAAGGAGACTGAAGCAAGTAAAAGATACTCCGTGTAGTGCTGCATGCTATACCCAGCATCCTTTTCTAACTGCACAACCATATCAAAATAATGGTTTGCAGAGCATTTGAGCTCTAACCCCCTCTGCAGAGAAATGCTAAATTACTGTCCTTTTTACTTGTGTCATCTGTTTTGGTTGTAAACTCTGTAGACTAGGAGCCTTATCTTCATAGCTCCAGAAAGCATTCCACACATTCTTAGTGCTCTACAAATGACTGTGAATGTGGCAATCCTTCCATGCATATGGTCAGCTGGTATAGCAGTGACTGAGAAGCTCCTGGCCTGAAAGAAAAAAATTCACTACTAAATCTGTCCTCAGACAACTTGAAATTATTTAAAATTCTACAAGGGAGACCTTTCAAATACTGTCTTTATGGTTTTATTCCTATTTTTCCTGTTTACTCTTAACAGTGCACTTTTCCTACTGCAAAGAAAAATACCTTGCTGGAATAGTATAAACAACTTATTAGTAGTGTGTGTGTGTTCTTCCTAGCTAGTTCCAAAATCTAAAGTTGCTCCCTCCCCCCAACCCCACATAATGTCTCAAGCTGCTAAATTTTATATACACCACAGGAGGTGTGTCAAATGAGCCCACAGGCGCGCCACAGGCACTTGCTGTGCCCTGTGTGGGTCTGATCAGACCCAGGGACAGCAACACGGGTGAAATGGCAGGGCTTACAGGCTGGATGCAGCCCACAGGCTTGTATGTTTGACACGGTTGCGCTACAAAAACATCAATCAGCTAGCAAGTTGCTGATTATATAAAATATGTTTAAGCAGTTATGTCGTCACTATTCAATGCTCTCCTAACTTCTAAGAATGCATATATGAGAGTTCTCAATACCATCATGAATATCCCAGTGTGGGCTTCTTCATAGTAGTACATACTAGATAGCAACATTGCTAAGTAGGGTAGTAGCAAGGGAGGCCCCCTCAGCCCTCCGAGCAGAGCCGTCCCTAGGGTATGATGAATTGGGGCGACCGCCCCGGGCACCACTCTTTGAGGGAACCCTGCAGAACCTGGTGGAGCATCTGTGGCCCCTCCCATGGACCCCCACCTGGATCTGGTGGCTCAGCCCCATGCCACGGAAGAAGCATGGAGACCCCCCACCCTTTGCAGGGGTACCACAGCCCCACACAGTGTTAAAGGGGCCCCGCACAGGCTGATTTGCCCCTGGCCCCGTGCCCCCCTATGGTTGGCTCTGCCTGCCAAACGGGTACCTTTTTGTATATTCAGTTAACAGCTTCCTCACGTGGTGCCTGTCAACACAAGACCTACCGCTGCTAGTATGAGCTTCTTGACCGTAGTGTCTTCCCAATGTCAGTTGGGATTCTAACAGCCTGGATCTTTACACTAAAAAAAATCTCAAGACTAGAACTGGGTCAAGGGCGAGCCAATATCACAATCCTCTTTCTGTGCTCCCTCTCAAACAGTAATCACTATGGAGTTTACATTCTGGGAATGTTGGGGTTTATTCATACTTTGTAGCTTGGGTTTTTAATTAAAAATATTGTTAAGGGAACAAAACTTTTTAAGAAAGATGAAGGATGTTGCAAAGATGCCACCTAGTGGAGTAGTGAATTCAGCGTGGCTGCTGTAACTGCTTTTGCTCTACATTGAGTTCGGATGTGGTAGACCTAGTTCACTGCATTGAAGTTTAGCTCGCACTGAATTAGGCTAATAGTTATCTCTGTGTGTGTGTATGTATATATATGTGTGTGTGTATGTATGTATGTATGTATTATTTATTTATTTATTTAGACATTGGAGGCCCAGCCTCGAGCTTCAGAGAATGGATGGTGTATCAGGTTTTGTAAACCATACTTCAGGGATTTTTATTATGCCTTCTTTTCCATTGGAGGGAGAGATTTAGACAGAGGCTTTGGGGAAACAAACATATAGTAACAACAGTTACCCTTATTTGTCTAAAGTGGGGAGGAGATACCTTCATTTTATATATTTCACACCATCAATCAAATTTCAAACTTCTCCCTAATCTGTGTGATAGGAGTGAACTACTTCTCCTGTGTTTGTCTCAGACTGAATACCAGTGCATTCTCCCTTGTTTTCAGAACAAAGTCCTCAGCAGGAAAAAACAAATCCATGTAATTTTGTCTATTTCAGATTACATCTACTGCACATTAACAGCTTTTTCTGGTGTCTTTCACTGTAAATAGACAACAAAAGAGCTGCTTGGCCCCTGTGGGAGGTTTTGTTTACCCTTCTTTGACACTTTTAGATAGCAGCTGTTCTTAAAATTGGCTGTAGAAATCATTTACATCACATTTGTCAAATTTCAGAGATGCTAAATCTAGATTTGCCTAGTTTAAATGCAGAAAAACCCAAATCTTTTTCTAATTGTTATGTTCAGTCAGTAACGTTAGATTCAAACTGTTCTCTTCTGTTCCTCTGGCAGCAAAAGTAATAAGAACTCAGCAAGGTAAATTGTGCCCTTCGCAATTCCTGTGCAAGTGGGTTTTTAACCACTCCAAATGTAACCTAGGAAACCACTTGGCCCTGCCTTTGTGGTTTAGTTGACAATTCCAGTGGCATTGTACGAGCTAGCACAGAATCCAGCTTACTCTGCAATAGCTGTTTTAGCTGTACAATACTAAAACGAACAATTTTTCATGTCTGTTAAAGAAGCAAATGAAGCAGCAACAGTACACAAGCAGCAAATATGCTGAGTAAGAATATGTAATTTTTGGTCATTTTTCTTGCTAAAATTTTATATTTACTATTTTAATTAATTTGTACGCCGAGAACAATTAAAACGTAAGTGGGTCGTGAACAAATGTGTGAGGACTTCCCGAAGTATCTTTTCTAGCATCATGTCGAGACTAGAGCAACTACTGAATATGATTCCCTGCATCATGGTTTAGTTGATTCTAAGGGTACTTCCTCAGTTTCTTGCTTCTGCTGATCAGGTAATCACTCTCTGAGTACAAAGTTGAATAACAAATTCATACTGACTGTCCTAAGTGTCTGAGTAAAACAGATAAGGTACCATGTTGCTGCTTTATCATTTGTAATTTTGGAAACCCAGCTTTGATCTTGTTTTGTACCTTAAACAAATATTCATAATACAGTATGTCAGTGCTAAAATAAATACTTTTTTTTCCTAAGCAGTTTTCCATGCTGTGGCTGTAAAAAATGTCTTTTTGCATACAGATTAAGCTACCTGCTCTGTTAAGTTGTCCAGCCCTTACAGCTTTAGAAACTGATTTTTTTTCCCCCAGTTAACTGGATGTAACCTAAGCAATGTTGTCTTCCTCACTCTGATAAATGCCTATTTCAGTGCCAAAAATCTAGGTCCACTGCCCCGCTTAGGCACTAAAACTTCCCATTTTCCTATGCTACTGCATACCCTTTTCCAATATAGTAGTATTTTAAATATAATGTCAAACACCAGACTAATGAGCTGCCACAGAAATGTAGTCATAGAAATTCACTGTGAACATATATTTGGTACCATGTAATTTTCATCATGTTGTTAGCTAACATGAACCTTCTTTTTGTTTTTTAAGTTTCTGTTCAGTGGTGTTGTAGAAAGCCTGCAGGCTTTCCAGGCTGACGTGTAGTCTGCAGTATTTAAAGTTATGTTTATTTTAACTTTTCAGTATTAGAACTGTCACAATCTGTTCTTTGCCTAGCTGTTGAAACTACTTACAATGGATTACAGAAGCAGCAAGTGACTTGAGTTAAAAAAGATAGAAACTGCTTTTGCTTTCACTGGAGAAAGGGATGATTCTGATAGCATCAAGTATCAAAACAGGTAAGAAAGTCAATTACTCTTCACTTAACGAGCATTAGGGCTGTGCGAAACTTTGGGTGGTGAGTCAATTCAGAGGAGATTTGGCCCAATTCAGTGGCTGAATCTCTAAATCCAAATCGAATCAGGGGACCAATTTAAACATCCGAATTGATTCAAAGCTCTCCAAATCTTCAGCAAAAATTTGTTGAAGAGCTTTGATGATTCGGGCAGTCCCCGGTGGCTGCAGCAGGCATCTGTAGCTGACTCTATGCTGGTAAGTACTAGGGGCAGGGGAGGGGACCATGGGGCAACCCCTGCCAGCCCCCCCTGGAAACCCTCCACTCCCCCTGCCCCCTCCCCCAGCCCGCCCCATGGTTGCCTCTGCCCACCCCAGCTCC
>NW_017729014.1:11860344-11861719 GCF_001723915.1 Gavialis gangeticus
GGAACCCCCTACACAGCGTGGGGTTAGTGGGGGGCAGTAGGGATTCCTCACCCCACCCCCCCTGCCCAGCAGCACCCAGTGAGCCAGGGCTTTTTTACAAGTGCTGGAAGCTGGGGTGAGCGGGGCAGCCATTGCTGGACTGGAAGAGGGGTGGGGGATGGGCCTGGCCTGGCTGATTCAGACATTTGGCCAAATCGAATCAGGACAGTAAATCGGGAATCACTGAATCAAATCACTGTCCCCTGAACTGGCCAAATCTGAAACGAATACTAGCCACTTCACATAGGCCTAATGAGTATAGGTTACTAGGGAAGAAGATTGCTGGAGGGAATCTTCAGTGTCACAGATCAGGGTTACAGGAAAGTTGTGTTTTTGGGAAGAGTGCAAAGTCTAATCATATTTAGCATTTAGCTCATAGTCATCAGACAGAAGTGCAGCTCCCAGTTATAACTTGGAACAATTTCTGCAAAGCTTCTGAGTTACCCCAGACCAAACAGAAATTCACAGTTGTTTCCAGGGGCGGAGGGGTATCTCGGTACCTAGGCTCTGATAGCAACAGCCAGGCTCTCTGCCAGCACTTGCTGTTTTCAGAATGGTGGGGGGGGAAGGCAGCCAAGGGAGCTCATTCTTGGGGTTCCCCAGAGGATGCTGAGGGTGAATTACAGCCCCCCCCCCCACTTAAGGGGGGACTGAAAAACTCCCAGTCTGAACTCCCTCTGCTCCCTTTCTCCCCTCCTATTCTGAAAACAGCAACAGGCTGGGACCTCTCCAGACACAAGTCACAAAAGATATCACATTATGTAACATCTTTATCTGATACCTTCTGCAATGAGGGGTCAGATTTTCACTCAGTCAGCCATTTTTAAGCTGTTTGCTGCTGTGCACATGTTTGGCCACAGCTATAAATGGCTTTCCTTAGCCAGAACAGGCAAAAATTGTCACTTCTGTCTGCACTGGCCAACAGGTGGAACATCCTTCACCTAGTGTGATAGGGCAGCCTTCTCACTAGGTTTAACGTGGCAAATGACCCTTTGAAGTGTTATTATGAAACTGTAGCCCACTGTTTCTGAAAGCAATTCAGAACGTTACCTGCTGTCAGATCAACTCAAAGTCATTTGAAACTAAATAGTACTGTGTTCTAATACCATTTTATAGTGTAAAAGAGAGCATCAGGAAGCTTGAGTCCTTAGAAGTGAGGGCTAACATTACATGTATGGGATTAACACAGGGGTGGGCAAAATGCAGCCTGCCAAACCATTCTATCCGGCCTGTATGGCGCCTAAAAAAAAATCTAGAAAATTAATATTTGTCTGCTCCTAGCTGCCTGCCATGCAGCCCTCAGTAGCTTGCCAAAGCCAGGAAGCCCTCTGCCCGA
>NW_017729014.1:11866719-11874867 GCF_001723915.1 Gavialis gangeticus
TCTAGAAAATTAATATTTGTCTGCTCCTAGCTGCCTGCCATGCAGCCCTCAGTAGCTTGCCAAAGCCAGGAAGCCCTCTGCCCGAAATAATTGCCCACCCCTGGATTAACACAATCCCTAATTAAATTAAATATGTATTAAGGCAGCTGGTAAACAAGTGAAGCCTACTCCATTTTTCCCCCCCTATTATCAGTTTGTTTGAGAAAACAGACAAAATACAAAGTAGTCTAATGAATGACATCATGTCAACTATAAGTGGAGTAATAAGTTTCAAAAAGAAAAAGGAAAAGCAATTGCTTTAGTCCTTTATTACTATTAGAAGTCAGTTGTTTTATTTTCCATTACTACCAAAAACATAGCTTTATTTTTACTCGTTGTTGTTGCTTTAAAATACAAAGACCCACACCTCTACAGGCTGGTGGCTTTGAACAATATTAGTTTGTTTCTTACACGCAAAAACCCACCCACAGGGGTACAAGTTTGACTTCATATCAAGGAGTTCACTAGTAAGAGCAGAGTAGAGCTTCAAGGCTGGTAACAGCAAGTCAACTTCTTTGGATACATGTATGCTACGAATGGATCAAGTACAACAGGTGTTAGGAGTGAAAGAAAACCAACATCCCTGTCAGGCAGTTTTGAACTCTGGTGTGTTCTATACCTCATGTACAGTTAAATATCATGGTTCGTTGAGTTACATATTCAGAGTTGAACTTGGCTATCAGTGCAGATCAGAAATCATGCTCTCCTGTAAACCTGTTTACAAACCTGGTCCTCACAGCGGAGCTCCTGGCAAAAAACGGAAGAAAACAAAGAGTTATATAACACATTACCTTACAGCTCTAGTTTCCTACTTAATTTAATCCATAAACTTCCAGCTCTATAGAGTTTACTGTCTCTTACCTTTCTGAACAATGTACCTCTTGTATTATCTATATAGGGCCTAAATAAAAAAATAAATTTAAAAATGTGGAAGTTTAGCAGTGTCATTAAGAGCTGAACGTATTAAAAGGAACTCCCAGGTTTGTTACTTAGAGTTTGTTCTAAAGTTTTTTAGGCTTGGTTGCAGTTCCCAGACATATTACACCAAGGCCCCAACAACAGGGTGATTAAGAAAGCACAACGGTAAAGTTTAGTGAAAAGACAACACTGGTCAGATTGATACCTGAATAATTCTAACTAGTCCCTGTTGTAAAGAGCTAGATGATAAGAGGGCCTTACATACTGTAGCAGGGCACTGAGGTGCCTGCTACTTGTGGAGCCGTAAGTGAGGAGCCCAGCTGTAGGTTGCCATGGTAACCGGTAGGAATCAGCTGACCGGAAGGGGCAGGGCCTGGCTCCCATATAACTCCCAGGCTGAAGCCAGGCAGGCAGTTGCCTGCCAGCAGCCATAGGGGTAGGAACTCTGCCGGAGTGAGAAAAAGGAAGAGGCTAGAATGCACAGGCAGTTGTTCAGGTGAGAGATGGAGAAACCCTGTGACAGACTTGAAGGTGATTATGGCCAGATGGCTTAGGTTTACGTTATAGCCAAAGGGCTTGAATTTGGGTTGATGGCTTATGACCGGAGGACCGGGTGAGGCTATAAGAGGATGGAGGAGGCCTCGTAGAGGAGCCACAGCCACGTGGAGACCCCAGAGAAGCCCCAGAAAGGGGGCTGCAGAAAGCCAGAGCGCCTGTGGGGCGCGACTCTGAGACAAGGCTGCGGAAGCCATAGCTCCTGTGGGGCATGGCTGAGAGTCAAGGGCTGTGAAGTGCCCGAGCAACAGAGGGTGCGCTGAAAGACAAGGGCTGCGGAGAGCCTGGGCGCCAGAGAGGGCGCAGAGAGCGAGATAGATCAAACAACGTCCAGTACATCTGCGAGGCTGGGGGCATGGTACAGGGATGGTTGGAGCCACGCATAGCCCATAAGGCTAGGGTGTTCGGAACCCCGTTGTATAAACAAGGATCAGGGTAGTAGGAACCGTGACCAGGAAGACGAGAGGCAACCTCCCTTTAACTTTCATAAGATCAAGATGTGGTGGGCGAGAACAAGGGTGCGTTAACGCAAGCTTGGCACAGTAGGGGGTGCTAGGGGAGAGCATGGCAGCCCTAAGACGTTTCCCCCGCCTGGTACACATACATATGAATTATGTACAATGTTCTTGCTCTGTCCTTGTTACAAGATCCCAGAGTCACTAATGTGTTCACTGCACAGAAATATGTAAAGGAACATGCCAGTCAAATGATTCAGGGTGCTGCCATGGCTTGGGTTATCTTTCATACAGACCCATGAATTGAGATAACTTAGATCGTACCAGGTAGAGATTATTTCCTTCAATCCAGTGAGTCCAGCCCTGATTGCTCTTCTCTCCAGTCTGTCTGCAGACAAGCTTGTTATTGTTCCAGGTAACCAAACTCTGCATTTGAGAAGAGAGCAATAGTGCGTTATTTCTACTCTCCAAATCACTCTTCTCTACATGGATGGAGGCACTTCCCCATGCTAGTCAACTTCCTTAAGTTTCATAAGCACATTATAGAGGAGAGTGGCACCCTTCTCCCCAACCCAGGAACTGAAGAGTTCCTTGTCCTGGATCTAAGGCAGAGATGTACAACCGCTACAGTAAAGATTCAGCATTTCAGTGCATCAGATTAGGCTTTTACCTCATCTGGTGAGTACAGTGTGTCCTACCCTGCATTTTCTATTGTCCAGGCTTTTATTATCTTCTTCAAACCATTCTCCAATTCTGAACTGGACAAAGTCCTCTTGGAAAGCATTAATGGTGTGGATGGTAAATGAGTCATTGTTCTGTGTAATTATCTTCAGTGGCTTCGCATGGTTTCCTATATTGCATGTAGCAAAGTCTCAATCCCTTTATAAAAAACAAAACAACAACAAAAAGTTGTTGTTACAGGGTTTAAAAAAAACAACAACACACAAACCACCCAAATAAACCACACACACAAAACCATGATGTTGCTAGAGCTTCTCAAGGAAAACATTATCTAGAAACAAGGCAACTTTGGTTCTTAGTGCTTCTTGAAAGGTTGACAAGGTTTTATAGTGTCTTTCCTGGAAAGTATCTCCTTGAAGAGAGGAGGTACTTGCTTAATATTTTACTCTGTGTTGCACCGTTCCCAGGTAAGATTTCAACATTTAAAGAGTGCTGGTCTTTCACTATCAGCAGATTATAGCCATGTGTCAGTGACACTGTTCTGGCAGTTGCAGGGAGTTCTGCCATTATTAGTACAACCCAGATGCTGTAGTTGCTTTGATGGAAGTTCTGGTAGATACATTTGGCCTATATATTTTTACTACTACTACTGACACCACTACTATATGAAGTCAGATGAAAGTTGCATCTATATTGCAAGGTCAGAATTTTGGTTCCATTGAACTTTTCAACATTCACCAGACAACCATTCCTCCTCTGCAAACCTCCATCATGCACTGGTCCCCAACTCTGCCTTATAATACTGAGTGCTGCTTGCTGCCTTAAGCACCTCTACATTAATCTGTATCCAGCTTTTTTATTTATTAATCACTTTAGCACCAACATCTGAAGTGTGGTTTAAATTTGAGACCTTTCTCCTACATTTTCAAACAGTTAGAATATAGTAAGCAAGGAAGTTTTGGACAACAGGTTGTTCAAAAAAAATAAGCTTGTGTAGACAATAAGAATGCTTGAATTTTTGCACTCCCCACCGCCCCAGGTGTTTTAACCATCAATATGAAGGGACGGCTTTCATTTTTCCAGGGATTGCCAATTACCAGCAGCCGGTGCACAGCAATTAATTTGCAACATCAGGCTCAGTTGACATCAGACACTAGGCAAATTTTTGTTCTGTTTTTTTTCTTTAAAATGCCATCCACAGCCCCCATCCTTGTAAGACCCAATTCAGAACCTTAGCTGCTTTTTTAGTGAAGTTCAACAAGCTCAAGCAGAGGCCCCCCGCTACAGTTTGCTTTCCTTCTCTGGCTAAGCTCATGCTGGGAAGGTTGTTTGCCTTCTATATTCTGATGGATAAAGAGCATCCAAGAACAGTCTCGGGCCTCCTTTGATCTATGGTTTTCTCCACCTTCCGTTTTTGGGGCACAAACTTTACTTGCACTCTGAGTACAATTAGTTGACATGGCAGTTCCCTGTCACAGAGAAACAGTACATTTGGCACATTTATGTGAAGCTGAAAACTTCAAGTTCCTTCCTCTTCCCAAATCCTGGGAGTAGTCAGCTCATAACAGCCACCATCTGTTAGCCATTTAGTGCATTCAGTTTAAGAAACTGGAACATTCTGCGCATTATATAGATACTAAAAATAGATACATGTATGTCTCTCATCAGTTAGTGTTGCTCATATGCTAGTATAGCAAGACTTGACTTTGTACAGCTGCATGTGTGCATTTATCTTAAGAACTCCCTCCCACACAAAATCTTGTAATTTTGAAGCCGAGTTTAATTGCAGTTAATTATTGATCTATCTGAAAGTTGTGCATTAGCCTAGGCATCTCAAACCTTCCCATACAGAGAGATTCTTTTGCCCAGTGGAGTGACCAGCTGTACTTCTTTGAACCACGCTTAGCTGGAGTTGCCATTTCTCAGTGTTCTCTCACTCAGAAGACATGGCTAACCTTACTTTTTTTTGCTCTGCTCCTGTTTTTGCCCCCTGTCCACACTCATACTGGTCTTTTAAAGTACTAATACAGGCAAGCTAGCCTGGAAAGTGACTGCAAGTCTGAGAGGCAGAGGATCCTGTTGAGAATGGTTTTACTACAACAGGTTACTGGGCCGTGTGTGAAATGGATTTCTCTTTTCATGTGGCAGTTGCAAGTCTTTAGATAGAAGTTGTTACCTTTAAAACTCCTTAGTGTTCAAGAAGTTTTATTCTTCAGTTATCAGGGCTGTACTCCCCTTCCTTCTCTTTCTTCACCCACCCCCACCTCAAGAATGCTGCAGGAGCCATGCAATCATTATATTAATTCAATAGACACATCACTGTTTGTTAAAAAGCAAGGCACTTCTAAGCTAAACTACTGAACATAAGTGCAAGCTTCTGATCTAGATACAAGATAACTGTCTACTTTGAGTAGAACAGAGAGAGTAAGTGGAGGCAGGGTAAGAGAACCATAACAAACCACTTTATCATTGGTTAGCATTATACCTCCTAAGGAAAATCTCTGGATTAAACTTCCAACTGTGCCACAATGAAAGACAGTCTTATTCCCATAAATTTCAGAAGTCGGAAGGCCAGACTGGTCTCCTATAGTCTGGAGACCAATGAGTATTGTCATAAGAATCTCCATCCTTGGAGGTTTTTAAGACCTGTCTAGACAAAGCCTTGGGTAACATGATATAGTTGGTCCTGCTTTAAGCAGAGGGTTGAACTAGATGACCTCCTGAGATTGCTTCCAACCTTAATTTTGTATGATTCTAATTTATCTCCATGACTGAGATTTAGGAATTCATCATTTAAGTGCCCGAGACTTACAACTGAAGATGTTGTCACTCTCAGATTATTACCATTGTCATCTAGCTGGAAACATGGTACTTAAATTTACTCTACTTTATTAATAATATGTGGAAGGCAATTGATTTCAGGTCATCCAATGGTCTTAGTATTATCTAGAATGTCAGTTGAGTGTACAGCCCAAGGATTTGTGCTATTTAACCATCACCAAATTTCTTTGCTTGCACAAGAAACTTTACTTTCAATGTTTGGTTGAATGAAGATTGTCTACTATACAGCCCACACACCTTTTCACCATGAGAATATTTGGTATTCGTAAACTTTTCTGAGTCTTCCCATCACCCCTGATGTTGTCCTGTCCTTAGTCAGCTTAGATAAGAGAACTCCAGTAGTTATCTCAGGGAAGCAAAGGGAAGGGCAGTTATGGCTTGACTCTGCTCTCCTGTGGTGACCTTAATTGGATGCTGTTTTGCAGCTATGATACCACAGCTGTTTCTTTTGTTACCTTTCTTCCTCCACTTAAAGAAGACATCTCTTGGCCTCTTAAAGAACTGTAGTTAAGCAGGCAGTCAGGGATTTAGTGTTAGTGATCTCAGAACAGTCCATTGTTCGGCCAATTGGCCAAATCAGATTCAGAGATTTGGCTGCTGCCAAATCAGCCAAACCTCCAAATTGGACAGGCCCCGTCCCCTGCCTGCTCACCCAGCCCTGGAAATGGCTGCCCTGCCTGGCTCCAGCTCCTGGCTCTTTGGGGAAAAAAACTCTGCAGTCACCAGCTGGTGCCCAGTGGGGGACAATCCCCACTGCCCCATGCTACATGGGGGGCTGTGCCATGAGCCTCCTGATCCACCCCTCATGGCTGCCCCACCCACCCTCGCTGCAGACTTTTAAGAAAAAAAAAAACCCTGAACTCACTGGCTTCTGCCTGGCAGGGAGCAATCCCTGCTGCCCCTGACTGCCCCATGTAAACCAAACAAATGGTAATTTCGTGAGCTTGGAGGTCTGACAGGTGTCTGAGGTCCATGCTCCTATTACATGAGGAATTAAGAGACAGTGATATTTTAACTCTCTCATTTTCCTGTTGTAAGTTGACCTTTCTCCTTTATGACTCATGTATATCTGAAGCAATTGCAGATTTTAGTGTAGTATTCCTTATGTCCGTAACAGATGTTTTACTTAGAGATGGTACTTGTACTTGGGATCATTTGGTGGGGGTTGTTTTGTTTTAAAGCTATCAGTTGCATCTACACCAGGATGTCATATTTTTTTACTTGAATGACGACCAAACACACACACACAAAAAACACACTCTAGTAGAGACCTCAGAAAATTGCAGTCACACCTAATTTTCCTTTGAAAGGCACAGCTAAGAACTCATACCAAACTCCAGAGCAAGGCTTAAGAAGACTAGAAAGCTACTAGCAAAATAGAATAACAAATAACATCATATCCATTCTTATATGGATGACACAGGTAGGAGTATAGGGTAGGACCCTTCTTACATATGGATCAGTTATTCTTTTGTGAGAAGAAAAATAAAATTTAACCCCCCCTCCCTTTCCAATCCCCATTTTACAGAGAAAAGAGGCTTTAACCACCTCTTGATTCTAGTAAAGCTCAAACCTCCAGAGGCAGGGGGTAAGAGACTTTCACTTACCCAATGCCTTCATGTAATTGTCAAAGTTGTCATTGCTGGTGTGTTTCCAGGTGCCATTGAAATTGAAAGACATGATTAGGCTACGGGAGCAGAAGTTGAAGCCAAACAAACACTAACTAAAGAACAGGAACTGAAGATATGCCACTTAGTCCAGCTTTATATGAGGAGGGATTGTGGGAGGAGTTGGGGATTACAGCTGGAAGCCCTTGATGGGAGGAACAGGCCACTGAACTGTCAAGGGGTGGGAAATAGGACAGGAGTAAATCAGCTGCAGCTAGGATTATAGGACACACTGTCTGAAATCTTTGTGTGGATTAAATGTTATTGGCACATGAGTCATAAGAGTCATAACCTTTTCCTGACTCCTTCTTTCAGTTTAATAAACAAGTAATGGTAGATGTTGTAACTATAAGAAGGCCTATTGAAAACACATCAGACCAATGGTTGCTTGATTAAAGGACTGCATGTGTTTGGAAAAAGGTAGTTTCCAAGTTATGTATGGGACATGTTCTGACAAACACATTGGACTAATCCTTGTGCTATGCATGATTGTGTAACAGGGCATTTAAGGGGAGAGTGATGTCCATGCTACAGTATTAGAAACAAGACTACATATGCTTCTTGTTTCTGAAAGATAAGAAGAAAATTATATCAACATGTTAATTGATGTCTAGATAGATAGAGAAGGCAGCATTATTGTTTAGTGTTTAGAGCAGGAATCTGTGAGACAAACTCCTGGTTCCTATTCGTGACTCTGTGATGAATAACTTTGTGTGCCTAACCACCCAGTGCTTCAGTTTACATATGTTCTGAGATCTTTTGATGCCATTAAGTATGTTAAAGGTAACCTAGGATCCAGGTACATCATCAAACTACAGAATGCCTGTAGTATGCTTTGTTTTCTCAACTCCCTTCCCTGTTTCCCCAACTGGAAACACTGTCTGTCTGGCTAGTGTATCAACTAGTCAGAGTAAGAGATGGTATCAAGATTCCACAGTTTGGTGCTGTTTAATAGGCCTGTGTGAAGCGGCTAGTATTCACTTTGGATTTGG
>NW_017729014.1:11874890-11875165 GCF_001723915.1 Gavialis gangeticus
CCCAGGGGGTCAAGCACCCGCAGCCCCCTCACCAGGTCAATTTGTGGGACAGGGATTCGATTTGGTGATTCGAATCGCTGTCCCTAATCGATTCGGCCGAATCTGATTCAGAGATTTGGCTGCTGCCAAATTAGCCAAATCTCCAAATTGGACAGGCCCCAGCCCCTGCCCGCTCACCCAGCCCTGGAAATGGCTGTCCTGCCCGGCTCCAGCTCCCAGCTCTTTGGGGAAAAAAGCTGTACACTCACCAGCTGGTGCCCAGTGGGGGGCAATCT
>NW_017729014.1:11875660-11877398 GCF_001723915.1 Gavialis gangeticus
GGCAGGGAGCAATACCTGCTGCCCTCGACTGCCCCATGCAAACCAAGCAAATGGTAATTTCGTGAGCTTGGAGGTCTGACAGGTGTCTGAGGTCCATGCTCCTATTACATGAGGAATTAAGAGACAGCGATATTTTAACTCTCTCATTTTCCTGTTGTAAGTTGACCTTTCTCCTTTGCGACTCATGTATATCTGAAGCAGTTGCAGATTTTAGTGTAGTATTTTGAACTTTTGCACGTTGGCAATCTCTTACTCAAAGGTACAAATATGTAAGGTTCTTCTTACATTTGCTGTAAGAGTGAAAAATATATCAGTAATAATCCTGTATTATTTGTGTAGTCTTAGAATATGTGGATGTATTTATGGGCAAATCAGACCATGTTAACTTTTGTGCCTCAAGTTTTCGTCAATAAAATGGGGTTAATACTATTCTCCTGCCTTGCATATGTGTTCTGAGGATCCATTTAATCATACTGCTGTCATGTAACTAGCATTCAGCAAAAGCCTATAACTATACTTGTAAGAAGCAAAAATCGTGTGTTATTTAAACTTTAATCCAAACCGTGTTGTTGCTTTAATAAAAAATAAGGAGAAGTTAGCATTCCTGTCAGTCAGAAACTTGAATGGGGAAATTCTGCCCCTGCTATTTTGTTTATTTAACTTTTGCTATCAGCAAGTTGAGGTCACTTAGGGGCTAGGGTTTTGCAAACCTGATTTCAAAATCTTGAACTCTGGCCATATTTTTGGAACTGACAATTGTTCCCATTTGGTTTGTGACCATGGGAGTAGGAAACTGGGATACCAAAGGAGGCTTCTTGCACCCAAAGTAAGATTGTTCTCTATCATAGAAATACAAATTGCAGAGAAATACAAATTGCTTTATAAAATAGCAGGTCTTTGGCCTTGCTGGTTAGAATGAGGACAGATGGAAGGGAGTATTTTATTGCAATTGTATCAGCTGTCCGAAGCCAAGGAAGTTAAGCTGCATCAGTACTTGGGCCTAGTGACATGTTATACGTAGACAGATAAATAGGACATTTCCAGAGAATTTCTAGAGGGTGGTGTAGAAAGTTATGCTGAGTGTTCAGCAGGTGGGACTCTTCCCTTAAAATCAGCTCTAAATCACAAATCTAGTGTCACTGAGCCATTGCATCAACAAGTGTAGGCACCGCAGTGGCATGGCCAGTAGCCACCCAGATAGGATTAACACTCCTGCAAGTTTCTCTCTGAGGCAAGTATTTCCTTGTCCTCACTCTGTCTTGCCCACCATGACTTAGTTGGAATGAAAAACAGGAGGAGTTGCTCAGTCTAGGAACAATCTTAAACCACAGAGAAAAACCATGGCTAATAGGGCTACGCGAAACAGCACAGTTCTGTTTCACCTTCAGTTTTGATGGTTCGACAAACAGCATGCTGTTTCGAATTTTATTCCGAGTCGAAACAGATGCCTCCCCATCCCTATCGCTAGATCATGCAGGGGGCGGGAAGCAGCCCAGCTGGACTGCTTCCCCCATCTCTGGTGCTAGATTGCACGAGAGGAGGGAGGCAGCCCAGGTGAGCTGCTTTCCCATCCCCCCCCCCCACATGATCTAGTGCCGGGAATGGGGAAACAGCCCAGGTGGGCTGCCCCTGGTGGAATCTAGTGCTGGGGATGGGGATCTAGCATGGGGGTGGGGAGTCAATCCACATGTGTGTCTAGGCTCTCAACTGAAGGCCTCAGGCTTTGCCCCCAGGTTAC
>NW_017729014.1:11882398-11886026 GCF_001723915.1 Gavialis gangeticus
CTCTCCGGGGCTAGATGCCACGGGGGGGGGGGGGCAGCCCGGGGGGGCTGCTTTCCCCCCCCCCCCCCCCCCACATGATCTAGTGCCGGGAATGGGGAAACAGCCCAGGTGGGCTGCCCCTGGTGGAATCTAGTGCTGGGGATGGGGATCTAGCATGGGGGTGGGGAGTCAATCCACATGTGTGTCTAGGCTCTCAACTGAAGGCCTCAGGCTTTGCCCCCAGGTTACCTAATAGTCCATTCTGGATAAGTATGAAAGATGGTGGGCAGCTTGGCTGCCTCCTACCCACCTGAGATCCGAGTCCCTCCATCTTCCACTCTCCTCTGTAACTTAGTTCCATGGTCTTCTTGTACTTCCTGGCCAGCTCTTTCCTCCAGCTGAGGTCAATGTCCTTCAAGCAGCTGGAGCCTGTCATCCGTGTTGAGGAAGTCACTGGACTATGGGTCACCAGCCAGATGTTCTCAGTCAGGGCCAGAGCTTCCCTCGGGCCCTGCCCCCAACAGGCAAAGCTTAATTCCCCAAACAGCACTTCCCTTCCCGGGCTCCTCTCCATCCAGCCCAGCTGACTCAGTCTGTTGAGCCGGAAGTGTATAGCTGACTTTGTGGAACTTGTTCTGCTTCTGGAAGTAGCGGTGGTCATGGGGGAATCTGGACACTGAGCACGTAAGGGGAGGGGTGCGAGTGGTGCTTCTTCCCCCCTACCCTGGCTGTTCTGGCACATTTCCCTTGCTTAAGCTGTGAGTACCCTTGCCTTTTTCACTTATCTTAAGATGATCCCTTAGGGATTGTTGCTGTGAAGTCTCTTTGTTTCCTGTCTCCGAAATGCTCTCCATCTCATGTTGTTGGGAGAGGAAATCCGCAACTAGATATTATTTTCCTGGTCAGAATTCAATCTTAAAGTGATATGGCTGGAGAGCCACTGCTCACTTCATGATTCATGCATTTTCTGCTTTACTGGATTGCAGCCGCTTTAGGGGTGAGTGGTCTGTGATGAGTGTAAATTCATGGCCCAGCAGGTAGTATCTAAAGAGTTCTGTTACCCCACTTAATAGCTAAACACTCACGCTCCACTGTGGCATATCAGATCCCACGCTTCAACTATCTGTGTCTGCAATAAGCTCCTGGTTTGCGGTCCCCATCTACCTTTTGAGTTAAGATGGCCTCACATGCCGTTCCTGAGGCATCCGTCTCTAGGATAAGAAGCCTATTAAAATCTGGTGTGAATAGGACAGGTTCTCTACACAAGCACTTTTTAACTCTCTTGAATGTCTCTTGTGTTTTCTGGGTCCAGGAGACCTCTGACCATTGTGTATCTTTTGTTAAATAAAGGAGAGTGTTAGACCCCAACTCCATGTGGCGCCCAACAACTAGGGACACGACGGTCCAATTACCCGTGGATCCTGTTACTCATTAGCCAGAGCAGAGCAGGGAGCAAACACCAGCACACGTTGCTCGCAACAGCTTCATTCAGAATGGAGACAGCTTTGAACAAGGGACCTCACGTCATAAGAGACGGGGTCCTGCACTGAACAATAGTTCTTTTCACATTTTATACACCTTGGTTTATAAATATTAACATTTACCCTGCCTTCTTCTACCTCCGGTTCCACCCATTTCTCCTCCCATTTCAAGCTCCTCCTCTGTTTACTTTTGACTTCATTAATAAGTAATTGCCTATGCTTTTCCTTCATTTACATGCCTCTCTGCTAAGGGCGCATGTGTAAGACCATAAACTCGGGGACTCTTGGTCACTTGCTGGTTCTTTCTTGTTCTTTCCTGATTTCAGCACCATCTCCAAGGTTTAGCTTCCGTCTTATCTCCTGATAATAGCTGGTGGGCTGCATCTTGTTCTTCTTATACAATGGGATCTAACACTTCTTTGTTTAGAAAACTGCTTGCTTAAGCATTTGCAAAGTTAGTTACTTTCAATATCAGGAGGCGCTACTTCACTGTCAGGGCGGCTAGGATTTGGAACCAACTTCCAAGAGAAGTGGTACTGACTCCTACCCTGGGGGTCTTTAAGAGGAGGCTGGATGAAGACCTCGCTGGGGTCGTTTGACCCCAGTACTCTTTTCTGCCATGGTAGGGGGTCGGACTTGATGATCTGCTCAGGTCCCTTCCAACCCTACCAACTATGAAACTATGAATATATCTTTCTTGCCATGACTTGATGTTATTGAAGGCTGCTTGGAGGTGTTGTTCAGTGTTTCTTTTGTTTGGCGCTGGGGTCTCTGTCGGTATTTCTTCTGTGAGTTTCCTCCTCCCCTGCACCTCAGACCTTTCCACTCAGGTGGTGTGCTTCCAGTTGATCAGCTCTGGAACAGAGTGTTGATGCCACTCATTCTCTAGGAACTCCCATCCACACTGTTTTTCACAGGAGTATGGCCAGGCTCTCTCACCTTGAATGAATGTACAGCTTAACTATAACTGAACACAAGAAGCTCTGATGGTGAGGGTGAGCAGGACAATGATGCTACCTGCCTCTAGTCCCTTCAGTTTCATGCTCTAGGCTCTGCAGAATGTGCTTTACCCAATGCCGACACACTTCCCCAGGTGCAGGTATGGTCCAGGTGGGCTGGTGCCTTAGACTTGTAGGCGCCCGGCCACGTACCACATTGCTTCATGAGATCTTCCCTCATGCTTGCTTGGGCCCTGCAAGGTTGGCACTGCCCTTGAAGGAATTTCTGACTCCAGGGTCTCTTGTATGTGATGCACCGAGCCCTGGGGGCACTTGAGTTTCCTCTCTCAGTGGGTCCCACAAATCCTTCTCGAATGGCCCACCTCCCATCCCAGCTGCCCTCAGAGTACCTGTCAGCGTTGTGGTGAGTGAGCAGTTGCTTGATCAGGCTCAAGTCTTCTGCCTCACCAGCCACAGCTCCTGTAGTGTTGCCCTGTGTGGTCAGGCCAACTCTCAGGATCTCAATATTGCGCTGTTAGACAGGAGGGTGTGACACAATTGCACAGGTATAAATACACAAATCAATTAGGTCCACACACACACACACACACCCAACCAACTCAGGCACATACACATCCAAACCAGCCTAGGCACATGCATACCTATCACCAATTCAAGCACATACACTATACACCCCAAAAGTTAGACAAAAATCAGTTGTCCATACCTGCACACTCAGTACACATACACAGATCACTAATTCATATATCATGCACACAATGACATATATATACATACATACACACACTCACCAGTTCACACGCATACAACACACCTACACATACACATAGGTAAGTTCCTAACTTGGATGATACGGTATGTATATGTATGCTTTGGGTACCTGGGATACTTAGGGGAAGGTTAAGATGAGAGAGAGAGAGTTAAAGTGTAGGAAGTGAAAGTTGCCAGAACTGGGATTAGAACTGGTGGACTAGAGAGAAGCTGGCTGAGGAACTGAAGCTTGGGGTTACTTAAGATCAAGTGGCCCCAGGGTTACTCGAGGTCACTGGCGCAAGGGGAAAAGCCCAGTGGCAAGGAGGAGACAGCCAGGAAAGAGAGAGAGGCAGAAACCTGGGAGCTTGGGGCTGGAAATGGAGGCAGACAGCTGAGGGATTGGGGCTGGAAACTGAGGCAGGCAGCTGAGAGATTGCGGAGTGGGGGGGCGCAGAG
>NW_017729014.1:11891026-11892190 GCF_001723915.1 Gavialis gangeticus
GAGATTGCGGAGTGGTGGGGCGCAGAGAAGTGGTGGCAAGGAGGAGACAGCCAGGAAAGAAACTGAGTCAGAAACCTGGGAGCTCAGGGGAAAAGGCAGTGGGGACAAGGCAATAACGGTGGCAGAGATCAGGGGAAAAGGCAGTGGGGATAAGACAGTGGCAAAGAAACGGGGTTTGCAGGCAGAAAGGAGCTCAGGACAGGTGTTGGAGGTGGCAGTGAGCCAAAAGCAGGAGAGGGGGAAATGAGACAGAAGTTAGAAGGGCGAGGAGCAGAGATTGGAGCAGGGCCGGAGCCGTAGTAAACAAAACCCAACTCGCGGGTCCAAGTAACAGGTTTATTAAACAGACAACACACTACACAGCCCCATGAAGTTATTGGCTCACACACACATGCGCACACACACACACGTACTCACAATGGCAGCAGGAAAAAGAGACTCAGTGGAAGGGTTCGAGTCCAGATAGGGAAGAGAAGCAGAGTCTAAATCCTTGATTGAAGAGTAGGGGGGAGGGTGATAGCTACCTATCCAGGCTGGAAAGGGGTCTTTGTCCAGTAGGTGTTGTCCAGAGGGGGGGTCGCCAGCAAGGGCCTCTGGGTGGATAGGTGGTGTAGCATGGTGCTGGTCCAGATGGAGAAAGCATCCCAAGGAGTCAGTCTTCACTACCCCTTCTTATGGGGCAGACTACCTATGATCTCCTATGGGGAGGGCAAGTCCAGGCAATGTCAGTCCTGTTCCAGAGGGTTCCAGGTGTTCTTACTGAGCACGTGCAGCCTGGCACAACGGTGGGTTGCCTCATCTTTTGTTTCTTGAAAGCTGAGGGTGGTTCCAATGGCTGGGTCTTGGTCCAGGTATTGGTGTTGATGGTTTGGTCATTCAGATGGAGCTATTTTTAGACCTATTGCCATTGTCTCTCAAGTACCCTCATTCATCTCCACTCATTCAGGAACCAAGTTACATAGGAGGGGTAGGTATGAGTCATAGGTTACACAACAGGGCATGGGGAACAAGATGGAGGCTTGACAAACAAAATGGAAACTTGACATGACTTATGCTAACTTACATATGTAGGCCTAAATCATATTGTACCAGTAAAACAGTAATACAGAACAGTAAAAATCAAGATAAACATCATAATTATACAATATAAAGAAGGAGAAAAAA
>NW_017729014.1:11893082-11896761 GCF_001723915.1 Gavialis gangeticus
ACTTATCTATAGGGAATAGACAGGGAGAGAACAAGTCAGAAATAGTTGGGGAAGGGGAGGGAATGCATTTTAAAATAAAAAACAAAACAAAACTGGGGGTTTTGCTACAGCGTCAATACCTGCCACAGGTTCCTGGCCATTGGCAGCTTGTTCTGGTCTGGCAGGTTCTCCTGCCTGAGGCTCTTCTGCTGTAGGCAAGTGTATTCCCAGGCCCTGTGAAAGGTTTCCCCCTGCAGTCATCCAGCTGCCAGCTCCTGTGGGGGCTTGCTGGTTCCGCTCCAGGTGCGGGGAAGGTATCAGGTAGCACTTATGGTGCTCCCTTTTTTTACCTCCCCTGATCTACAGCTAAGGAGCTCCTTTTATCCTGGGAGCCACTCCACACACAGTCCCCCTCCTGGCTGTGTGGTGCTGGCCAGTTTCTCTGCAGCTTGGCCACCTGGACACTGGTGCTGTGGTGAGCTTGCTGTGAGCTTGCTACAGCCCACTTATTTAGCCTTAAGCCCCACTGGGGGAGGGTCAAGTCCTATTTAGAGGACCAGTAATCCAGGAGCCTCAGACTGAGACTGAGCCCCAGTGAGGAGCACAGGAGCCTAGAAAAAGGCTGAGACACAAACCCAAAGGTTCAAGAGCCCAGGGAAAGGTAGATCTGGGCCAAAGGGTACATGAGCCCAGAGCAGGCCAAGCTGGACTACAGGGTTCAAGAGCCTGGAGGAGGGGCTGCGTGCAGGACCCAGGGTCCAACAGTGCTGAGGAAGACTGAGTAAGGGATCAGGGGTCCAAGGGCCCAATGGGGGCTGAGTGTATGTAGAGAAAGATCAAAGAGAACATCCACGAGGCTTGGGGTACTGTATAAGGAAGGAGAAGAAGCCACACAATTTGCCCTTAAGGCTCTTGGTGCCCTGCAGGGGCCTAGTTGGGCTGAGAGGGACTTACTAAGCCTGAGGGCTGGTTTGAGACCAGCAGTGTCTCAGGAGAGACCTAGTGGAAACTTATTAGAATTAGGGCTCATTCTAAGGCCTGTTGGCCGTGCCCCCTCAATCAATTTATAATATTTAAGAACAAGGTGTGGCAGGTTAATAATAGAGGGAGAGTGACGTTAGAGTCTGAGGCAGGCAGGAGTGACAGAGACACTTGGGAGCATCACGGCTGCCCTGGTGGCAATGAGCTTGTCACGATCATCAATATATGCAACTTCACAGTTTTGATGTGGGCTCAACACGAGGTCCATTAAACATTGGAAAGTTTTTGCAGCCCTGTGTAATCCAAAAGGCATTAATTGAAATTCAAACAGGCCCCAAGGCATCCCAAATGCCATTTTCTCCTGGTCCTCTGGAGCCATGGTGTTACGGCCCCATGGCACTAAAGGATCATTAAAGTATAATTAACACAATGTAAATGTGGAATATGTCATACACAGACAGCTTAACTTAACCAAAATCTAACTTTATTAACACACTAAATGTATTAATAGTTTCTACATAGAAAAACACATAGTTCAATGGTCTCACCCAGCTCCAGACATTATCTCTACTTCACAGAAAAGGCAGCCAATCAGTTCCTGAAGTAGAGGGTAGTCATCTGTGGATAATGGTTGTTTTCTCAGTTCAGATGTTGTTGGATGATGACACACACCCAACTTCCTTGTTACCCCACCTTTTATACTTTTTCTTTTAATAACTCTTTACTTCTGCATACCATTGATTGGTTTACCTGAAGTCAGCATACTGTCCATATTTTATCCTGTCAGCATATTCCTTTGTTCAACAGACTCATCACAAGCATACCTCCTTATTTGGTCTTTTTTCCAATGTCTTAATTTGGGCATGTCCTGGACTCCTAATTTGGTCTGTCCATCAAGTCTGGAAATTCCTAGGGCTCTGCCATTGGGCACTGTGCAGTTGATTCCTTCTTATCACCTTTCATTAACATATCCAATCATGTCATCCCTCTGGTTCAGTCAGTGCCAAATTCAGTTAATTTAAGCTAGTAACAAGGCCTACATTTCACGTGCTATGTTGATAATGTTTGAAGAACGTAAACTGCTTCTCACAGTGATAAGAAAGAAACAACGTGAAAGCGAGCTCAAGGCAAGCTCAGAATGCAGAAGAAAAGTTAAAATAATAAGGCTATACAAAAACTTAAGCAATGGTTAAAATAGGTTGAATATAAAAGAAAAATTCAAATAATACTATAATTCACCACTCAAGAAGGTGCAACAAAGCTAAATATAATAAGCTACCCTAACAACCTCCTCCTTGATGGCTAGGGTCACCTATGCCATCACCGCATGGAAGTCAGTCTGGTAATGAAACGCTGCTCAAGACCTGTATGGGTTGCAGCAATCAGCTGTTCTCTTCATGCAGCGAGTGATCGTTTCACCCCAGGTGTGCCTGACATCTCGCTGATGGAACTGGTCATAATATAAGTCTTGCAGCTGCTGAGCTTGATAGCTTTTTAGTTTAAAATAGAACTGTTTCATACACATGCAATAGCATTTGAACAAAAAACTAAACTAACAATTGAATGTAGAATTAGATTAAGAAATACCATACAGTTTAACTCCATCCAAGTAAAGTTGCCCACCAATAATTTTATTCAGCATTCCGGACCTTTTCTAATACTTAGTACTTCTTTTTTGTTATGTTTAATCTGAACCACGGTTTCTTAGTTGTATTTCTTAATAGACTGGAGTACAGTTTGTAGATTAGGGTGAGAAAAAACTTGTTGCAAAAGTGGCAAATTCAACTCTGGTGGCACTGGGTTTATATCATGATATAGCCATGGCTTAACTTGGATAGACTGTACAGTCTGCTTAGGCACAAAATACATAAAATCGCAACCACTAATCAATGAAACATTACTAAAGCATTGATTAATAAAAAATACCAGATATAGAATGTATTTGATTAATTAAACATATGGGCAATGAGTACATACATAAATACATCCTTTTTCAGCATATACAATACCATAATTGTTTTCACTACCTAAATCAAAGATAGCTTGTTGAGCTTCAAGTTGTTCATACACGCATTTTATCTTGTGCTTGAAGATTCTGGTCCTCACACACATACCCCAGATTCTCATGAATTAGACATCCCTTGATATTAATAGATACGAGTTAGACACCCCTTGATATAAATGCCCAATGATGATGGTCACAGGGGTACATCACAACACCTTTACTTACTCCAAGACCCACATATACCAGTGGATATATAGTATTACAAAAATTGGCACTAACAATAAGCACGTGAGCCACAATCTGATGGTTTAGTTCAATGTAGCTAAAAAAGTGTAACTTTTACCACATGGAAAGGTCCTTTTCTCCTTGAGTGGCATTGTTCCAAACAATTTTTCTTTAAGATCTATTGGCGAATGGCCCTGAAGGCCAGAACAGATAAACTGAATGACTATGGTCTGGCTTAAAGCTTAAGCCTGTGTACAGGCCAAGACTAGAGTAACGTGGTACCAAATTAATTTATCAGTTGCTGCATCTATAATTTGGTAGTCTTCTTCTTTAATTTGTTGGAGTACCAGCAGGATGTCTCCCAGTAGCTGTTCCCCAATTCCCAAGCTTGACAATGAACTCATTAAAGACTTCTCAGTTCTTTGCATCTCATCTGTAGCATAGCTTAGTTCAGTGGTCTCCAAACTTTTTTGATCATGCACCCCTATC
>NW_017729014.1:11896843-11900088 GCF_001723915.1 Gavialis gangeticus
AGAAGTTCTAATATTTTCTTCCCACACCCCAATGGATTGTCTTTGGCACCCCACTTTGGAGACCACTGGCTTAGCCTTATTAGCTAAGTCTTCAATGTTAATTTTGTCTAAGACAGCTGCTCCTAATCCAACTCCACTCAGGCCAGTTGTGTAATATCTCTTCTTTGCCTATAGGTATACACCTGTGTAGTTTTAATATACCTTAAGTCCAGCCAGTGCCTCCAACCTTGATGGCTTGCCAGAATAAAAAAGGGACACTTTTTAGCAATCATTACCACATTTCTCATACATAACTATAACAAGTGAATACCCTGTGAGGTCCACAGACACTGCATTTGATTTATATGAGGTAACCAGATAGGACAACCCAAATAATTTGCTAAGAAAGAGTTAAATGTGCAAAACTACTGTATTCAAAGTTGAGAGGGCAGAGGAAATTTTCCATCCATAGCAAACACCTGGACAGGAGCATCTTTTAATAAGGAAATTAAATGTGATTCCTAAAGTCCTATTACAATATGTTTTATAATTTCTGCTCTTGGGACCCAGCCAAAACCATACATTAATACTACTGAACACCATGGTCCAGCTTCATGGAAAGAAGGTGTGCTACCTTCAGCTGCTCTTGAAGTCGAATAAAAACTCAGCAGTAGAAAGAATTAAAAGACTAACTTTGGAAGAAGAGGAGATAAAATTACTTTAAACAGTTACAGTGGTATAGTTCCCCTCTTCGCCCATCAAAATAACACTGTCCCAATCAAATATGACTTAGTTTTATTTTGCTTGATCCTCTTGAGCAGGTCCCTCTTTGGATCACAGAACATATTATGGAACCACACACATTTAGAGCTTCCTGCCACCACCAAGATTGTATCTGACATTCATCGACTCTGTAGGTTCTTGTTTTCTTTAAAGCGGTGGGTTAATGAAGTTTTACACGCGCATCCTGGTATGTTGGTATCATAAATAGCATCTAAATACCAGCAAGATTCTTTTTATAGCCTTAGAAACATTCCATCAGGTGGTTTGTTAAACATACATACATTACCTCTTGACAAATGCCATTTTGCTAAACAAGTGGAACTCACAACCTAAAACTCCCTTATGAATTGCTGCCATTCATTCCAAATATTAGGACAACTTTCCAGTCCAAGCCAGACAGAACTGTCCTGGTTTGGGAGCCAAAGACAAATTCAGTTTTTAGATGGGGTATTACCAATGGTTTCCATTATATTCAAATAATATCCATACATATTTAAATCACCAAAAACCAAAACACCACTTAACAAGACAGACGTACAACATGAAACAAACAAAACAATTGTTATAGCAGTTAGGCCATGGTAGAGACAAGGAAAACACTGGTGACCCTGCTGACAACACCAAGGCCTCATGGTCTATCAGCTACCTTTGCCACTGGATTGAATTTTCACTTTATTGTTTCTGCAAAAGAAAACAAACACACAAACCTATCGAGGAAAACTCCTCGCAGTGAAATGTTATTTATATTTACCGAGCTGATGTGCAGTGGCAATACATGCATCACTGCAATTCTTGGGGTGTATCTTTTATACATTTGAAACAACAAGGATTATCCATATCTATTAATTGTTTTCAATGGCCCATTGCACCATTCTGGCAATTGGAGTTGGGACCTTTACACTTTTTCTTAAATGTGAGATCATGGGATGCCAATATCCTTATTTCAATTTCAGCCACATTGCTATCTTAAAGATCAGTTTTTCCCTGCCTAAATACAATTACTTTAAATCACCTAGGCTCACCACATTTTATTTTCTTTGAGCTTGCCTAGCAATCACTGCCACCTGCTGCCATTCTTTTCCCTTACTAGTTGCTTCTCATCTGACTATTCCAGAGTCCTTCACTTCAGTCATTTTCCTTCTTCATATACATTTTGTTCTTTGCCCCGATGGGCAACCATATAGCTAGTCCCATAACCCCTAGGTACTTTACCTCCTTGACTACCAACTGTGCCTTAACTCTACTAATCTTGAATCTTGTCTCCTCAATCACCTGCAATACTTTTATCGTAACCTTCATAACTTACTTCTATCCTTGCCATGCATCAGTATGTCACCTACGTATGACAATACACAACTTGGACTATCTGGAGAAAGCTTCCCATATCCTCACCACATGTGCATGACATTGCTGGGGCATTGTGAAATCCTTGGGGTACTTGGGTAAAACATTACTGTCGTCCCCTGAATGTAAATCCAAAATTATACAAGCACTTTTGTGCCAAGGAAATACAAATACATAAGTAATTAAAAACTGCGTTAGCCAAATTCAGTACTGAAAACCATTCCACCCCTCCTGCTATAGATGCTAGAATTTCAGGGTATTTTGTTACAAGAGGAGCTGTGGCAGTTGTTATTGCATTCAGAGCTCTGAAGTCTATCTATGGTCAGTTTCCAGGTTTTCCTGTTTGCCTTCAGAACAGACCAAATCGAGGAGTTACACACACTTGGCATCTGTACTATCACTCCCTGACTTAACAAACTATCTATTGTGAGTTATAATCCTACTGCAGCTTCTAATGAATATTTACACTGCCTTTGTGGGGGAGGGTTTGGCCAGTCAAGAGACATGCCTGTGTCCTGCCACATTTTAACTCATTTTCTGCCAGAATCTTAGGAAATGCCTTCATCCATTTATCCTAATTAACCCTATCAATTACAGCAAGAACCTTAATAGCGGCGCACTGAGTTTTCATGAACACCTTTTTTTTTGCCTTAACAAGTTGTTAACACTTTCCTTTCTAGGATAGCCACACTATTCCTGGAAGGAGGGGGAGATAAGCAAAGACATTTCGTACTCCCCATTACCAATGAGAGTGCACACACTTACACTTCCAGCAGCCCCTCTGCCTTGCAACACATGTACATTAGCAATGAACCAAAGCAACGAAAAGAATGAGCAGATGTCTGTTTCATATCCACTGTCCCTGATCTCAGGGTAGGGCTGGACCCTTTCTGCTCTTCCTTTAACTGTGTCCGAGATCCCTGAAGCTGCGTTGCCTGGATAACATTTTGGCCTACTGTAGCCTGCACCTGTAATTTCCAATTGGTTGTCTCTAGAGCAAACGCACAACACTGCTCCTGACACTCTGTTTTACACGGTGGCAAAGTGGGACTCCCTGACTAGCCATAGTGCTAGTTGCCCCACTTGCCTTTGGGTATGCCCCACCCCAGCCTCGAATCAACCCCAAGAGGCTCCAAGAT
>NW_017729014.1:11900099-11900383 GCF_001723915.1 Gavialis gangeticus
TGTGTACTGGGCCCTCAGTGCTCTGGTTCTTCTCCCCCCTTTACTGGGGCTCCCCATTTCTGCCCCCTTCACCTGGGGCTCCACACTTCCCCCTTCACCTGGGGCTCCCCCCTCACTGGGGTCCTCACTTCTGCCCCCCTCACTGGGGCTCTACACTGCCCCCTCACTTGGGGCCACGGGGCGCTTGGGGTCAGGTGGCCTCAGCTGTGCCTGGCCCCCAACTACCTCCAGTGTTACCTAAACCCACCCAAAGGTGATGGCTAGGGTTAACGCACCCCTACCTT
>NW_017729014.1:11905383-11924511 GCF_001723915.1 Gavialis gangeticus
CACACTTCCCCCTTCACCTGGGGCTCCCCCCTCACTGGGGTCCTCACTTCTGCCCCCCTCACTGGGGCTCTACACTGCCCCCTCACTTGGGGCCACGGGGCGCTTGGGGTCAGGTGGCCTCAGCTGTGCCTGGCCCCCAACTACCTCCAGTGTTACCTAAACCCACCCAAAGGTGATGGCTAGGGTTAACGCACCCCTACCTTCCTTTCACCAGGGTGATCACTGGCCTGGCATTTCCTGGGGGCTCCTGCACCACTGAGAGCCCCACCAGGGCACCTGGCAGAGTGCAGTTTTAGGTCATGCCCAGGACCAGGAGCCTCCTGATCATCCCCTACAGCTCCTCCCTTACCTCCAGATGATACCTGCAGCCTTGCAGCCAGGCGATGTTGTTGCCTGGCCTTTCAGCAGCAAAATGCCCTGTTTATATGGGCAGCCCTGAATCCAAAATGGCTG
The DNA here is from genome assembly GCF_001723915.1 of Gavialis gangeticus. NCBI lineage: Eukaryota > Metazoa > Chordata > Crocodylia > Gavialidae > Gavialis > Gavialis gangeticus. The sequence continues at coordinate 11,905,837 of NW_017729014.1, forward strand.
CCCTCATTAGGCACCTGCTGGCTGCTGGCTTCAGGTCCTTAAAGTGGCAGGCACAAACAGTGCCCTGCCACATACACGAACATGTTAACAATCTCTGCAAAGCAGTCGTCTTCTTAGGCTCTGCTTCTGTCTTCCTATCATACCCATGATAGGAGGTTACCTTACTTAACCCAAACAGAACACAGCATGTACTCTTGTCCAAACCATGGACCTCAGACACTCTCCAAGATCAGGTTGCAACCCTGTCTTCCTTGAAGTTGCTGTATCTCTTCTGGCTGTAAAGCAGTCATTCCTAAAGTTCCATTCTTACTTTCTCCACCTGGCCTATCCTTTTGTATTACATATTTCTCCTGCAACTTTCACTCCCCTATTAACCAGTGAGTTCTCTAACTCTCTGTTATAGGCTTGCAGTTACAAATGATTTGAGGTTCATTATAACTGTCTGGAACCCATGGCTGTTGCAAAAATGCTGATCAAGGCTGCAGCATTAATCAGCATTAGGGTTTTTTTATATTTCCCTTTTCTTCAACTGAAGCGTGAATGGTTGGGCACCCCTACTAGTAAAAAAAGACTTATCCTACTAGCCCCCTGGGTGCTTGGGAGTAAGGCATTCCTTCCCTATTTTGAAAGCTGAGTTGACCAATCTTGTAGCCAAATGAGCTCTGCCAATCTCTGCATTACCGTTCTCTCTAACTTCCTAGATATATTCCTTAACTTATTTCTCTCTTCTGCTCCTGTCTTTTGTATAACAGCTCTAGACTTCCATGGACCAAGCTCCTTACTTCTTACCCAATGAAACAACAAACTCTCCTGCTCTTTTTTCTTGTCCAGCCAAAAAGGTAACCTTCCTTTTTTTCTAAAATGAAGCCTCTAGAGATCTGTCCTGTAAAAGGTTGTGATCCTTAACTATAGGAACAGACAATAAATTCCCATTGTCCCACTCTGCAGAAGGTTCCAATCCTTAACTACAGGTGAGACAAAAATCCTGTGTCTCCTCTTGAGATTGAATATCATAAGTATTCCCAACAACAACTCTGCGTTCACGAATAAGTTAATAAATCATGCCTTTGCCTACATTCTCCACCAATCTGGTATGCCTCCTTGGTGCTAAAGGATCACCCAACCCTAGATGTTATCTTTAGTTCACAGAAAAGGTAGCCAATCATTTTCTGAAGTCGAGGGTGGTCGTCGATGGGTATAGGCTGTCTTTTCAGTCCAGATGTTGTTGGATGACAACACACACCCAACTTCCTTGTTGCCCACCTTTTATACTTTTTCTTTTGATGGCTCTCTGCTTCTGGGTACCATTGATTGGTTTCCCTGAAGTCATCACACTGTCTATATTTTATCTTGTCATCCCTCTGTTTTAGTTGGTCAGTGCCAAGTTCAGTTAATCTGAGCTAGTAACAAGGTCTTCATTTTACACACCTATGTTAATAATGTTAGAAGAACATAAACTGCTTCTCACAGTGATAAGAAAAGAAACAATGTGAAAGCAAGCTCAAGGCATGCTCAAAATGCAGAATAAAAGTTCAAAGAATAATAGGGCTTACAGTTATTTAAGCAATTGTTAAATAAGGCTGAATATAAAAGAAAAGTTCAAACAATACTATAATTCACCACTCAAGCAGGTGCAACAAAGCTAACTATGATAAGTTACCTTAAGAAAGGAGATTTGCCAGTATCCTTTGTCAAATCTGATGTCATGATATACCATACCTGCCCAATCCTCTCCACCATTTCTTTGACTTGGGACATTGGGAAAGCGTTGAACTTCACAACTGCATTGACCTTCCTAAAGTCCATGCAGAGTCTTAAAGACCCATGCAGCTTATGAACTACCACCAAAGGGCTCCACCTTTGACTCTAGGACTCCCTAATGATTCTGTTGGCTAGCATGTGCATAATCTTTTGCTACACTGTTTCTTGGAGCCCCTGTGGAAGATGTCTCCAGTGCTCACAGATCACTATTCTTGGTGGGATGTACATATAATGTACAACTCCGGTTCTTCTCGGAAAAGGTTTTGAAACTCCTCCACCGTTTGAGCCAATTGCCCCCTTTGTTCTATAGTCAGGTGCTCTTCCATCTGCAGAATCCCGGTCTTTGGTCCCTTGGGAGTCTCCTCAATTGATGGTCCCGCAAGGTTGGGTTCTGGATCCAACAACCAACTTTCTTGTCCCTTCCATTCCTTCAACAGGTTTATGTGGAATATCTGTTTCTCCCAACATTGCCCCGGGTGGAGGACCTCATAGTTTACTGGTTTGACCCTTCAGGAAATCTCATAGGGGCCTTGCCATCTGGCCAACAACTTGCTATTTTGATCCAGTAACAATAGCAATACCTTGTCCCCTACCACAAACTTCCAGGACTTGGACCTCTTATCATAGGCTCCTTTCTGTCTTGCATGTGCTTCCTGTAAATTCTCCCTGTTGTACCACTTGTACAACTGTCTGTTGTACCATTTGTAGTTGGTTCTGCAATTTTTCTAAATGACTGGTAAGTGTGGTGCTTGAAATATCCCGCTTTTCCCAACCCTCACAGACTACATATAACAATCCCTGGGGCTGACAGCCTTATACTAATTCAAAGTGGGAGAATCAGAATGATGCTTATAGAGATTGCTGAATCATGAACAGGAGGAGAAACAGGATCAGGTCCAGTCTTTTGGGTTTCTCTGTATGGCCACCCTCATCATTTTTTTCAGTGTCTTACTGAATTGTTCTACCATCCCATAAGTTTGCGGATGGTAAAGCTTAGTTTGTAAGTGTCTAATAAGAAGCATCTTACAAAGGCCTTGCAATACACCCAACATGAAATTTGTCCCTTGGTCAATCACTATGTCTTTGGGTATCCCCACCCTAGCCACCCTTTTCATTAACTTGGTGCCGTAACAGATTGTAGTGGGACAGCTTTTGGTAATCGTGTTACATAGTCTATAATGACCAAGTTGTATTGATATCCTGAGCTACTGTTAGGGAAAGGCCCTGTCATGTCCATGGCAATTCAATCGAATGGCCATTCAATTATGGGCATAGGCATTAAGGGGGTTCTTTTAGGGAGGATCTGCAAGAACTTCTGGCACACTGGGCAAGTCCTGCAAAATCTCTCCACTTCCTTATATATACCCAGCTAAAAAAACCTTTTCAATAATTGAGCCTCCATTTTATCCTGTCCTAGGTGTCCCCCGTAGGCAAGGCCATCCATAGCAAATCCCCACAGTATCCTCTAGAGAATAATAACTGTGATTTCTTCACCTTCCCCTGCCCCTTTTATTACCCTGTATCATTTCGGGTTTCTGAATCTCATCATTCCAATGGACCACATTGCCCTTATAGACGTGGCAAAAAGCTTCCTTTTTTGCATGATTCTCTTGGAACTGCCCTTGTCCTGTTAGTTGTTCCAAATCTATTTCTTCATCTTCCTCCCCCTCTTCTTTGGAGTGACCAGTCATGGCCTTAGTGTTCCCTTTCTCCTTCCTCTAGAAACATGGGTTTCCTGTTCCTCCAAGACCTGTTGGAAGACTGTCTTAAGCTCCAGCCATTCGCACCCTAGGATCATTGGGCATGGCAGTTGGTCAGCCAATCCTACGGGTATCTCAACCAATTTTAATGTCACTTCTGAGTTCTGGGGCTGGTGCCTCCACACCCATTGTTGGGTCCTCTCCACTAGGTCTCCAATAAATTGCTCTAGCGCAATGGTATCTATTACTTCTGCCAATGGCTGGGTCTCGGGCTTAAGCCACCATTGGGCTAACTCTCTCAGAGACTGCAGCAGAACCCTAGGCTGCTTCTCCTCTTGACTCTTTCTAGCTCAAAACCGTATGCGGTAACTCTCGGTAGAGACTTCCATCCGGCAGAGTATAGCTTGTTTTTGCTTCTTATAGCCCCCAGCCTCTTCACATGTCAGTGCCCTATAAGCTGCCTGGGCTCTACCCATTAACAAAGGTCCTAACTGATAGGCCCAATGCTCAGGGGCCCAACTAGTTGCTAGCACCAATCTTTCAAAAGCACCTCAATAGGCCTCTGGATCATCATCACAGTCCATTTTAGGCATTCTAAACCCCTCTACAGGCCTCGTCCTTATGCCTTGTTGCAATTCCAGTTTTTCATTCAGCATCTGTTGACAGCTGAACAAGGTGCTGTGGGCTGCCTGTTCTTCAGCTGTAGCTCATAAGGTTTCCTCTATCTGCCTTTGCTGTCCCTGAAGAAGCTGAATCAGCAGGTCTTGTACCTGTGGTATGGCAGCACCTTGCGCCAGAACTGCTCCTTCCTTTTCCATTTTGTTCTAAAGTTTCGGCGGGCCTCTGCGTTTGTTAAGAAACCTTCCCAGCCAAAGGACCAAATATGTCACTGAGCTGCTGCAGCGACCTTTGAAAGGTGTAGGCACCTTGGTGTCACAACTAATAGCCACCCGGATAGGGTTAACACTTCTGCAAGTTTCTCCCTGAGGCAAGCGTATCCCTGTCCTCACACTATCTTTCCTGCCATGACTTAGTTGGAAAGAAAACAACAGGCTAACAGAAAGCAACATTCTGAGAGATAGCCAACACAGCTTCATTACGGGTAGGTCATAGGTGACCAACCTCATTTCTTTCTATGACTAGGTGACACGTCACCTGGACAGGGGAGGAGAGGCTGATGTCATGTACTTGGATTTCAAAAAAGCCTTTGACTTAGTCTCCCATGATGTCCTCACGGTAAAATTGGCTATGGCCTTGACAACCTTATAGTCTGATGGCTGGAGAACTGGCTCTGTGGTTGGACCCAGAGAATGATTGTTGATGGAACTGAGTCAACATGGTGCAAGGTGACCAGTGGTGTCCCCCAGGGTTCAGTTCTTGGACCAGTACTCTTTAACATATTCATAAACAATCTGGATTCGGGTGTCAGAAGTGGACTGGCTAAGTTTGCAGACAACACCAAATTATGGGGAAATGCAGTCACCCCAGAGGATAGGCTGGGGATCCAGGCTGACCTGGATAGGCTTATAAGGTGGGTGGATCAAAATCTGATGACATTCAACATGGAGAAATGCAAGGTACTCCACTTCAGGAGAAAGAACCCACATCATACCTATAGGCTTGGCAGTCCTACACTCACTAGCACCGCAACTGGAAGAGACTTGGGGGTCATGATTTACCCCCAGATGAACATTAGCCACCAATGCGATGCCACAGCCAGCAAAGCAAATAAAACCCTGACTTGTAGCTACCAATGCCTCTCAAGCAAGACGCAAGATGTCATCCTCCCTCTTTATTAGGGCTTGGTGAGGCCGCAGTTAGAGTACTGCGTTCAATTCTGGACTCCACACTTTAAAAAGGACATGGAGAAGTTTGAGAGAGCCCAGAGAGCCACACACATGATCAGAGGTCAAAAGAGCAGGCCTTATGAAGAGAGGCTGAGAGGCATGGGACTCTTCAGCCTACAGAAGAGTAGGTTCAGGGGGGGACCTGGTGGCAGCCTATAAGTAGATAAAGGGTGTCCATCAGGATCTGGGAGAACATCTGTTCACTAGGGCACCCCAAGGGAAGACAAGGTCAAATGGTCACAAACTGCTGGAAGACCATTTTAGACTAGACATAAGAAATTTTTTTTTCACCATCAGAGTCTCCAGAGTCTGGAATAGACTCTTCCCAGAAGTGGTGCAAGCACCAACTCTGGACACGCTCAAGAAGTGTTTGGATAATTATCTTGCTGGGGTCATCTGACCCAGCTGACTTCTTGCCCTTTGGACAGGGGGCTGGACCTGATGATCTCATGAGGTCCCCTCAAACCCTAATGTCTATGAAATCTATGAAAAACAGGAGGAGTTGCTCAGCTGGGGAACAGTTTTAACCCACAGAGAAAACCATGGCTAAACATGGCTGGCCCCTATCTGGCCATAGATAGCTAGACCCCTACAGATCAAAAATGGTAGCTCTTCCAGCCCCTACACTCCTACCTCAAACCTCCATGTGTCTTATTATAGTCCCAAACCCCTCCAAGGGCATACATCAGCCTGGCATCAGGATACACAGTTGCATGTATGCCTGGGCTCTTAGCTGAAGGCCCAGGGCTTCACCCCTGGGATACCTAAGAGTCCATTCTGGGTAAGTATGAAACATGGCGGGCAGCTTGGCTGCATCTCACCCATCCGAGAGCCGAGTCCCTCCATCTTCTGCTTTCCTCTGTACCTTAGTTCTGTGGTCTTCTTGTACTTCCCGACCAGTTCTTTCTGCCAATCGGGGTTGGCATCCTTCAAGCAGCTGAAGCCTATCGTCCCCGCTGAGGAAGTCACTGGACTATGAGTCACCGGCCGGCTGTTCTCAGTCAGGTCTGTGGCTTCCCTTGGGCCCCCGACCCAACAGGGGAAGCTTACTTCCCTGGACAGCACTCACCATCCCACCAACTTAGTCCTTGCAGCTGGAAGTGTGTGGCTGACTCAGTGGAGTTTATTCTGCTCCTGGTAATAGCAGCGGTTATGGGGGAATCTGGATGCCAAGCAGGTAAGGGGAAGGGTGCGAGCCATGCTTCTTCCCCCTCTACCCCAGGCGCTCTGTCACACCTAGAGTAACAGAGGCCATGGACAAGATTCCATCTTGAAAATGAGCCCTAAGAAGTATCCATTGGAATTTTTTGTGAGATGTTTGCAGTGTCTTGACCTAATTTGGATGGGAGTAATTTAAGTCTGTCCCAAATATTCCTTCTGTTTTATTGTTTTTTTTATGTGGAACAGATATTTTTCAATTCCTGTCTTAAAACTGTTATGTTGCTCTAAGTTATTAGGCAGGTGCCACGTTCTATCCTGGAGGTGGTTGAGGCTGCATCTACACAAGCACTTAACTGTGGAGTAGACTAATTAGCTGCAGAATAAACTGTCACTGTCTACATGTGTGATGTTATTAGGCTGCAGTAAACTAATTAATGCCACTGTAAGATAGTAGTGTTGAGGCCAGTACTATTTTATGGTGGCGTAATTAACTGCGATTAAATGCATGCGTAGATGCTGACTGTGGGCATAAATTGTGTCCCGTGAGCCCAGGCAGCACGGGACCAAACTCTTGCCTGACACGTAGCCACATGGCTCTGCACTTTCAACACCCTTGTGCCCTAGCCAGCCCGACTGCCCAATGCCACCACCCAGAGCCTGGGGCTGACCCCACCAGGCCCACTGTCAGCCTGGGCTGAGCAGGGTAGGAGCAGCCCTAGCATCAACTGCTCTCAAATTGTTGCTGTCCTGGGTGTGCCCAGGAGTAGTTTATTTCAGCTCAAACTGCTCCAGAGTTTATTGCTTCAAATTAACTGCATGTGTAGATGCACCCTGAGAGTCGGAAACTGTGTTGTTTCTTTTGAATTAAATGGATGTTGTCAACATAAAAGAATAGAGCTGAGCCCAATGAATAAATAATCTAATGAATATATCTTTTTTTCAGTTGCAGAACACTGGGAATATAATATAATTTCTCTGAATGCGCTTGTTTTAATTTATTGAGACAACTGATTTTTTTTTGTGGAAAATATGCAATTTTCACTAATTTGGTTTTTCTCCTAAGCCTGGTCTACACTTTAAATATATGCTGACATAAACAATTTTATTACAGGACAGCCTGAAGTAGCAGGGGACTGGGTTTGATTTAGAAGGAAATCCTTATAATCCTATGTTCCTATGATTAGGACTGTGATTTATCTTATTAATATCAAACCCCTAGTTTGAGGGGAATGATTCCGGTATATTCTGCCTCCTACGTGGGAATTGCTGTACTGGTATTAAGTACCTTTATGTAGCTATCATGAGATCCATGCAACTGCCTAGTGTAGATTGGGCTACTCTTTTTAAAACTTCCCAAGGATCTTTTAACTTCCATGCAGATAAAGCCAAAAACAGAACAACTATCAATTTGGCAACTCTGAAAATAGCTTCTTTAAAGCAGAGGTGTCAATCTCATCCAGTCCCATGTGTCAGATGAGAGGTATGGAACCAGATGGGGCCCACAGACCACCCTCTGTGCTGAAGCTATCTCATAGGGCTGGTCAACTGTGGGTGCCACATGTAACATGCACCCTGGACTGGCTCCGTGTGCTGCTTGCACCACACATGCTAGCTCCAGTCCTACACCACATATTGCATGTGCCTGCACTAGCTCTGGGTGCAGCATGTGGTGCCTATGCTGGACCAACCCAGTGCAGCCCACGGTGCACAGGAACTGTCTGAGGCACATGCTGTGTGCTAGTTCTGGCATGCAGGGCCAGTCTGTGGGTCTGATCCAGGCTGGCCCCACATCCAACAAGCAGGGGCAGTTTAGCATGGGTACCATATGCAGCATGTGCCCTAGACCCACCCTGTGTGCTGTGTGGCGGGCCAGTAGGTGCTCCCCTACTGGTGAGCCAATAGGAGGTGCACTGAATCACACACCTCACTGCGCCCAACCACCTTCCAGGCTCTGAGTGCCTCCCTGGGGGCATCCCATGTCCAGCCAACGCCCTCCCTGGAGCACATCTGCAAGCCTGGGACCACTGCTCCCACCACCCAGGGTCTGGACTGTTATTGGCCCTGTGCCCCCTGGGAAACACAGGCCTAGTAGTCCTAGAGGGGACTTGCAAGAACTTGGGTTGCTTCCCTTAGCCTGAAGCACAAATAGTAGTCTTCCTTAGTCAGCCAGACCAAGGGGAGCCCAAGGCATAATCTGCATCCTCTCCCAATAAGTCTCCCACATGAGGTACGTAGGAGAATTTTATTGATTACAAGGAGTAGGTTTGGAGTAGGGTACAGGATAGAGCAATATCAGATAAATACCTTAGAGCAAACAGGGTGGCTGGGTAGCCTTTGAACATGCATCTGAGTTACTGCAAGCTATATATCTAGTTAGATCTCATGTAGTTTACTCACAAGTATCATTGAGAGGCTGGCAGAACTTTCCTCTGGAGGCAGGAAGTTCATAGTGTGTCCATCCATGCGTTTCCAGAGAGAGAGAGAGAGAGGGCTGCAGATGTCCAGCTCATCTGTGTCTTCATCGTGGCTGCTGCCCCTCCTCCTGGGCAGTCTTTAACTTAGATAGACCTTATGACCTCACTCTGGGGTCCAATGGAGACTAACTGAAATTGGCTACAAACCAATCAGTTGGCAATGCATCACTGGTTGCCAGGTAGACTGGCAGGGGCACGAGCCCCCCTCCCAGTTATGAGGTCTTTGCTAAGACAATAGAGGTTTAAGTCCCCTCCCTAACACCTGAGGTCTCACATGTAGGCTAGGGGGTTGCTTAGCAACTAGAGTGATAGGTAAGAGACCTGGTCATCACCTGGCCAGCAAGAGTGGGAAACTTGAGACAAAGGGCGCAGGTTCCCTCCCACCTCAGGAATGTCTTCAGTTTAGTTCATGTACTCAGGTAAAGAGAAAAAAAAAAATGGTGGAGGTACAGGGAGAAGGCTGGGATGGAGATCCTCTGCATGCTGCATGAAGCATGCGCTGGCACCTGCCTGCACATTGTGTGCAGCACGTGCCAGACAGGCTTCACATGCAGTGTGTCAGCCTAAGACCCACAGACAGCATTGTGGGCTGGATGACAGGGATCCGTGGGCTGGACATGTAGCTTTGACACCCCTGTTTTAAAGGTTGGATTTAAGTGTCATTCCATTTTGCCCAGAGGCAAGAATGTTATCTACTGAGCCATGCTAACTAAGTTCACACCTGTTATTATGGAGAAGGTAGCAATTCTAAAATAGCCCTAATAGCCAAGAAATTAACTGAGTGACACATCCAAGCCAAGTGAAATTAGATGGGAGTCTTACAAATACATTCTAATGACATGAGCCAATGCTGGGTGAAGATACAAATTGATAAACATTTACCAATCAGTAGTCATGCTACCCTTTCTTGTTTAAACCATTCAGCTATGACAGGGGTGGGCAAAATGTGGCCTGCAGGCTGGATATAGCCCACCAGGCCTGTCATGCAGCCTTCGAAGGCTTGCCAAAACTATAAGCAGCTCTCCACCCAAAATAATTGCCCACCCCCTGAGCTATGACAATGCTGCTGGTGCTACAATATAAATTTTGACACTCAAGTATTTAAATTAGGAAAAGGTGTTTTAGCAAAAATAATTTCATGAACTCATATTTTTATGAACTCATATCAAGGGAAAACTGTGACTTCAGTCCAGCAAATTGTTTCCAGAAAGGATCTGCATAGGCAGATCCTTACACCAGTGGTGAATCCCAAAGACAGTGAGTGTTGGTGGTAAGGGTCCATGCAGAAAATATTGCAGGATTCAGGCCAAAGAATTGATTCATTATATGATTACCGGTAGACAAATTGACAGACTTGCTTATCACATAAAAGTCACTTTATTAAAAGGCTTGTTACACACAACTGCCTGAAATGCTAGCAAAACATAACTTGTTTATGTCATAATATTATTGGTCATCCTGTTTGGTACATTTTTCTCTACGGTTACACAAAATGCAGCAAAATACACCAGCACCATGATTTGCAAGGGTAAAGCTGAGATTTCCAGTGCCGTTGTACTCTGAAAAGTGGCTATCCAAACATGGTATTCTTTTACTGAAAAGAGTCATACAGTCATAGAGAAGTAGGGCTGGAAGAGACCTCCAGAGGTCAGCTAGTCCAACCCCCTGCCTGAGGCAGGATCATCCCTATCCAAACCATCCCATACAGGGTGGATAAAAATCAGTTATTTTAAAACTATATATAAAAAAAAAAAAATGAATTTTTTATTCAATTCTGATTTTTTGTTTTAATCATATTTTTATTTTTATTTAGATGCTTTTTTAAAAAAATAAACCTATATAAATATAGTTTTAATTTAGGATATGTTAGAGCTCAAAGATATCATCATGGGATAGGGATTATAACTTCTAATTATATACTCTTTCTGACAATATATTCATGTAAACTTTTTTAAAAAGTTTTATAAATAGGTCACAACGTGCCATGGAATATATTAGGAGCCCAACTTTATGGTTCCCAGAGGCTCCTCTATAGATTAGTAAAGATTAAAGAAAATTACTCTACTCAATGAGACTCAGTGCTCAGTCTAGAAGATCCCATTAAGCATCTCTGTGATGTTTAGTTTCATTTCTCAAACTGTGCATTGCTGTCTCCAGAGATAGCATCCTTGATAACAGCAGTATATGGAGATGAGATAACAGACCTGATTACCTACTCATCAGGCCTATTCTCTTTGCAAGTTTATGTACACAGAGTCAAGCCCTTACCTGTCGCTAAAAGCACTGTTTCAAGAAGTTAAACAAATAGAGGATTGTTGGGAGTGGAGCAGATCTGGGTAAGGAGGAAGAGTCTGGAGACAAACGCAAGTGGGGGGGACAATATAAGCAAAAAAGAAACATTTGGTGCAGAATATTCAGAAGTTTTGAGGGATAAGTTTCTGAGTATAGCCTCTCTGTAGAGAAACGATCTAACACATATAGTAGAAAAAGAGGAGGAGAGGGGCAACCAGCAAAGCCCAGAAGCATGGGAAATACCCATGGTAGAAAATAGGAGAATAGCTACACCTAGATCACCCCTGACCAACCTCTTCTTGAACAGCACCAGTGATGGAGAGTCCACAATTTTCCTAGGCAGTCTTTTCCACTACCTCACTTTTCCAACAGTGAAGAAGTTTCTCAGGGTATTTAATTTAAATTTATTTTGCTGCAACTTCAAGCCATTGGTTCATGTCCTCCTCTCTGCAGCAAGAGAGAAACGGTGCTTTCTCTGTTGCCTGTCTCTGGACCTGCTCTAACTTCTCCCCATCCTTTTTAAAAAGTGGAGCCCAGAACTTCACACAGTATCCCAAATGAGGCCTAACCAGTTCCAAGTAGAGAGGCACTATCACCTCCTGTCTTACACCTAATGCTTCTATTGATGCAGACTCACATAGAGTGTGTGATCTACCAAGGCTCCTAGTTTGTTTTCCAAAGAACTGCCATCCAGCCATCACATATTGTATTTGTATTTTTGATTATTCCTCTTAAGGTGTAGTACCTTACACTTGTCTGCATTGAACTTCATCTTGTTAGCTCTAGCCCAACTTTCCAGTCTGTTGAGATCCTTCTGAATTGCGCTTGCATCCTCCAGTGTGTTCATAATCTTTCCCAGTTTTGTTGTCTGTGAACTTGCTTAAGAGGTCTGCTCTGTCTGTGTATTCACAGGTACATTAGCTAACTTTCTTTATTTATTAGAACTAAATCTGGACTCCTTTTTGTCAATTTGGCAAAATCAATGTAGCGGGGGGCAGGGAGAAGGAAGAGAAAGAGAGAGAGCTTGAAAGTAGAAGATGGATTTTTTCCCTTCCTGTGCAACATCAATAAAACCATTTACCAAGGTCCAAATAGTTAAAGATGTGGGATTGCTGAGTCAACACTGAAGCATAACTTGGCCTAGGATAGCTGATGATGCACAAGCTGTTGTCTTTCAAAACCCAGTGGGGATTTGCATAGCTGTACCTGTTGTGAACTGAATACATTTGATCTGAAAATCACTGAGAACAAATACCTGACACAATTTTTGCCACTTTGCAGAATTAGAAATGCACTTAGTGTTAGTTTAATCTCATCTTGCCATATTAAAAAAAACAACCTTGCAGATGCTCCTAGGTTAGTGATGGGCAGGAACCAAAAGAGGTTTTAAAGCACAAAAGAATTCCATCATGTGTATGTCCATTTGGACAGGCCATGCACTGTTCACCTGAGAGCACTGTTGGAGAGACAATAGGTCAACAGCATCCTTATTCTATTTAGACAATAGCTCAGTAAGTCCCAGAATTTTTGGTAAGGCACTTAATTCACCCAGACAGCGGAGAGTGATGGAAAAGAGGAAATAGAATTCACTAGTATTTTCAAGCTTTACAGTGCGTTCTAGCTCACACTAAAATACTCGCATAGATTACTTTGTTTTGCTTTTTGGTCACTTCAGAAACCGATTTTTAGTAAATAAAAACTTACATATTTAGTTAACATTGAAATCCTGTTCTTTCCTCCTCATTTCCACTTACAAAAAGCAATTCCGGCTGGGTGCAGAAATCAAATCTTATTCATCCTTTGAAAAAAAGCAGTCATTTACAGTACATCAGTGCAATACCGCCATTCTTAGCCTTTACTTATTAAAGCAGTAGCTGGACTGAGATTCTGAAATAGGTCTGTCTCTTCATGAGAAACACTGTTGAGCTTAAAATAAGGCAATTATGATACCATTTCCTGCTCCTGATTAGCACTAAACATATCTCAAAGACTAAGGCCTCTAGGGGGAAACAAAGGAATGAAGTTATTCACTGCCTTTGTATCTAGCTGGAGGCTCATCTCATGCTATCCCTTCTTGTTTAAACCATTCAGCTGTGACAATGCTGCTGGTGCTACAATGTACATTTTTTTCTAGCAAGTGGCTTTCAATCCTTCTCATTGTTCTTTCTTTTATGACATAATACTGTGGGAACAATAAAGTATTTGAAATGAGTAAGACTATATGCTCCGGATTTTGGTGTATGGTAATTACTCTGTATCACTGATAAGAAAGGAAATGTAACAGTTTTTTAAAAAGGTTATCAAGCTTTCAAATAAAGCACAAGACAGCTGGAGGGTAACTGTCTTGAAATGATTTTGCTTTTGTTGGGCTCTAACGCTACTCCCAGAGCCACTCCAAGACAGAGACCCTTAAGCCAAAAGCTTGGAGGTAACTTCTTCAGAGCAGGCAGGTGCAAACCAATAGCTGTCCTGAGAAGAAACTAACTTGCCCTGGGGGATGTTACCCCAGGTTGGAGCCAGGCTAAAGTTTCCTGGGTTACAGCGCAGGTTTATTTTGGATCCAAGGGGTTACAGTCTGCAGCTGCAACTTTTATTTTTCTCAGCCAACTGCGGTTTTCTCCGGAAATCTTGTTCATTTTTCATGATGTTTTTACAGTACTGGAAATTATTTAAACTGCTATTACTCTCTCTGAACTGGGAAAATAAACAGATTAGTTCAATCCATTTCCAGGCAGTTTCACTTCCAGGTATTCACGCACCAGAGTTTGTCATGCTTTATTCACATTCCTTTGTGAAAATATTTAAATGTGTGCGCGCACGCACACGTAAACATTTTTTTGCTGAATGTATAAAAAAAAAATCCATAAAGATATGTAACAGTAGTTTTTACTAAACTTAAATGTAAAAGCTTAAGCTTTGCTGTGATTTTTCCATTGCCTTGCCTCTTTTGTTGCCATTTCTACTTTGGCAAAGTGAAGGTAAAACATTTTGCACCCAATTTATTCTCACTCTGAACAATGGTAAATGACAACAGTAAGGTGGAAGACATTGAAGGAAATCAAGCTCCTAAATGGTGGAGGCCCAAACCTTGTGCACTTTTGAATCCTTGTGAACACAAAACTCCAGCTAAATTCCACAGCAGTTGCATGCAGATTCACTAGAAAAGTTCAAACATCTTTCCATTTTTACAGCATAAAGAAAGAAGGACTGATTACAAGTCTGCTACTGCTTTGAACTTGCATGTTTCTGTAAAGGAGCCAGAATTTCCTCAGCATTCTTGTCTTCGCTCCCTGGACTATATAGATCATGTTTTTCAATGTAAGCCTGAACTGCATCAGGTACCAAATACCTGATACTCTGGCGTCTCCGTAGTGCTCTGCGGATCTTGGTAGAGGAGATATCATTGGTGATCCACTCGTCCACCAAGTGAATGTTATGCCTGTGTTCCCACAGTATGTCGGACTCGTAGATAAATTTCTGGACATTGTATCCAGCCCTGTTGATGCACACAAGACCATAGTCTGCCACAATTTCAGTGATGTCTTCCGATTTCCATAGGTTGGGCACTCCAAAGGATTCTACTATGTCACTGCCACACAGTAGCTTAATCTGTGGGACACCTAGAGAAGGGGGATGAACAAGGACGTGGCTTTAGTCACTGTGCTATTTTCTTACTCAACAAGAACATTTAATTTTTAAGCTACCTCTCCATATCCTGGCAAAAGTTGAGATAAAAGAGGTGGAATTAAGAAAAGGAACTTTCAGGCTGAGCATTAAAAAAAAAGGAACAAAAGAAAAAAATGTATTCTAACGATTAGTATTAGCCTCTGAACAGGTTATTTTTCCACAGGAAATAGTAAACCCCCTGTTACTTGGCCAAAAGTACTGGATAATATACTCCAAGGAACAGTCCTCTACTGGCCTTCTGAAAAAGCAGGCTGTCACTGTGCAGATTAGAAGTGACAGAGAGCTCTACAGAAGAGTAACATCCAGAGGGGTTTCTAATGCATACTTATCTGACATTCCTCTGGGGTTAGAGGAGGAAAAAACAATTAGAAACCTAGTTTCTTCCCTTTTCCTGATTTTATATTCCAAAACTGACTGTGCGCTCACCTCAGGGTGTGTATATATTTTAAAGAAGAAGCTCGCAGTTCCTACCAGTAGGAACTGTCCAAATGGAAGTGAGCTTGGGAATGCCACTGATTTACAACTTCACATGGTGCCACCTGGTGACAGGAATGTAGTAATGCACCCTTCCTTTTTACAGGCTGAGAAATCCTCCGCAATAGGGCCGTGCGAAGCTTCGGGTGCCGATTCGATTCGGAGAAGATTCAGACTGATTCAGTGGCTGAGTCTGCAATTCCGAGTCGAATCAGGGGACCAATAAAAAGGTCTGAATCAATTCAAAGCTCTCCGAATCTTCGGAAAAGATTCCCTGCAAGGCTCCATCCCCTGCCTGCTCCCCCAGCCTCCCATGGCTGTCCTGCCCGCCCCAGCTCCTGGTGACTCATGGGGTGTTGCCAGGCGGGGAGGCAATCCTTGCTGCCCCCCACTTTCCCACGCTGCATGAGGGGCTCTGCACAAGTCCCCCGACTCCCCTGCCCTCCCCCCCGCTGTCCCAGCCCCACTCATGGCTGCCCTGCCTGCCCCAGCTCCGGCCCTTTAAGAAACCCCCCGCCCGAGAAAAATCCAGGGCTCACCGCTCCTGCAGTTGCCTTGAGGCTTCAGGGGGGCTCATGGAAGAGCCCCCCATACAGCGGGGGACAGTGGGGATCGCCCCCCACCAGCAGGAACAGCGAGTCCGGAGGGGGGGTTTCTCAGTTTTGTTTTGTTTTGTTTTTTAAAGGGCCAGAGCTGGGGCGGGTAGAGTAGCCAAAGTGGGGCACTGGGGGAGCAGGGAAGGGTCAGGGGATTTGTGCAGAGCCCCCCATGCAGCATGGGGAGTGGGGGGCAGCAGGGATTGCCCCCCACCCAGCAGCAACCTCTGAGTCCAGGTTTTTTCTTCCAAGTGCCAGGAGCTGGGGCGGGCATGGGCTGGGAGAGCGGGCGAGGGATGGGCCTCACCTGGCTGATTCGGGACAGCGATTTGAATCACCAAATCAAATCACTGTTCCCCGAATCGACTGAATCTAAATCGGAAGTGAATACTAGCCACTTTACACAGGCCTACTGCAAAATGTTAGTTCCTTTTGTTTGCTACTTTTTTATCTTTCGTGTGTGGCTGACACTAGTAGCTTCTAGCCAGGGGAGACTAACGTGAAAAACTGATAGAAAACGGATTTAAAAAAATGCAAAAAACAACACACAGACAAAACATGGGGAAAAATACAGTGTGGAAGAGTAAAAGGGGCTCACTGGCAGAAATCAAGAAGTGTGAATGAAGGGTCTCCAGGACTTAAGCGAGTCAGTTCACTTTAGATCTTTAACCACACAGATGTGCAGGTTAAGCTAACGTTCTGTAATAAAATAAGGTGCTTTTGAAAGATAACAGTAAAAGGAAAAGGCTTCCTTAGAACAGAGTCCTGTGGAATGAAAAAAAGCATTCTTATAGGGATTGCTTTTACAAATGCACTTAACTCTTTGTTCCTGGGTTTTGTTGATTCTTTTTAATGGGAACATGACTATTTCCTTCCTTTTTTCTCTTCCGTCCTGGCTTTGTAAAAGGGGCAGTCCTCTGTGGGCTGTTAGTAGGATTAGAAGACATACATTTCTGATGATAGTATCTACAAAAAAAATTAATTGCAGAGAGTATTAGAAGTGTGCGATAGAGCAGGAAGAATACCACCTACTGTATAACTTTTCATTGCTGCCTCTTGCAGTACCCAGTACTTTCCCTGTATGCCTCTTATCCAAGAACTGATCTGCTCTGACCATGGACTGCAAGATCTGAGTCCTATGAAGGCCAACATGCCGGGGCCAGGTAGAGGATCAACAAAGTAAGTTTATTTTAAAAAAGGAAGAAACCAAATACAGTCAGAGTGTCAGAAACCACCTAAAGTAGGAAGGCAGGGACAGGAGCACTACTAGGGAAACAGCTTAAGCCTTATAGACAAGAAGATCAAAAAAAAGACATTCCTTTAGGAGATTCTCATAGTACCTTTTAAAAGTACCTCAGAGCAGCACTGGGCATCAGCAGAGTTGAATGGGGGAAGCCTGCGGAGCGTGTTGCCACTCTACTCCTGGCTTGAGCCACTGTTGAGTCCCCCACCTTTTTCAGCACTAAAACTTACCAAAAAGTGTGTAAATAAATGACATGGAAATGTTCATCTGTTCAGAGACTCGTCATACAGCTGTATGTGGGGCTGGAACCCAGCTGCAGAGGATTAAGGGGAATAGCCTACCTGCTTAAGACCACTGGCTCAGCTGACAGAGATGATGTGCTGGGCTCAGAGGAAGTTAAGAGCTCCCAGGAAGGAAAGCTGGGGGAGGAGAGGAGACTGGTGCTTAGGGAGAAGCACAAGGACTGTGTTGCTCCTCCAGCTCTGAAGGAACACCAGAGGTTTGATTTTTGTCTTCGTACCTGTAGTAAGAAGCTTTCCATATGGATAATAAAAGGACTAGAACTAAGAACTCACTAGTTTTATGAGGAAACTGGCTCCTGATTCTGCCTAAGGGAGTGTCAACCTGCTACAGGGCTTAGTACTACAACCCTGACTTATGTGGAAAAAATTCTTGCTCACACAGACACTCCCTTTGGCTTCAGTGGGACTAGTCATGTCATAAGGGTTGCAGAATTGGTACCTAGCCATGTAGCCTTTTAAATTATACTCTTCCTGATTCTCTTCCAGGTATAAATGTGTTTTTCAGTGTGGCTGTGTGATACCTTAAGACTTTGAGCGTCTCCGACCACTCATTCTGACAGCTTTCCCAGTCATCAACTTCCACCCAGTCTGAGCTTTGCGTAGCTAGTTTTGCCATGGTTACCCGGTGACTGGCATTGATCAGACCTTTCTTTCGATATGCATCACTGACTGGTGAAATGATTCCTTTGATTACTTTGTATTTTCCTGTGGGGAAAAAATGCACCACCCAACACTGAATAGATGTAACTTCATGGTATTATTATATGTAAGGTGCTTCATATGCATTATGGTATTTAAGAGAACATGAATTCCAGTTTTTAAACAGAACCCTTATAAATAACACAGCCCACTGAAATTGGAAAAGTGCTGTCTGCTCTTGCCAATGCATGGGGTAAAACTGTGAAAAAGAATTTGAATTGTACTGCTGAAGGTAGGAAATAGAGACTACAGAGGGAAATGGGTGGGAGGTGGCTGTAACAGATGAGGTATGTCTGTGTCAAACTGCCAGTTTAATTGTGATTTGTGGACCCCACTTTTTGCTCTGGGGACTTCATCTCCTATTATGACCTTAATCTGGGAGTAGTACCCCCTTCATATTGTTCTGAAGTTTCATAGTTTCATAGTTAGTAGGGTCGGA
>NW_017729014.1:11924971-11926209 GCF_001723915.1 Gavialis gangeticus
GAACTGGACGCAGTACTCCAGCTGCGGCCTGACCAATGTGTTATTGAAGTTGTCCAAAGACTGAGCCATACGAAGATCTCAGCCATAGTTAATAGAGCTGAAAAGTTGTAGCACAGCAAACAAGAGCCATCAATATGGAATGACTCCTCCTTACTGGAACTACAGATTTTCTACCAGTAAGACTATGACCCTGAATTAAGCTAACATGAGAACGCTGTAAGTTGGAACTCCCTCACCTGGAGTTTATGGACAAAATCTGGAAAAATACTCTTTTGAAAGAGAGCTGCTTTTCTAAGCAAGGGAATATGCTACAAGTACATGGAAGAATACCAAGCTAAGAACAGCAAGAAGAACTGCCTAACTGAAGGACACTGGCAGGGCTTACAAAGAGGGGCTAGATCAGATCTAGGTGCTGAGTTCAGGCTGCTGCTGTTTTTCCCAAAACTGGAACCCTCCAGTCCTGTTAAAAGTGAAATGTGTGCAGTTAAAGAGAGTCTTTTACAAGCCACATGTCCCTAGCCTTATTGATCTGTTGTACCTGAGAAGTGTAACTGGAAACCAGAGTTTCAACAGCCAGGGTTATGGGAAAATGTGTCTAAGCAACTGAAGGCCCGAAGGGTGGGGCACTGATTCTGAGGTCTCAGGCAACTGGACCATGGGGAGGGAGGTGAGGGAGTTCCAAGTTACAGCTCTCTCTCACTGCCTCAGAAGGTTGTTAAATAGAGTCTGTGCCTGAGAGACTCAGGACGGCTTTGAAACACACAGACCCAGGAGCTGAGTCCATTTGCAATACATAGGGCCTATTTAGAGGTTGTAGCAGAGGCCAGAGCTGAAGATATGAGCTGCTGCTGTACACTACTGCACCATTTTCATAGAAGGCTTTTTCCTTAATGGCTGGAATAAAGTGCATAATCTGGGGATATGAAGGATAAAATGATGAAAATGAGTCCAACATGAGCAACTAACTATGCACCAGGCTTACAACCTTCATCATACTTCTGGTCATCCGTTAAGAACATAAGAATTGACATTTACTGGGTCAGACCATAGGTCCATCTTATCCAGCATCCTGTGTCACAGTGGTGGAGAGTGGATGCTGAAAGGGAGAGTCATCATTGACTCCAAGATGAACATGGGCCGGCAGTGTGGGGATGCGGTCAGGAAGGCCAGCCATACCTTGTCATGCATCCAGAGATGCATCTCGAGCAGGTCCAAGGAGGTGATCCTCCCCCTCTATG
>NW_017729014.1:11926298-11944666 GCF_001723915.1 Gavialis gangeticus
AGTCCCTGTTCCCCTGAGCACTGCCAGGAGTGACCAGGAATAACGGTCACAAGCCGGCAGAGGGTAGATTTAGGCTAGATATCAGGAGGCGCTACTTCACCGTCAGGGCGGCTAGGATCTGGAACCAACTTCCAAGCGAAGTGGTGCTGGCTTCTACCCTGGGGGGCTTTAAGAAGAGGTTAGATGTACACCTTGCTGGGGTCGTTTGACCCCAGTACTCTTTCCTGCCATGGCAGGGGGTCGGACTCGATGATCTACTCAGGTCCCTTCCGACCCTAGAAACTATGAAACCGGATATGACATTGGGCTTTTTTTCTACTGTTCCTCTCTCACTTGCAGCCTCCACATTAAAGGTCTAGGAGGTTCTAATTCAGAGCCCATATCCCTACCCTACCATGCTCAGTGGCTGTTGATGTCTCTTTCCTCTGAGAATTTGTCTAATCCCCTTTTGAATCTGGCTAAACTGTCAGCTTCCACAACATCTGGTGGTAATGAGTTCCACACTTGAATTACCTGCTGTGTGAAAAATAATTTCCTTTTGTTAGTTTTAAACATACTCCCTACTAGTTTGATTTTGTGACCCTTAGTTCTTGTATTGAGAGAGACAGTAAATAATAAATCCCTATTTACTTTCTCTTTGCCAGTCAGTGTTTTGTAAACCCATATCGTGTTGCCCCTCTCAAGTGTCTCTATTCTACACTGAATAGGCCTAGTTTACTTAATTTCTCCTTATATGCAAGCCCTTCTGTACCCTAATCATTTTTGTTACCCTTCTCTATACCTCTTTGAGAGTGAAAAGAGGAAGAGACAGGCTGAGAGAAATTTGAGAGAGATTACGCCAATATCATATACCTTCATTGTTTCTCAGCACAAAATACATGCAAGTAGCAGAGCAGTTCCCCAGTATTTTTAAATATGCAGCAGAAGGTCTAATCACTTAATTGAACGATAGCAATAAGTATGTTTTTCTGACATTTTGTGATTCGAAAGGAAAAATAATAAAACTAATTTTTTTGGCTTCCACCCAACATGAGTGACAAACAACAAATATGGAGGACACTACTAATTTACTTTGCCTGTCTTAATTAGTATTGCACATACAGTCATAGCTATCTCTGCATCTTGTGAGTGTATATCCAAAGCAAACGCAAACTGCTGCAAACAACTACACATACAGATGGGGCTGGAAACACAATCACACCCATCTCAGAGTTCTTCATTTTGAGTTAGCTAAGTCATTATCCCTACCTGTTTCCTGCAAATAGTCTTTAGCCAGTTCAAATAACCTTAGGTGCATGTTGGTGATTGGATTGAAGGAGCCACAGGCTACCAGCACAATCTCAGTCCTGTTGTCTGGATTTTCCATACCCAAGCGAATAACTTCAGAGTCCCCGCCAAAAGCTACAGAAAGAGGAGAGGAGATTAAAAAGTTATTTCTGTTCCTAACTGAAGGACAAATAAAGCAGAAGATGGCCAGGTTATAAATGATTAGCCTTACTACTTGAAGCATACAAGGGACTACTTGAACTAATATATGCCAAATGCTGGCAGCTTCCCATGTGCAGACAAGCTCTGCCAAGATGATCTACCAGGAGTAATTGCTTTGTATGTTCCATCTACAAAATCTGCATTGGCAGAATATGAATCAGTCTCAACTGTAACAGATGAAGCAACAGCTGTCTAAGATAACTATGTTCTGCACATTTTATTTGTACCTGGGAGCTGTATAGACCATGACTTGCATGTTTTTTAAACAGAGCCAGTTCACTTTGCATCTGTCAATTTTTCTATCGTAGCACAAGCTGTAGTGAAGGCTGTTGTAAACTATGGCTTAGAATTTAACAAGATCTCAGCATTTGCATCTCATTATGCAATGTATGTGTGCAAGGCTCTCTGTGATGTGCTCCATGAAATGACGCCCCATGCAAATCATGTCACCCGAAATGCATAAAACTTTTCTTTAGTAAGTGACACCTGGCGCACATGTTTTCCTGATGTGGATAGTCTGGTTTCCTCTTTTTTAAAAAGTGTTCAAACATTGTCCACACCATAAGCTTTGTTGCAGGGAGCCCATCACCAATCAAAGTGGGGATTTACATATGACTGTGTCACTTCCACCCAAGCTAGTGTTTAAAAGGTGGAATTCATGGTTTAAGGCAGCTTGTTACCACACAAAGAATATGAGATACTACCAGCAATGTGTGTGTGAGGAGCCTGAAATCACATGTGGCGCACAGTGCATGCTTAAACTATGTGATCTCTTACGACAGGGTGACGCTGAAGATCAAGTTAAGTTTGGAGCTGAAAATGTGATTTGGTTCACGGAGTGTCTAACGTGATTTGAAAGTTGGTAGGCTTTGATCCATCAAGCATACAACAAGCTAATTAATTCAGTAAGCTGGGCCAAAGACATGGCATCGCAACTTTCAAACTGGCAACGTGAAAACCAGGAGAGACAAGAACTGCAAAGTTGAATCAGTACTAGAAGTACGATCGATCATTACCACCGCAGTTTAAACAACCATCTGTTTCCTTTTTCAGTGCCATTTGCATTTTTTTACCTCAACCAGGTGCCTTGTCTGAGTTTTGACCCTCAGCTACTGAAACGAATCCCTGGATGGCAGAAAGAGCATGACAAGCAACGTGCTGCTTACACGAATTTTGTTGAAGTGCCAGATGCCTTTGACTATGACTGTTCTGGGAGTCTATTTCTGATTGGTTACCACATCTCTACAACTTGGCAAAATGCTGCCTTAAGAGTCCAACCAATTCAGTGGATACAGAATGTGCAGCCTCAGTGTATGGACAAGCGTTCACACCGCGGAGACACAGGATGTCAGCTGCAACTGCTGGTGGATCCTGCATAACAGCATTTAACAACTAACATGAATTGTTTCTCTCCAGGTTAGCATTATTCAGTATTACTAAACTTTTTGTAGAACGCTAAAAATAAATTATGATGATATTAGTTACAGTTCATATTGTATATAAATGTAGAGCCATAATATTTCAATTTAGATATAAATTTAATACTCAGATTTATAATAATGCAGCAATTTATTTGATATTTCAGTGAACTTCCCTATTTAATTATGCCGCAGTTTTTGCCTCTTAGCCACTTAGCAGCAAGCTGTGGGGCTGCCAAGACCACTTGGCCAATTAGCAGGGGAGGAAGGGGGGCTTGCCACAAAAAGACCATGAAATTGGCTCCGTGAGCCATGAGTGGCCCATGGAAATCCCTGTTTCACTGAGATTTAGGTAGGCCCCTAATCATGAGTCAGCCCAGTTCCATTAACATGCAATTATTAAAGTACACCCCTCCACCCCCACACCTTTTTTTGTTCTTTTTAGAAATTTTATTTAACATTCATTCCAAGCCGTTAGCATGCTCTGCATTTCGGTTTCCAAGTCCTTCTATATGGGAGTTAGAAACGTACTTAAAAAGAAAGAACTCATTCTTGTGGATTCCAGTAGTTGGGGGTTTAATTAAAAAACTGTAAGACTCTAAATAAAATCATAAGAGCTGGCATCACTGTAGTAGACCTCTGATGTGCTTATCAAAAAGCCTATACCCTTTCAACTTCCTCTATGAAAACATCATAAAGTGTAAGCTGCTGTCACCATCTGTCCACCAGTCTATGCTTAGTTACAGGGGACCCAGTAGGGTCTTGATTTCCCTCAGCGTTAATGTGCATCAATCACTGTGCAGAAAAAATGGCACAAAAGATGTTCAGCGGGTGGCCAAGGCTGAAAGAATAGTGACACATGGTGTCATTAAAGTTTAAAGGTCCCAGAGTTTGTATATTTGGCAGCTCGCTATTAGTAAATAGTTTTAGTCAAGAAAACAAAAGCACCAGGTGTTTCAAACACATTTAACTTGTGGCTGTCCTCAGTTAGCAGCCTGTAATATTTTAAGCAGAACTTTTGCAGGAGTTGGCCCTAAACTCATTCCTGCAAACTAGCAGAATTGCTGCTTTCAGAAAAATCATTTCTTTAACTCTGCTTTTCCCCTAATAAATTCTTCACAGAGAAGGAGAGAGAGACAAAAAAGGACAGCTCACACCCACAAAAGATAACATTATTTCTGTTGCAGAATGGGAAGGAAGAGAGGCTGTTATTTTTAAACAGCTGGGAAACATTCAGCACCCGTGATGGGAGCCATGTTAGGACGAAGCTGCCAAATTACCGCTTGCTTGAAACAGAAGCAGTGTTGTTAGTGCCACATTTGACCACAGCAAACACAGCATTCATCAGTTGTACAGTTTACCTGAACGGAGTAAAAATAGTCCCTGTTAGTTGTCTCAGGACTTTCTCCGATCACCCATGTAGTTGGCATAAACCCTTGCCTCTCACGTCATTTCTGGACCACCACGGCTACATCGCTCTTACGTGACTGAGGATGTTATCCGGACGTTAGAGAAGGGTCTGCTCGTCCTGCAGGAGCTGCACACAGACAAAATACCTGAGCTGGCACTTTTGAAATGTGACCGCAAGAAACAGAAAAGTTGCTCTAAAGGCGAAGTGATCACCAGTTTACTGTTATGTGCTGTTAACTTAGTATACAACCCTTGCATTACCATTTAGCCCCCCTCCCCCCCTTTCTTTTGAGTTATTTAGGAAATTCTTGGTTTGCAATTAAAAAAAACAAAACAAAAAAACAAAAACCGAGGGGAAAGTAAAACCAACCCCCCCTTCTGCACAATCCACTTTTCCTGGAGCCTGAGAGCTAGATCAGCCCACAGGGATGTTCACCATTCGACACCAAATCAGAAAAGCAAACCGAGCCCAAATCAAGTGACTAAATGTCAGTCCGCTACAAAGCAGGGGCTAAAAATAAGTCATCCGAGGCTCTGCAAGTGTTTGCTCCTGCAACACGGCTTGTTCTCTGTAACAGGATCGTTTGGCAGCTCCCCCGCTCCCTTGTGCAATGGTCTCACGAGCTGCCCTCCCAGTTTGGCACGAGCAAACACGGCAGCGCCCGGCCTAAGCGGCGGGGTTGGTTGTTTCTGCCCTCCCCGCCCCGGCCAAGGCAACTTTCCTTTGCAGCGAAGGAAGTCAGATCGCTCCCCGGTCCCGTCCGGAGGAGGGGCCGGGCCGGGCCGGGCCGGGCCGGACATGCTGGTGCTCGTGCCGCTGCGGCTGCTGGCTCAGTCCCTGGCCATCGCGCTGCTGGTCTCGCTCGTCGTGACGAACTGGCTGGTGGTGACGGGCTCGCGGGCGCTGCACGGGGCGCTCCGCAGGCTGTGCCGGTAGCGGCCGCGGGGTGAGCGGGGCAGGGCCCGGGCATGCAGCGGGAGTAGCTCGGGGGCTGGCCAGGAGCGGTGGGGCAACGGGGTTTATTTCGTCCGCAGGAGAAAAAAACCGAGCGGGGGTTTAACAAACCCCGTCAAGAGGATGGAGCCGGACTGGTGGCAGAGCAAGGGACGATGGGCTCCAGTTGCAACAAGGGGGGTTTAGGTTGGATGTTAGGGAAAACTTTCTCCCGAGGAGGGTAGGAAAGCAGGGAGGCAGGCTCCCCAGGGAGGTCGAGCCTCTCTCCCACCCCAGATCTCCCTCCTCAGACATTTCTAGACAAAGCCTCGGCTGGGGTGATCTAGTTGGGGCTGGTCCTGCCAGGAGCAGGGGGCCGGACTAGATGCCACCTCCTCATTTTCTGATTCTGTGCAAGTGGCGGTGTCGGGGGAGGCTCACGAGAAATACCGCTGTCCGCTGCAGGAGAGGGGGGAAGAAACTGGATGGAAAGCCAAGGCCGCGGCAAATTTTGGCTCCGCTGGGCCGGGGCGAAGTTTCATGGTTTCTAGGGTCCGAAGGGACCTGAACAGATCATTGAGTCCGACCCCCTGCCATGGGCAGGAATGAGTGCTGGGATCATAATACCCCAGCCAGATATCTATCCAACCTCCTCTTACATAAACTATAAGTATTTTAATAATTATTTTCCAACACTGGAAAGTTTGTGCTAAGAAATCTGGCATAATTTTTTTCCCCCTGGGTAAAATGATATACCTTACACCAGAAATGGAAATTACAGGGGCAAAGCCCGAAACAACTATTACACTCTACCTAAACTTAAGTGGTGGGCATTTATTTTTCTCTTTTGCACAATTTCAGCTGTTTTTGAGTGGAAGTTGTTTTCTATGTGTCCGTGTGCAAGTTGAACCTGCCCAGGTTGTCCACAAGATACAGTTGTAGTTAAAAAGCAGGAGGAAAGATCTGGTTTGTGCATAAGTTCTTCCTGTCCTTGAACTTCTTCCCCCCACAATCTCTCTAGTGCCTGTCATCAGCAAGAGAAGCACTGTAACAACAGATATGCTTGGGAACAATTACTTGTTTTTTAAGGCAAACTTTTTTTCTTTTACTCTTGTTCAAAGAGGAGCGGAGATGCAAACGGTCCTACAGCTCCCTGTTCTGTACCAATTCTGTCCGTTTCATTACAGTCAATGCACTCTGTGTTTCCCATGACCAAGTAGGCAGCAGTGGTTCTCAATCTTTTTAGACTCAAGGCACCCCTTGGAAAATGCCAGCTCTTCACTTTCGCTAATTTTTTTGACTCTGAAAAAATAAAGCATTTCTGCTGCGAAGTATTCAGAGAGGCCACAGCGAGTCAGAATGGTTTTAACACTGCAGAGTCCTATTTGAAATCTCTGGGTTTATCTGGTGAATCACATTTGCACACCTAGCAGCGCTGACTTAGCATGGCATCCTGCAGCACCCTTGAAAGAATCTCAAGGCACTACAAGGTGCTGCAGTGGCTGAGCATCGTGTCCATACATGTGAATACTTCTCAAGTCCATGGGTCAGTCCTAGGAGCTGGTAAACAAATTATCACCACCCCAATATTAATGGACTTAAAGCCTTTCTCCTCCTTCCAGGTTCTTGAGGATTTGAGGCAGCCCAACTATGATTTTCTCCCTGGTTCTCACAGCCTACCACCTGAGCGGATGGCTGTCCAAACATCATCGATTCAGAGTGTAATTACGGTTCTGTTTCAGGACTGTTTATGAGAGGGGGTGTTTATGGAAAAATACAGTAAATGATTTAGAATATTCTTAATCAAACAAAGCTTTCAGAGAAAATGGCAAAAATAACTGCAGACTGAATCAGTATAAGCAGTGGTGTGTTAGGGAAGACTGAATGTAAGCAAAAGAAAAAAAAAAAAAGCAGCTTCTGACAAGAAAAATCAAAATATAAAAATGGTCCAAATCAGGATGAGAGTAAGTTGGGAAGCCTAAATTACTAAAATGATTTGAAGGAGATATGTTCAGAGAAAGGCATCTCATAGGACTGGACCACACAACGTTAGATGAATGGAAAATGGAACTAAATGGCTGCTACTGTTATTGTATGTGATCAAGAGATTTAGGCCTTGCCTGTGCCGAGAGGGTCTAGAAAACACAGTGGTAAAAATGCCTGCAAATGATATGCCCTTGTTTTCATAATCACTTGTAGAAGTAAAGCTGCACGGCTGATAGTGGGAGAATTCTGTATCTTTTACGGTTCAATTGATAAAACTTCATGCTAAAAACAGTGCTAACTCCAGCTTCATTTAATTTAAGCATGATCTAGCAGTACCAGTTCTTATCCTAGGGAAAGGTTTGAATTTTTTTAGACCAGTGGTGCCACAGGATCACTGGGCCTGTCTGTAGGCCATATCAGGACTAACCCCCTGTGCCCATGCATCACCCATGGTGCCAGGCTCAGTCTACACACTGCCCGTAGCTTGCACCAGCCCCATCTCAGGGCTTGACTGTGCGCAGCCCACAGGCTGGACTCGGTGCTGCACACTGCA
This sequence comes from Gavialis gangeticus, assembly GCF_001723915.1. Taxonomy (NCBI): domain Eukaryota; kingdom Metazoa; phylum Chordata; order Crocodylia; family Gavialidae; genus Gavialis; species Gavialis gangeticus. The sequence continues at coordinate 11,934,088 of NW_017729014.1, forward strand.
CAGGATCTAGGGAGCAGGCTGCATGTGGCACTCTGCTGGACCAGCCCTGCGCACTGGCTCCAGGGCTGGTCTGGATCTGGCCCCAAGCTACTTGTGCACACTGGAGTTGGCATACAGGGTTGGTCCAATGCAGGTGTCACTTGCAGTACATGCCCGTCTCCCTGTGTGCATGCAGCACTGGGTCCAGTCTGTGCACTGCATGCAGTGCATGGAACCAAGAGCAGTGCACACCTTATATGGTGCAAGGGGTCAGTCCAGAGATCTACAGGTCAGATCATGTGGCTCCACAGGCCTGAGAGCCATGTGTTTGACACCCCTGTTTTAGACTTACACATTATTCCCAACCCATTTTGGGAGTAGTTGAGTGCTCATCACCTTTGAAATGCAGCTATAAGTTCTTTGCTAACTTTAAACATGGGACTAAGGAGTTTAACGTCACATGTAATCACTTACAAGAGCTGTGGGTTAGGTGGATTATTTTACTGCATAGCAAGCAACCAAGTTACAATGTCATTCAGTTTGTTTTCTTCTCCATCAGGTTGTAGTGTGCGTTTTTGGAATTAACAATCTTCAACTTCAATGTTGTCTTATAAAGAGTTTAACCAGCAAGACTTAAGAGGTTTGATGTATGCACTACGACTTCTGAGAGCAGTGGAGAAAAAAAACGTAGCAGCTATCTTACCTGAGGAGCCAATTTGAGTATTCTGAGACATTAGAGGGAAACCATAGCCTGTCCCAGTTTTTGTTCTCACCTGACAAGGGGACTAGCAGCTGTTATTGCTCCCCCGAAGATCTGACTGAAAACTCCATTAAAGGAAGGGAGAAAGACTGGAAAAATCTTCTTGCATTTGTAACTAAGTGGTTATCTGCTATTTCCTTCAAGTAGCCTTCTGTTAGGGAACTTATAGGGTTACAGGAGGTTTTGTGTGGTCATTTGGTGTAAAAGAGATCTCCACACAACCAAGGGACATAACTTTATATAGTCGAGTGCCCGCTAAGGTCCTGCCTGTGAGAGAACTCTTTAAGTAATCCAAATATCCCAGATGTCTTCAGTATGGTGTTATTCTACTTTTTGTTAAAGAATAACCTCTACTGGACTGTCTGTTTTAGTGGTGTCCTGGCAGCCCTCATTGTACGTTTTAAATAGTAGTTGGTAGATAGAGCCGGAGCTTTGCTTTGGCAGGGAGAAGTAATGCCAATCCAGCTTGAGCCAGATGCTATTACTTTAATAGTTCTCAGTCCCAGGTTTAAAGTTGTCAATTTTCTCTGATTTGTATCAGCATAGTACTGCTATCTCAAAACAGTGCTCTCTAACAGATTCATATGCACCTCTGAAATGCATAAATTGAGATAGTTGAAAAGGCTGATAACTGTGTCTCATATTATGAGAGACAATTAATGAAAATAATACAACAAGTATTTTGTTTAATCAAAAATGTAACTGTTCTCTCTAGGTTGCTTTTCAGACCAAACTTTTCCCAATGCATCAGCCAGACACTTCTGAACAGCTTGGTTGGTGGCATCATCTTTGTTTTCTTCACCTTTGGTGAGTTTTATGGTTATCAGAATTTTACAGGGAGCTATATGGGACAGCAAGGAAACAGGACTTGATTTAGATCTCAGAAATTTGTAAGAAGCACCAGGAGCAGGAACTGGGTGGCAGTGTCCCAGATACTTTTCTAGTTCTTTTACAGCCAATTCAGTTAAAATGTTTAATTCTAGTGCCCTGATGCAGCCTGCTGCCAGGATTAAGATGGAAGATGAAAAAATATATACATCCGTTGTCCAAGAGATAACATCGATACATATCTACCACTTTTGTCATCTGGCCACTTACACAGGTATGAATTATCACAGACATTTTGCTAATAGACCTAGCAGGAACACAAGTGAAAGAGATATAATAGTGTTATTATGGCAAGGCAGGAAGAGAAAATAAGGGTGAGCTATTTGAGGTTACAGACTTAAGTGGGCGGTTAACTTTCAATATTTTTATGCTGGTAGACAAATACTCTAGTTGTATTTTTAGAAGCCAAATGGAATACTGACCAGTTCTACAACAGAGCAAGCAAGATAAAGACAGCCCAAAAGAGGAAAGATCATCATTTTGAATTCTTTCATCAGGATGAACTTAAAAGCAAGTGTTATCTTGATTATTCTCATCCTATCTTTTTAGGGCTGCCATCAGTGCTTACTTTTACAAAGCCTACCTCCTGGGAGCTGAAAGTGATCTTCTGCATATTCAGTAGTAATCACTCCCTCAAGGAGTCTGTACTATTGTCTTGGCTACACAGTGTGTATGTATTCAAATCTTCATTCCACTTATTTTATGTTATTTTAAGTAAAATATGTTTCTACTTCCTCTAAAGGGAACCTTTGATTATTGAAGGCTCTTAAATATTTTGAATATTTTAGGAAGCAAATTTTTGGTTTCAGAAGAGCCATAAAAATGCTATTAACTACAGTGACAGTTCTTATACCTAGCTTATACTTTTGTTCAACTACTTAATTATCTTTTCACAGTAATTTAGGGCATAATGTCTGGATTTTTCTGTGAATGGATGAAAATTCCAATTTCTTGGCAAATAGAATGGAACAGTAATACATAAAACTAGCATTACATTGACCTACCTGTAATTAATTCGTTTGATTAGAACTAGAAGAATTTAGTGTGTTTTCTTCACCTTCATATCTTGAATTATAATGTTAAAATAGTTGCCACCGTTTTCACTAATCAACTAAAAACTCTAACAAGCATGCAACTATTCTGATAACAAGAAATCTGACAGTTGCTTTCTTGCACAGGTCAAAATCATCCCTGAACTTTACTGTTTCTATGATGTCGTCAATGAGCAGCATGACTTCAGCAGGTACCTGTGCATGTTTTTTAAAGTGAGAATTTAACCTTTTCCTCTGTGTAGAATTAGTTTTGCACATTTTCCCTTTATCTTGATCTACCTGTATTTAAAAATATGAGTTGATAACTTGAAATAAGGGATGCTGTGAAGTAATTAGGCCAAATATTTGAGTTTGAAGTAAAGCCTATGAAGCCTTCTATTAAATTCCTTTTAAAAAATGGAAAGTAAAAATATTTAAATGTCCTACTGAAGCATTAGAAACAGCACTATGGTGTTAGCTTGTCAGAGATTAACTCAGGGGTACTTGAGAAGGCCCTACAGGATACATGTGGGCAGGCAGGTAGAGGACGCTGCCATGCACCATCCCACGTAGGTGCCGCCCACTTGGCCAGATGCAGTAGAAGATCGCATGCAGCAGCTGCCACCTCTCCATATTCGGCCACGTGCCACTTACCCGTGCTTGGCATCCAGCTGCCAGGGGTACACTGCTCTGCATCTGGCCGCCAGGGGTACACTGACCCAAAAAGTTTGAAAACCCCTGGATTAACTTGTATAAAAAAAGTGATATTGACCTGTCCATTTTGGTTGTGGGAATTGACTAGAGCGAAAATAGTAAGCTAACAGCATGCATGATGACAAGTTAATTAGTTGGATGTTTTATTTGTTTTAATGTTCAGTTTATATGCAAGGTGTGATAGTATCCTTTAAACTAGAACTAAGATCATTCTAGATGTTATATTTTGAGACTAGCTTCTGTGAAAGTATTTTAACAGGGTAGACGAAACTAAAGAAACTCTGGGTACAGCATACCCCTTTCTGCTCACTTCATTCTCTTACCATCTTCCCACAACCCTAAATGTATCTTAGCGTACTTCTTCATGGAACTGTTCTGGATTCCCAGTATGGCTTCTCCCGATTGATCTTAAATAGACACACTGAAACTAGAAAATGCTATGAGTCAGCCTCCTGCTGTAGTTGTCTGTAGCATGTTTGAAGCCTCCATGCTGAGCACTGAATAGCCTTCCATTGTTTCCACAGCAACGTCGCTGCCTGGCAAGTTCCCACAAGGTTGCTCTCGCTTTCCCACCCCTTTCATAATGAAGAAACTGACTGAACCTTGCAGTAGCCACAGTGGGAAGAGTTTGAAGAGATATTCACAGCTAAATAGTTAACTCCTAATACATACTAAAATCAGGTGGCACATGAATGGGAATGGAACAGCTCTGGTGTCTTTGAGGTTCACTCTGGAAGTGTCAGTACTTTTTAGGGCTTTCAAGAGTTTTTTTTTTCCTGCAGAATTTTTCTAATACTCTTCTTCATTAGCACAAAGTAGTTAGCAGTCCAGGACTTGAAGGGTTGGTACTGCTGGGAGTGCAGACCTTACACTGGCATCAGCTGGAAGAGTTGCTATGGGAACAGGAAAAGGAAGGAGCTGGACTTGCCTTTGTAATGCACAAAGCTCCAGTTTCAAAAGAAGAAAGTGTCTCAGATTGCACAGCTGAATAGGGCTGATTTTCTGCTTCTAAAAAAAAAAAGGGGGAGATAATGAGAAATCTTAGGATAGAAATATATGGTGCCTTTTTCTGCAATAGGGATCAAATGGTCTTTTACATCATGGCAGCTAATTTTACAGTCTAGAAAAACAGGCAGCTATTAAACTGCATCATAAACTTGCTTCTAACTCGTTCTGTGTCTGTTTACAAATTGAGAGGTATTTATAGAAAGATCTGATTATTCACGCATACTTTCATCTTCCTAATTCCCTCTGACATCTGTGGTCCAGCACCATTTTCTCAGGAAACACAGCTGTGTATAGCTGGCAAGGGCAGCAGAAGGGATGAGATCAGATACAGTCATCCTTCTGCCTTGAGTGGCAACTTTGCAACTGGGGTACACTTAGGTTGAGGTGACATTTATATTCAGCCTGGAAACACCTTGATGTACTAAGGCAAAAAGGGGAATGCGTTAGCACCTCCTAGAGGAGAATGGTAAGGCTTAGGGCCCATCTACTGTTGGACTGTCAAGTTCACTCCATTGGCATCAGGGATGAATTTGCCTGAAATACTTCCGTAGTTACAAAACCATTCTTGTACACAAAATAAAAAGTGTTGAGAAACTTCTGTCAGACTAATTTAAACTATTGCATTGCAGGCAATTTGGAATACATCAGATTTATGGTACTTGTATATCAGGTGTGCATTATGAAAAAACTGCTCACCGAGTCAACTTCAGCCTTGTTGTAGCAACATCAGTGTTCTACAAAACAGTTTCTTGGCCCATACTACTATTTTTAGCTTTTATTCTTTTACTTCAAAAAGCCCTACTACACAAGAGTGGAAATGCTACTACCTGATTTAGATTGAGTGTGGGAAATCAAGATAAGCTTTAAACTGGAACTTGGAATTGTTCTGTTTTTCTCTCTCTCACCACTGCCCCTTGCCAAAAAACTTGTTAAAAAAAGAAGCCAACTATTGCCTAGATCAGTGGTTTTTAACCTTTTTGGACTTGAGGCACCCCCTTCATAACTTTTGTGCGAGTGGCACCCAATTTCAAAAACTACTTGATATATTTTATACGTTACAGCGCTTACCTCCTTGCAGAGGAGCTGGGCAGTGGGGGTAGGGGACAAGCCTAAACCTATGCTTATCTCCTCACCTCTCCTGGCACCCTTCAAAGGATCAGGTGGCACCCCAGGGTGCCATGACACTCTGGTTGAGAATCACTGGCCTGGATCTTTGTTGCAACTCTTTAAAGACCTGTGCTGGATGCAGAGCTAGCTTGTATAAAATAACCATTTTTATGGACTGTAGAAACGATTTTTAAAACAATCTGTTGAACTAAAACCACAAACCAGGTTCACCTGATATAAACTGTAACTGTGTTCTTACTGTGGATGCCTTAGGAACATTTGCAAAAGCCTCTCTATTGAACTCTTAGGGACAGATAAGAAAAATAAATAAGTACATTGTACAATTCTGTTCCAGAACAAGCTAAACCATAGCTTCACCATTTACTGGTAAAATAGCTTGGATTTAGGTAATGTTCTTGTCTCTACCATTAATTTCCGTTCTGAGAAAATTCTTTTTAATAACTTAAGAGATATTATTTCTAAATAAGAGAGTCAGTGTTTGACGCAGCTAGATTAGGGGCCTGGTCTCGGACAGGACCACGACATCAAATTCACTTAGTCCTCTTTGCCCCATTTTTCTCTGTTTCATGTTATTACAATGGAGTCTCTCTCACCTGTCTGATAGAGTTGGGTTAAACAGAAGAGTCTAATACTCTAATAAATTTTTATTGCCAGTTCTGACAATACTGTAATCTCTTAAATCAAGAAATTGCCTGTTAAACTTCCTAGCGATGCTTCGTGGCCCAGGAAGGTAGTTTCTTCTTCCGGAGGACCTCTTGAATATTTCTTTTTCTATGTGGAAAAGGAAACGGTCACTGAAGAGCATAGGTGTCTTTTCCTAAATGATAAATGATTCTTCAACCACACCAGAATGGCACAGAACTTGAATGAGCTCCCCTCATGGATGAATAGCCATTCAGTAAAACTAGTTCTGAGTAAGATGGAGCAGAGGAAAGGATTTTGAAAATTTGGCAGTGACAATGCATCGTCTTCATTTAAAGTTAGGCAGCTACCATTGGAAAACTTAATTCAGAACTGAGAGGACTGTGTGCTTTCTGCCTCACTCTTAAGCTCTCTTGTTGAAGTGCCTATAAGCAATGCTTTCTCTCACCTCTGGCTGGCTGGAAGCCTCCACTTTTGCCTGGTGAAGTGACCGGGTTTAAGTTATACAGGTTTCTGTCATCTTCAAAATCAGGCATGCAGCCACCAGGCTTTAGAAAGCTTTGACTAATTCAGAACATGGCAGCATGCCTCCTTAGTAACACAGGCTACTGGGAGCATGCCAATCCACCCTTTACTCTCTATGCTGCATTTCCACAGAATATCAAGTCGAGTTCAAGACTATTACAAAATTATTTAAGAAGCCAAGATGGCGACTAAAGTAAAAATGTCCATTTCTGAGGCATAATGAAACTGTCTACCACTAGGATCTGTTGCAGGAGACGCCCGTTTTTTGCCTCTGATGCCAGACTGTGCAATACACTTGCCTGGAAAATAAAAGCTACCGTAAACCTCCATGTCCTCCACTTAAAATGCAAAAGGTGCACTTCTTCCTTTTTGAGTTAAACAAAGCAATGCACATGTATTTGTGCAAAAGAAGAAACCTCTCCCTCTTCCCCTCTTCTCCCCCCCAACCCTGAAACAAAACCAACTCTGCCCACTCATTACACTGCAATCACAATTTCTTCCAGGGAGAGAAGATTTAAAAGAATGAACCAGACAGAAGGGGTGAATGAACCCATATAAAAGAGAATATCCACTCAAGTCATTTATTCTGACTATGCACTTTGTTGATTTTGTATTATCTAGCACTATTGTGTACTGAATTAACACACTGTCCAAACCACCCTGGCATGGACCTCTAAATACTTGCAACAGTAACAACAGTTCTTTGTTCTTTATCCTCTCAGATCCCCAAAAGCCAAGTCCTTGGTATGCACAGCTAAAAAAAAGCTTCTTACATGGATGTAAAGCTTAGAGCAGTCTCAAAGCATCTAACTCTATCTTCACACCAGCTACGAAATAAAACACAGAAAATAAATCTCCCTAATGATACCTGAGATAAGGAATCAAAATGAAGGTAAAGAAAATTAATTCTCAGAGAGATTCTCCATAGAATTAACATAAGGCTACAAACAGAGTCACATTTGTCCTGGGATAAGTCATTTTATCTCAGGACAGAGTGCAGTTGTTCAGATGTCCATGTCCACTGTCCTGGGACAAAACCTTAAAAGGTTCACAAAGTGCTAAGATGTGATAACAGTTTGCTGCAGGATATCACAAAGTATGTCTGAATGCTTGTCCTGGGATCGCATCATGGGATCAATGGCAGAAAAGCAGCAAATCATTCAGCCGCTACCAAATCCCTGACTGGAAGGATGATGTGTATGCACACAAATCTTGGAACATTTCTGTTCCAGAACAAACACATGCACAGTTTGTCCTGTAATGTCTGTTTGTAGCCTAAGTAACATAATAAATTGCTGGGAACTAATAATACATTTTGTTATGAATTAGTACACACTGTTGCATATTTCAATGGGTATTAACAAAACCTCCATTTCTTAATACCCATAAAAACTCCTTTTCACTGCCACATTCTTTTTACCAAACATTTAGCTTTACTTTCCAGTAGGAAAATTAACAGTGACAACACATGGAGGCACACGTTTTACGTATCCAACATTTTCAGTAAGTCCATGCCATATTGTTCTGAAATTGTCATGTGCATGTGCACAAGAAAATGCTGAAAGTGTCTGCCAAACTGTTACACATGCACTTTTTGTGGCATTTTCCCTTTCAGGATAAAGCAAACCTGGGAAATATTGCAATAGTTTTGAATGTTATGAGAATGCCTTCCTTGTCTGCCTCTTCCCCTTCTTTTGGTTTGTCACTCTCCCTGTTTCTCCTTCCCAATCATGCATCTTCCAAACAAAAATAAATGATCACTTTTTCATCCCTGCCATACGTTAATGCAGTCACCCTTGTGTTCACTCATGCCCACCCACTCACTGTATTTCTCAAATCTCCCGTTAAAAGGGCAGTGGCTCCCAGGCCACACTTTCAGCTCATCTTCATTTTGAAGAAAGAGCAACAGTAAAGATAATTTTCTTTCCTTTTTCCCTCTGAAAAAGCAGCAGCAGCCAATGTGCCATTCACTCTTTCTGACAATCCTCCTAACATTCAAATACAGCAGAACTAGGCATATACATATGCCCTAGAATGGTATTTCTCAACCTGTGGGTCACGACCCAGAAGTGGGACCCAAGAATAAGTGAAAAGGTTGCAAACAAACTTTAAAAGTGGATCAAACAACTTTAAAAATGGATTTTCCTTTAAAGGAGAAAAACATGGGAGACCATGGCTTCTCTTGCAGGCTGGCAGAGTTCCAGTCTGCAAGGGACTGCTTGGGGGCCCCTCCCATTCCCCACACACCCACCCCCTGCCTCACACACTGGGGGCAGCAGGCTGGGAGTGAGGGGCACTGGCTCGGGACTGGCCACCGATGTTTACAGATGGGTCCTGGTACAAAAAACAAGGTTGAGAACCGCGGCTCAAGAAGGTTGTGATTTTATACTGCAGGACAAAGATCTGGTTTTGTTCTTTGGAAAATGACCAGCTATCAGTACATTTTCAGTCTGTTCTACTTACCTCAGTGTCTCTCAATGAGAGCAGTGTTAGGTATACTGTTTTGCTGGGGGCGTTTACAAACGGATCTACGAATGTCAAATCTGCTCCTGCAACCCTCACGCCAGCACCAGTGGGACGTCCCAAGAGAGAAAGAACTACCTACAGGTGACGGGTGTACAGGACGGGGCCCTGAATTAGGACCTGACCATGGGCAACTGGTGCCTCCCGCGTCAGGGGAGGCACATGCCATGCACCCCCTACACGTTGCCACTGGACCTGCCGCTTCTCAGCAGTGCCTTGCACACCCCAGAAACAATCCCACCTCCACGGACCCCCTGAGCATTCACCCACCACGCTTCATCGAGGCAGGATGCTGGCTGCCACAGTTCCCCTGCTTTACCTGTGTTAGGTCTGTGTCCTGTCAGGGTTGATGGTCCTTAGTTTAGATGACAGTTCGTACGGGAGGGTTGGGATAGGGGTGACCCTGCCTCAGGCAGGCGACCTGTGGAGGTCCCTTCCAGCCGTGCTGCTCTACGATGGGAGCTGGGAACTGCCAGGTAGGCTGACGGCTTGGGAACAGCCGCCCTCCCCCCGCTGCCTCAGGACGGCATTTCCAGCCTGACCCCGTTGGATATCTGGGGCTGCTCCATCAGCGCCAGACCCGCACGATCCCCATCGGGGTCCGGCCACCCCAGAGAGGAGCTGGGGGACAACAGACCCCCAACCCCGAGGAGCGCGACCGCCCCAGGAGCCACCAGCACGTGCCCCCGCTTACCGCGCGCCGTCGCGTGCTAGGGGGAGCGCCCGGGCCAGCACGCACCTGGCCGGAAGCGCGCACAAGTCCAGCACTAGAAACTGTCCCCCAGTAAGAACTGCATGCGGGTCCGGCGCTAGATAATGTCCCGTGGCCGGAAGTACCTGCGGGTCCGTTGCTGGAAAGTGTCCCCCGACCGGAAGTGCATACCGGCTGGGGCGGGTTTCCCCTGTGCGTAGTGAGGCCGAGCAGGGTCTGAGGCGGCTGCCCCGCCCCGCCCCGCCTGAGGTGAGCGGTCCCGCGGCCGGCGGGCTGGGACTTCCGCGGGTGCCGGGGTCTGGCAGGGGGAGGACAGAGCCAGGCGACTCGGAGCCAAGGAGGAGAGAAGAGCCAAGATTTCTCCGTGAGAAATCAGGGCGATCTGAGGGGCAGGGAGAGAACCGGAGGCCCGAGGGTAGAGCGGGCAATGCCTGGAGCCCGCGGGCCGCATCGGGAGCGTTGTTGGGGTCTCGCAGGCTGGGGTTTCACCCGCCCCTTGCGCGACCGCTCCCCGCATCCCCATGTGGGATGGAGCCGTGGACGGGCTGGGAGCAGGAGCGGCGGGGGAGGCCGGGGTCACGGGGGTGGGAGCAGAGCCCGCCTGGTGTGCTGCCCGCAGGCCCCTGCAACAGATGAGAGCTCGCAGCTCTCAGGCTGTCTGGTACAAAG
>NW_017729014.1:11949666-11959147 GCF_001723915.1 Gavialis gangeticus
CGCTCCCCGCGTCCCCATGTGGGATGGAGCCGTGGACGGGCTGGGAGCAGGAGCGGCGGGTGAGGCCGGGGTCACGGGGGTGGGAGCAGAGCCCGCCTGGTGTGCTGCCCGCAGGCCCCTGCAACAGATGAGAGCTCGCAGCTCTCAGGCTGTCTGGTACAAAGGGTGGGGAGGCCACCTTGGCGAAAAAGTGAACTTTTCAGTGAGTTAAAAGTCAAAAAATAACCTTACAGCGAGTGAAAAATTGGCCACTTGGATGAGTATAATAAGTATCGCGCGAGCACACAGTGAGAAAATCGGGAAGGCTAAAGCAGAAACTGAGATGCAACTGGCAAGGGATGTAGAAGCAGGTTAGACTAATGTTTGTTTGAAATGGCTTAGACAGGGCTGATCCTGCCTAAAGCACACGCCTAGACTAGACAACTTCCTGAGGTCCCTGCCACCCCTACTTTGCTATGATTCTGGGTTGATCATGGACACAGGAGTGGTGACTCTTCTAGCATTGGGTACCTTGTTCTAGATTAATTATTTTAAAAAGTGAAAATTTGGTAGGAACATAAAGTTTTTAGGTTTTGTTTTATGAATGTCATCCAGACTCAAGCCTAGGGTTTTCCCTTTCTCATAGCTTTCAAATAGATGATTAAAGGTTATCTTCAGTTTTCTGAGACATAAACGATGCTTTCAGTTCTCTAAGGCGTAGATTGACTTCAGTCGTTTCTTTTTGCTTTCTGATGTTCTATTTTGTCTCTACTGTGCCTGCTGAACTCTTTCACTTGGACCACTCTGTAAAGAGAAGAATAGTCTCATAGTGCCACCTGTTCCTTCCTAGTCTACTTTTACAGTTTCAAGATACTTTATTTTGGCTATTCCTAGGCAGGAGGCTTCAGGCTGCTAGTGGTTTTTGGATCATCTTTTGAGCATAGTCTTATTGTATGCTGACATTTATTCTGGTATAGAATCCATGCTTGTCAATACTACCTTTCAATTTCCACTGAGAAATGTCTTCATATCAGTAAAATGTGCTCTCTGTTTTATAGGTGAGCTCTTCCCATGCAAAGATTTTAAAATGGCTTCAAGAGGAACAACAGAGACTAGTAAGCTAAAACAGAACTTGGAAGAGCAGTTGGACAGATTAATGCAGCAGCTGCAAGACCTGGAGGAATGCAGGTAATAAAAGGCAGTGTCTCCCTTTTAAGTGCAAATATTTTTTTCCGGTAGAATCCTTGCTGGAGTGTTGTGTATAAAACAGCCAAGGAAGCCCAGAAGAAACAATGCAGGACAAATTCAAGTGAATGTGCAGGACAAACTCAAGTGAATAAAAGAAAAAGTGGAGGAAGCTAGGAATGTTCTTTACTATCACCTTGGAGATTTCAAACTCATGAATAAAGTGTGGACTTAAGATGATGCGTCTTTTTCCAGTTAATGCAAAATTCAGACTTTTAGTGTTTGCTGTCTTTCATAAATTATGTACTTCTTTATGCCTGTGTTTAGTTTTAAGCAGATGTTTGGTTGTGTGCGTAACTTGGCAAACATGCAAATAGACTTTGTGATGTCCTTGTGTATTAACTCTTAATGAATTTATAAAAATTAGATGGCAAAAGTCTGTTGGGTCCATGCCAGTTCAGAAATTATTTCTGCAGTGTGTTTCTGATGTTTTCTCTGTCAGTAATTCTCAATAGCTGTAACAATATGGCTTTACCGTTTCCTTTCAGGAGCCATTCAGTAGACCAGTATGTTAATGTCATTTAGACTAACACAGCTAACTAAGTCTCTGTGCCTTGATATAGCCAATGACATACTAGAGAGCTACCTGGAACATGCTTTCCCAGGTGACAGGTACACCTGTGTCTATTTAGGAGCTAGTGACCTGCCAAGCCACTTGAAATGTTTTGTGTTCTCCTTCATGGTCTACTTAGCCAACTCACGGCATGTCACTGATAGGCCCTAGAGCAGAGGTAGGCAAAAATAAGGCCTGCCAACTGATTGGATTGAACCCACAGGTGGATGCCCACCAATTGATTGTATCAAGCCCTTGGCCACCCCTGTGGTACTCAGCCTGGGGCTGCCCTGAGAGGGAGTGGGTGGGGCTCAGCCCCATGCACTGCCCTCATGCACAGCTTCCCAGCGGGGCTGCTCTTGGTGTGGTTGCAGCTGCCACGGTACTGCTCAGCTCCCCCTGCCTCCAGCGGCTCTTCCTTTTCCTGCTCCTGTTGTATTGCTCTGAGCAGCAGATAGTGTGGGAAGGCGATGACAGCTGAGAGGATGCGTTCTGGGCACCAAATGCCAGGCCAGGTCAGGGGGAAGCTGCATTGGGAGACTCCTGCCCCAGCACATGGGGCTCCAGCTCCTGGCCGTCTTCCACCCACTTCCCCCCCCCACTTCTCCACCGGCATGTTGAGCAGCCACGAGTGGGTGGAGGGTGGCCTGGAGCTGGAGCCTTGCACACTGGGGCAGGAGCTGCCCTGTTGCAGCTTTCCCCCTACCTTGTTGGGTGCATGGTGCCTGACATGCATCCCCGCAGCTGCTACATTTCCCTGCACTACCTGCTGTTTGGAGTTGTGTAGTGGGAGGAGCGGGGGAGCTGAGCAGTACCCAAATGGCTGCAGCCACACCAGGAGTAGCCCTGCTGGGAAGCTGTGCATGTTGATCAGGGCCATTGACGGTGCCCCAGGCAGGAGTGAGTAGGTCTTGGTTCCATGTGGGCACTGCAGGACAGCCGTGGGCTGGAGGGGAGGAGGTGGATGGCTTCACCCAAGCAGACTGTACATGTGCCCTGTGTCCCCCATTCCCTTTCCTCACCCCCACCTGGCCCCTGGGACTTGGCCAGTGGGTAGCCCCCCCATACACATTTTCCCCCTCCCATCCTGCCTCGCACACAGTATAAAGAGTCTGACTTTATTTTGAGCTATTATGCAATTACCTCCTTATACTCTACTCAAAATCACATAAATCAGGACAAAAAATATTTTAAATGAAATTTAAATATGTTATAGTAAATGTTTGATTTTTAGTATATGATTTGTTTTTTATCTATAATTTGTTAAAATGTCTTCTGAAAGATTTTGTGTCTGGCCCTCAACAGCTCACCAGAGCTTGTTAAGTGGCCCGCTAGCCAAAATAATTGCCCTTCCCTGCTCTGAAGGAAGTAGTGTTCATCTTTTTTGAGCAAGAGGAAAGATTGCTGTGATAAGCAACAAGTGAAGAGCAAGCGAGGAAGCAGAAAATGGGCTCATACCTTGGGACTGAAAATACAGTTCTTTAAGAAAGTGAGAGGAATAATAATTTATATTACATTACCATAAGCTTAAGGCCCCAACTGAGATTGGAGTCCGTTGTTAGGCACTATACTTGTAGTAAGCGTCTTCATTTCAAGCAGCATATGACCTAATTAGGCAAAGTATGGGAAAGGAGGAAGTAGTATTTATTAAAAAGACAGTATGATTGCAACTAAACTTCCAGAGAGAAGGATTGAGGGGTTATGGTGGATCAAAGACTGAATCAATAGGGTTGTGCTCTTACAGAAAAAGCCAACAACAGCTTGGGATGTAGAAATAGAAGTAATATACCTAAGACCTGTGGATCTTGAAGCCTCTTGGAGGTGATCTGAGGCTGGAGTGGGGGGCTGAGTGCCCACACGCGTATGCCCCAGCCCAGCAGGTCAGTCCATGGGGGAGGGAAGGGGCAAGGGCTAGACTGAGGCCTCTGCAGTCAGGGACAGTGCCACAGAGGCAGGAGCAGGGGTAAATTGAGTGGGGCCCTGGCTGGGTGGGACTTACCTGCTGGGGAGGCACGCTCCCAAATACATTTTTCTCCCTCTGCCTTAATTTGCCTGCTGGGGGTGGGTAGGAGAGAAAGTGGGGGTGGCGGCAGCAGCTCACAGTAGATCTTGGGTTGCTTTTAAATGCCAAAGGTGATCTACTTAAAAAGGTTGGAGACCACTGCGTAAGATGCTCTTCTCGGCACTTTTTGGGGTGTAGTGTTGTGTTTGGATGTGGGTACTGTACTCTTCTTGGCGGTGGCCTCTTCATAATCATTCTTGAAATGAGCCCTTGGTACTACTGAGCTTCAGCTGTGCAACTGCTCCGTAAAGATATCAAAGTCCTGCACCTCATTTCCTTCCTTTTTGTGACTAGCTTTAAGCTTGGAAACCTTCACCCTGTGTCTGAAGATGGTCTGAAAACCATCTTGTTTGTTTAATTAATTATTATTTTATTGTAACTTGTTTTAACTTATTTAGAACTATATTACGGTTAAAATAACTTGATGGAAAGAGAAGAAATGTTAGTTTTTCTAAAGTAAAATGTTGAGGGTCCCTTCTAAAAGGCTGGAACTTAAAAGCCTAAAAGAGTGATATGTTGCATTATATAAAAGTGCAAGGGTCCCTACCCTGGTGCTTGATTTATAAAATACCATTTTTCCCTTATTCATAGTGTCCAAAATACAGTTTTGCTGCATTTCTCATTCTTGGCCCAACTAATGGGCAAGGAGCCAGATCAGTGGCTTAGTACAAGTACTATAGATGAGAAGGGTGTTACATATGCTTTAAGTATGCAGTCAGTAATTGATAACTAGATTACTAGTAATTTTTGGGATGGGGGTGTCATTCTGTGAGTTGATTCAGCTTTTTGACTCTCCTTCAGAGAGGAACTGGATGCAGATGAGTATGAAGAAACCAAAAAAGAAACCCTAGAACAGCTGAGTGAATTCAATGAATCACTGAAGAAGATCATGTCTGGAAATATGACTTTGGTAGATGAACTCAGTGGGATGCAGCTGGTAAGGTTGATTCATAAATCACTTTGATAACTTCCTAAAGGACTTCTGATGTATGAAACAGGGTGTAAGGATGTGCTAGGTTTTCTGACACCTAGATTCTGGTATTTGTTTAATACATACATGCATACACATCTGTGTGCGCAAAATATATATTCCACTGAGTATCTATCAGTTGCATCCAGTTTTAAATTATAAGCTCACCCATTAAAGATTCAGGAGCATAACATATATAGGAAGAGAGTTGTGTAACTTGATTGCAGACAACCATTTACTGGAGTATGGTAGAAACAATGTTGGGGGAGACCCCGCTATTTATGGTCAGGACAACACACTCAGTCCTTTCCTTATCAGCTGGGAGAAGAAAAGGTGCTGTCTCTAGATCTTGCCCAGCTACTCCCTACCAGGAGCAGAACCCTATGTGGAAGGAAGGGAAGTCAGTCACTTATCCAGCTTATATTTCTGGGTCCTGTCATAAGTGAGTAGGTCTAGGCCCTGCTTCTGAAGACGCTTGGGAAACTGTTGATCATCAGGATAATGCTTATATAATTACTATCAATATTGATACTCCACAGAGGGGTCTGAATAACAAAAGTGAAACTGATATATAGCTCAAATTTCACCTGGCTGATATTTAAGGGCATTATAAGCAGGGATCCTGGTTTTCCCTGATAAAACATTGCAAATTCTGTGATTTTAAAACCTCGAAATCTGTGATTAAAATCCCCCAGTCCTGCTTGTGCCCCTTGCCTCCCACCCACAACCCCCTGCCACTTCCAGCCTTGCTGGAGGGGACCCCAAGCTGCCAGGGCTATGGGGCCAGGGATCCAGGTCCACAGCCACCTGCCCCTAGCAGGAAGCAGTGCCTCCTGCAGTGGAGCAGAGCCTGGAGCCTGGCTCCCCCCTGCTCCCTGCCTACTGCGGCCTGAGGTGTGGGGGCAGCTCCCCTTGCTGCATGCATTCTTGGGGGCCAGGAGGGACCTGTGCCCCCCAGATCTGTATATGGGGTGGGTGCAGGCTGCCAGTTGTGGGCTTAGGCTTCCCACCCTGCTGCCCTCCCCTGGGGCCTCCACAGCCTGGTGGGTATGACTCGGCAGAGCGGGGCCATGCAGCAAATCCATTTGTCGCTGTGAGCCCTGCACTGCCCTGGCAATGTGTCCCCTGCATGCATGGCAGCAGTGAGGGGCATGACCCCATGCCACTGCCCCCACTGCTGCCATGCAGGCAGGGGATGAGTCAAGCTGACAGACTCTTCACCAGCTAAGAACTGCCTCTCCAGAGGAGCTTTTCATCTACTCTCTCCTCTGTGAAATCCTGTGACGTATGAACTTTCATTTCTACCCAGGAGAACTTTTAGTCTTTTCTCCAGTGCCTGATGAAGGGTATTTGTGCCCGAAAGCTTGCAATTAAAGAATTCTTCTTGCAAAAATCTTGTTGGTCTAATAAAAGATATCACCTCTAACATGAGCCCTGATCATAACAACTCAACATTTTAATTTCTGCTATTGAGGAACTCGGAAGTGTTTTCTACTTCAATTAGCCAGTGAATTTTAGAAGTCCTGCTTTTTGGGTTATATTTTTCCCCCAATCTTGTGCATGGTTATGCAGACAAAAAGCTGAATGTCTCTTGCCAGCTGCAGCAGAGGATACTGAGGATGCTCTCCAGCCCTTGTAAGACCAGTGTAATGTGATTGTGGTTCATACCTTTTGCTCTAGCTGTGCTCATTCTTTTCCTTGTTTCCTTTTTTCCAGGCTATACAAGCTGCCATCAGCCAGGCTTTTAAAACTCCAGAAGTCATTAGAATGTTTGCAAAGAAACAGCCAAGGCAATTACGGACAAGGCTGGCTGAGGTAAAGTTTTCCATCATTCCAGTAGGGTTATTTGTTGCAGTCGGTTAGATTATTGCCTTTCCAATGTGCACAAATTAACCTTGCCTCTGAATTTTGTATTGACACCAGGAAGTGACAGAGTATTGTCTGTTATTTTTCAGAATCTGGTCATACTCAAACTGTTACTTCATTCTTAGGGGCAGAAACTAAAATTTTAGGTAGCATTTTCTACCTCCTTCCCCTGCACAAAAATCTGGCAACCAGAAGTGAATTGGGATGCAGAAACATTGGCAGTTTCTCAGATAAAAAAACGGAAGGCGGCCATGACGCTGGGACCTGATTGCAGGGCTGGATGGTGCACTAATCTTACCTCGTCAGAATTCTGTATTCAAATTCCAACTATGGCACAAGTAAGATGAAGTGTAACATTCTTATCCTAGGTTTTAATGGGTGTTTGTTTTCAGAACATGGCCCTGCATCTTAACAGTATTGGCTATCACTTTCCAGAAGAGCTCTAAAATGGGGACAGCCATGCATGCTAAGGTTAGGATTGAAAAGTATTTTCAGAGCCATATGAGGAAGAGTTAGCAAATTTTATACTGCCCAGATTTTAGTTCCTTAATTTCACAAGTATTTTGTGTAATATATTATTTCACAGAATTTTTTTTAAAAGATTCCATATGTTGGCTCTTTAGTCTCTTTCAATGTTTTATACAGTTGGGTTTACTTTGTATAGATGGATCGAGACCTTATGGTTGGGAAACTGGGACGAGACCTTTACACGCAACAGAAGGTGGAAATCCTAACTGCCCTCAGGAAGCTCGGAGAGAAGGTACTGGTATTGGGATTGGTAGCTGTCATTCATTGAACTGTGAAGCAGCAATAAACCAGATAATTTCTTTAGCTGAAACATAATTTTTATTTACATGTGTGCCTGAAATATAACGCAATTATAACATGGAAATCAAAAACAAGCATCATGGTACGAAATATATATTATGTTTCAATACTACCACCCCTTCCAAAGAGTATACATTAGTGAGCACAGCAAATATTACTGAGCGTGTATAGAGACCCTTTAATTTGTGGTTAATTACTACCTTGCTCTTTGCTGTGTCACCTGAGTGCATCATGCATAAGTACCACCAATTTGTACCTGTTTATAACAAGCTACAAGACTAGTCTTCTCCTTATTAACTGCCCACTCATCCATCTGGAAGGAGATATTAAAGGTCAAACCCACATTAAGTCTTGCTCCACTTCTGAAAGGTGGGCATTATCCCTATTAGACAGGTGAGCAAAGTTAATTGAGAGGTGAAGTTACCTGCTGAGGTTTGCCTTCCTGAGTCATGGAAATTCTGGAGCTCTGGCTAATCCCTTGCTTTAACCACTAGAGGGAGGAAGGGAAGCAAATAATTCTTTCTGTTGCCAGCCTGTGAAGCAAATGGTCCCTCTATAGCTATATGGTTTGTTCTGTTTAATAACCTGTATATCAGCTTTCCAGAAGGAGTGGTTTCTCCTGAGAGTGCTATCCAGTCTCGTAGTATCACATACACAATAACTTTTAAGTGACTCAGTGTATTTTTTGCTGCTCTGTTACTTGGATAATAATTCATCTGTTGTTTTCCTTCAATAGCACTCTGGTTTTAGAAAGCTCATATGAACTCTAGTATTTTAAGCAGCCTTATTTACAGTTATTACAGCTACTTTCCTCCAATATAATTCTATTGCTGAAGTTTCCCAGAATATTTTAATGCTTAGAAAGATTTTGAAGAAAGACATGCAAGAGTTACTTTAAGCCTCTAATATGTTAATGCAATACAAGGTAGCCTTAATTCTATGTATTTTAAATAATACACTTTTATTAACATTCTGAGGTATGTTTATCATTATTTTTCCTGCAAGAGTCAGTAACACCACTTTCTAATAAAACAAAATGAGCTTCTCTCCTTACAGTTTTTTTAGATATTAAGTCCCACATACACTAGAAATACAAATACATTGCATTTTTATCTGACCTAGAAAGACAGTTGAGTTGCATCCTTTAAGTTATGAGGAAAGACTACAGGACCATTTGTCAGCTATTTCTGCCTGTATATCTGATATGCTAACTATGTGTGTATGAATAGAGTCTGAAAAATATGAGTAAATGTTACATGCCTACTTAAAAGCTTTCATTAAATGTTTGCTGAGTACAGCTCTGGACAGGGAGCTGAGAGGATTGAACTCCAGACAAACTAGTTTCATTAGCGCTATGAACAGGGAGGTGTTTTGTGTGCCATCAGCAATCCCTTGCAGTCAAGGATGGTTGTCTTCCGCGATTGTCCTATCTGTGGGTCCAAAGATGGCTGACAAGGCCTATCTGGGATTGATAGATGTAGCTTGGGCACGTGTTTCTGTGCGGGTTGGGTGGTTCTGAGTTCCTGATTCAGTCCGTGACACGCTGTTACCGCTGCTCCCACTTTTCTGTCTCCTGTTGTCATCATAAGGTTTCAGAGTACTGAGATCCTTGCAGCACACTTTTCCTTAATTTGGGGTGGTCCTGGGCGATAATCTCCCACGAGTTGATGTCCATGCTGCATTTTTTCAAGTTGGCCTTGAAGATATCTTTTGAAGCACTTTCTCTGCCATCCTCTTGAGCGTTCACCTTGACTGAACCAGGAGAACAGAACTTGCTTCAGGAATCTGGCCTCGGACATTCAGATGATGTGACCAGCCCAGCAAGATTGACATTGGATGATCATCACCTCAATGCTCATGGTGTTTGCTTGTGAGGGGACATCAACCATGGTGTGTCTGTCTTCCAACTGGATTTGAAGAATATTCTGCAGGCAGCATTGATGTTAGTATTTAAGCAGCTTGAGATGTGTCCTGTACA
>NW_017729014.1:11964147-11964647 GCF_001723915.1 Gavialis gangeticus
GGGACATCAACCATGGTGTGTCTGTCTTCCAACTGGATTTGAAGAATATTCTGCAGGCAGCATTGATGTTAGTATTTAAGCAGCTTGAGATGTGTCCTGTACATTATCCAGGTCTCAGCTCTGTACAGTAAGGTGGGGATCCTGACTGCTTGATAAACCATGAGCTTGGATTCAGATCTGATATTGTAATCTTTGAACACCTGTTTCCAAAAGCTTCCGAAGGCTGCACTTCTATATTTGAGATGTTGGATTTCTTCATCAATGTCAGCCTTCTGCAAGGCTTCTGAAGTACAGGAAGTATTCAGTGTTTTCCAGAGTATCACTGTGAATCTGAATTACTGGAGATGGGGACTGCTCATTGAAAGCTTGTTGATGGAGGACTCTAGTCTTCTGAATGTTAAGCATCAGTCCCATTTTTTTTGAGATGCCTTGGTAAAGATTTTGACAATTGCTTGAAGGTCTGCTTCTCAGCAAGCACATGTCCCAACTGAGGTGACTTG
>NW_017729014.1:11964658-11967824 GCF_001723915.1 Gavialis gangeticus
TTCTACAAGGTCCCTTCCGACCCTACTTCTATGATTCTAGGATTATCAGCATATTGGAGCTTGATGATTGATTGAGGTCAGGGTTGTTTTGGTTTTGTCTCAATCATCTGAGATAAAACAGCTTACCATCCATTCAGTAGTTTTGTTCCACTCTGACTGGAAACTTGTTAGTGGTCACATGTACCATCATGGTAAGCAATGTTAAGAAGTGTTGGAGTGATGCAGCCTTCCTTAAAAGATAGAAATTAAGGGCTGGAAGGGACCTTGAAAGATCATAGAGTCCACCCCCCTGCTCTGGGCGGGAATACTGCTGAGAAAGGATTCCATCAAGGTCTGACCAGTGTCGCATAGAGAGAAGATTTGCTTCTTGTTAGCTCACGCACCCCAAGTCACCTCAGTTGGGACATGTGCTTGCTGAGAAGCAGACCTTCAGGCAATTGCCAAAATTGTTACCGAGGCATCTCAAAAAAATGGGACTGATGCTTAACATTCAGAAGACTAAAGTCCTCCATCAACAAGCTTTCAATGAGCAGTCCCTATCTCTAGTAATTCAGAGTCTGTCCAGTCTCCTTTTGAAGACTTCCAAGGTTGGGGACTGCACCACCTCCTTGGGAAGTCTATTCCAGATTCTGGTCATCCTTATCGTGAGAGTTTTCTTGCAACCTGAAACCATCCTTTAACAGTTTACAGCCATTGCTCCTTGTTCTCCCCTGGGGTGCCCTAGTGAACAGCTTTTTTTCTCAGCTCCTGATATTCACCCCTTAAATACTTATAGACAGCTACCAAGTCCCCCTTCAGTCTTCTCTTCCCCAGGGTGAACAGCCCCAAATCTCTTAGTCTTTCCTTATAAGATCTGTCCTCCAGGGCCTTAATCATTCTTGTGGCCCTTCTCTGGACCCTTTCAAGATTCTCCATGTCTTTTTTTGAAGTGTGGCTCCCAGAACTGGACACAGTACTCCAGCTGGGGTCTCACCAATGCCAAGTAGAGAGAAAGTATTGCTTCTTTAGGTTTGCTTGTGACACATTGGCTATTGCATCCCAGTGTGCTGTCATCTCTGACTACAGCATTGCACTGGTGGCTCATGTTCATCCTGTGATCAATCATAAGCCCGAGGTCTCCCTTTCAGCCTTCATGCTGGCCAGATAATCTCCTCCTAACCTATATTCATGTCACTGGTTACTTCTCCCCAGGTGTAGCACTGTATTTATCCTTATTGAACTGCATCCAGTTCTGCTCCATCCACCTTTCCAGCTTGTTCAGGTCAGCTTGGCACGTACTATCCTCTAGCATGACCTCTTTTCCCAATAACTTAGTATTGTCCGCAGACTTGGCCAGCCTGCTCTCGTCTGTGGACAGCCTCATCTAAATCATTGATAAAGATGTTGAACAGCAGAGGGCCAAGAACCAAACCCTGCAGGACACTTCCCACCAAGACTGTACAGACCAGTCTACTAACACTCTCTGGGTTCAACCCCTCAACCAGTTCCCAACCCACCTGACTCTGTACTTTGCCAACCCACAATCCCCCAGTTTTTTTGTGTAAGAGCATCATGGAAGCCCATATCAAAGGCCTTTTTAAAATCCAAGTATATGACATCAACCACATCTCCCACATCTAAGTGGTTCATTACTTGATCATAGAAGGAGACTAGGCTGGTCAGACATGACCTGCTCACAGTGAAACCATGTTGGTTATCCTTCAGCATCATGCCTTCCGCCAGTCTCTCACAAATGGATTTTTTGATAATTTTTTCCAGAATTTTACCCAGTATCGAGGTAAAACTGACTGGCCTATAGTTTTTCAGATCCTCCCTCCTCCCTTTCTTAAAGATTGACACCACACTGGCCCTTTTCCAGTCTTCCGGGACCTTTCCCAAGAACCACAAATCTTCAAATACCTTTGTCAACAGTCCCACAATGAATCTGGCCAATTCCCTCAGCACTCTTGGGCATAGTCTATCCAGTCCTGCTGACTTGAAGACATTTTGGCTGCTCTAGGTGCTCCCTCACCAGTTCAACACTGACCATTGGTTGTCAATCACATGCCTCCCACCCCCATATCCGACCGAGGAGGCAACCACCATTTGCATGCAGGAGCACTGATGCAAAGTATTCATTAGAGAATTCACCTTACTCCTGACTGTCTGTTATCAGTTGTCTTGTCCCATTCTGCAAGCTTCCATCTTAACTCCCATCTTAACCCCAAAGGGATCTGTAATAGATCCTTTACTGAGAGTGATTATTGAGATTGATTTCTTTTATTTTTTTGTGAGTATACATTAAAAAGGGCTGAACATCTGTGAGCACAATTGACTGAACTTAAGGATCCAGGAGGCTCCTTTGTTTCGTATGGATTCAAATCATGCGTAGAGCCAACTAAGATGCCAGTTGGCTACAGCAGCGATTAACAAAAGTGTAGGTGGGACCTTAGTGATTTAATCAAGTCTTGTAGGAAATAAACAGAAATCTGAAGTACATTTTTGGGTGGCTGAGGAATGCTAGAGGAGGAAATGATTTCCAGCCCTGAGGTTTAAAAGACATTTTGTAGTTTTAAGTCCTCCATTTGGTATGATTTTAGGTGTTGTGTTGAAATGTTCTGAAAGTGTACAGGAATTTCCAGGGTGTGGAAGACTGGACAGAATAGTAATGCTCAGGGTCTTTGCAGTTCTAACCTCAGATGGCAATGATCAACTATGAAGCATTGGCTAAGTCACTTGATCTCTCTTTCTTAGTATCTTTAAAATAATGATGAACCTACATCACAGAGGGGCTATGAGGATTAGTTAAATGTTTGCACATTGCTTTGAAATAAAGTGCAGTGTAAGGGCTAAGAGTGTTTCAGTGATATGGTTGGTCAGTGTTGGGGTTGAAATGGAACTAAGAACTTAGTTGTGCAGCAGGGCTAAGTTACGTAATTGTTTCACTTGAACTTAACAGGGTGTGCTTCTAGTTAGTCACTGGTGTTGACCTTGTTTACTCAGTACCATAGCAAGGAAGTTTGCCCAGGGCAAGCCCACAGCAGCAGCCCATCCTAGCCCCATGCACAGACCCAGGGGGTACATGCCTCCCCCATGCTTGCCCGAGAGTGCACACGACAACAGGAGCTGCCCTACCCCCCCCCCCCCCAACAACCCCCCCCCCGCCCCACCCCCCCCCCCCCCCCCC
>NW_017729014.1:11968004-11983890 GCF_001723915.1 Gavialis gangeticus
AGGGGCCTCCCCCCCCCCCCCCCCCCCCAACAAACTGCTCGCAGCTCCATCCCGCACCCTGCCTAGCTGGGCAGCACCTATTGACACCCCCTCAATTCAGCACTTGGGCGGTTGCCCTGCTCACCCCACCCCTGCCTTGCTACGGTACCGTGTTTACCCGATATTTTGTATATGTTATATTTTCAAGAATTAAAGTTTGGAAAGAAGCCTGAAATGTTTCAAAGGGACTCTTCATCTTCCCCCATTACTTCCCTGACTTGTATCCAATGTTTCTCTTCTTCAGCTAATTAAGTCTTTCATGAACACTCAGTTTTTGCCATTGGCCTAAATCAGCTTTGTAAGTTTATTAAAAAGAGCTGTGCTTATTGTGCCTCATGTATTGTCCTGGAAGTTTTCTCTGTATAAACTGTCACTCGGAAAAATTTTTTTCCCCCTTTTTAAATCAAAATATGGGGCCTTTCCAGACTTAGCTGATTGTAAGCGCTGTTTCTGGGTCAATTTTGTAGGCCCAGTCTTCTATTCCACAAGTATTAAGGTGCTGTGAATTCTTCAGAGGACAAGGAAAATCCTGGAGAAAACATTGCCTCTGGTTGATTTAACAGTAACATAATATAGCGAGGACTCTGAAAGGAATTTGGAACAGTCATCCTCTTCCAGGAGAATTGTAGCTCTATATATGTTGGTCCTTGCGGCTGATAGATGAATACGGATAAAAACAGAGAGCATCATAAGTGTTCCAAAATGAAGGCATCATACTTCATTTTTGGGACAAATTGATAATATGATGATAGTCGACAGTTTGAGAGGTTGGTATCTAGAGCATCTGTTTGTGTTTTGTTATTTCAAAAATATATTGCTTTAGGGGGTTACTAAATGGGAAGTGAGTCTCAACTCTGAATTTTCTGGCTTTCCCAACTTTGTGTTATTACTTCAGTATCATAGATGCTTAATATCATATCTCTACCACCAGCATCAGAGTGCCTTGCATATGAGCCAAAATACATATACATAGAACTAGAAGGTTTTCAGGATTATTATGGGAACAGCTCTAGGACATATGGGGTCTTGATGTGGCCAAAGCTGGAAGTGATTCGAAGTTGCAGTTGGCAGAAGGTGCATTATCCTTTTTGGGTGGACAGAGTATGTTCACAGCTATGAAAATTAATTTGAAACCTTTCACTAGCACTTTAATCTGCATTCACACCAGGCAGATAGTGCTATCATTTTAAAAGCAGAGCAGATTTGCAAGTCGTACATCCTGAAATCTTTCATATAAGCACAGGGATGGATGGATGGAATATATCCTTAAGAAGCAAAAAAAAAATAGGTGCAGTTAAGGTATCCAGTTCACAACTGCATCTCTCTCTTGATTTAGCTGACTGCAGATGATGAGACTTTCCTGTCAACCAATGCAGGTGCGGCCCTCAGCCAGTTTGAAAGAGTCTCTAGTGATCTTGGTAAGTCTTTTCATAGTCTTGACATGCAGATATCTTAACATCCTCGCACACTAGTGAAAAAATGTCTGTCTGAGTCCTGATACAAAAGGGAAAATATGAACCAAATATGCCATTAAAAGAAGAAGTATGATGTACACTTCCTAGTAGAGTATAAGCAGAGGTAGTTAAACACTATGCCAAAATTAAAGCAAAGTGGAGAAATGTTTACATGGACTAAACCATTGCGTGTCCCACTTATGGTGGAGGCCTTGGAGAACTATGGTATATCTCATAAAAAGGGACAGCATTTTTAGCATTAAAGTTATTTGGGGTTTCTAGTTCTCCAGAACTCGTGAAAGGAGCTGCTTTCCCTGGGCCTAGAGATTTTGTGGGCAATACTAACAATAGTAAAAGGCTTTTTCTGCCACCATTCTCATAATCTAGTGGTGAAACTGATAGTACATTTAAGATGCAGCAAGTGGTGCATGTATATATTCTTATCTAGTATCATATCTAGACCTGTTTTGGGGAGGAAAAAAGGAACCCTACTGGACAAAATTTTGATATAATTTTTCCTCAAACTAAAGAAAAGAAGCATTTACCATAAATCTCTCTTCTCATTTCCCTCTTTGCCATACACTTGTTTCCAGTGAAGCAGGGGCAGTCAATGTGGGGCAGGTGCATGAGGGTCCAGGTCAGGCCAATGCATAAGCATGAATTTGAATCCTGAGTCTTAGCCTTAGAATGATTATTTGTGGCTGTAGTATAAAGGTCCTGGGAAAGTTGGACAGATGTGCTCCAGGTATATTTGTCCCTGAAGCTCTTCTCCTGGCCACATTTTTTTCAGGTCCTTGTATAATTAGTCCGAGCACAGAATCTAATGCCTCTCTAACCAGTTCCATGTAAAATGTTTTTTTGTTTTCAATGTACAAGCTTAATTCGTTACCCCCAACCTACTCTTGTGCTATTTTGTCTTACATAAAATACCACAAAATAACCTCTCAAACACATTCCCTGCTAATGTTGTATGTTTTTCTCTATCTCCTCATCTCCCTTCCAGTTTAAAAACAATCTGTTTTTTGTTTGCTTCCCTAGGATCTGGGGACAAAGTCTTTGCTCTGGCAAGTGTTGAAGTAGAAAAAGCAAAACAGTGAAGAGGTGTGTGGGACTAGAGTTTCTCCTGTTGGACTTTTACTGTGTTGTTCTTTTCTTTTTTTTTTCTCATGAGACTCTCGTGTAAATTGTTGCACAAAAAAAGACCCTGAAACCTCATGATCTTAACTACAAGATAACATGAAGTGACCAGACATAAAGTGCACTTTGGAGACCTCAGTGTCTGCACTCCTCCGCAGTATACGTACTGAGGCTAAACACTAAGTGGTACTTTAAAAACTAAACAAGAAAAAGTGAACTTACTCTGATTGTTGTCTTTGAAAAAATAGATTGTTTTCCACTTTTTTTCAGTGTGTATTTCTCTAACCATTAAAGTACCGTCTTTTTTGCATATGATGGCAGTGAGCAGCTTTTTTCCAAAACAGAGGATCTCAACAAATGGATCAATCTGCAAATAGCTCTTGGGCTTGTTTGTAAAGTCCTGTTTTGTTTTTAATTTGTTTGGAGTCTGAGCAGTGTAGTCACACACCCATTGTATCTGTTTAAAAATGACAGTGTTTGTTTGTTTGGAACCCCGTCTTCCTACAAGCTGTCTCAAACTCCAGAGTGAGACTCTACACAAAACATCAGTGCCTGCCTGGTCTGTACATGAATGAATGCCATTGTATCTTGGTCTTGATTGGCAAACAATAGAAGCCCTGTTGGAAATCTTCTGGAGTAATTTAACCTCATGTATTGAAATGACAGGGGAGCATTAGGAAATGGCAGAGAGAGGCCTGTTGTGTGACCTCTTCCTGTACCCCAGGCTGTATACTCTACAAGGTACCATTATGTTCCCAGATTTCTAGGGCAGCGTGAAATATAGTGCAAGCTGAAACAAACAGATAAAAAGACCCCATCATCAGCCTGATCTACATTATAACTGAGCCAGAGGTCTCTCTTGCAACCCTGTTGTCTCCTGACCTGGATATGAGATTAGTTAAGTTCCTTTGTATATGGGGCCTCTCTTCCTAAGAAGAAACCTTGCACTATCCAGGTTTTTTGCTTGGGTCTGGAACTACAGTTAGGTTTTTGAGACACTACAACTCTTGTTGTATGGCAATCAGGTTACTGACTAATAGGTAGTAATGCCACTGGGACCTTAGATTTGCTTTTTATGGATTGGATGTGGTTGTTTTGTGGCTCAAATGGAAGAGAATGTGCATAGTACTTTAGACTTGCATTTGATTAATTTTTCTGGTAATGTATCTTCCTGCACCAGGATATCGTTCCAACTTGTACAGTACAGGCAGCCTTACTCTCTAGCTCAGTGTTTATGAAAGCCTTGTGCCAAAAGGCTTTTTTTTGCTGGGGAAGCTTGCTCAGCTGCTTATTGGAGGTCAAATTTCTGCTTTGCTCAGTTCTGCATGCTAGTCTGATTGTACCAAGGGCTGTGAATGCTTCCCTAACAGCCATTCATGCTGGTAAATGTTACCCTCTCTTTTTAGCATTGTTTATATCTGTACCTTTTCTCTAGCCATAAGGGACATTTCTCAGATGTATACTTCAGGGTTCTGCATCAGTTAGGAAAATCAGTCCTTTCCCTGCACAGTAGAAAGTAAGCTTGTCAGTTCATTGCCTGTATTGGAGGGAGAGAGAGTCTGTCGGCCTGTCTTCAACTTGGAAGCAAGAATTACAGGGTTCCAAAGCAAGAATTGCAGAGTACTGCAGTACATCTGTTTGGGAATGTGTGCATTAACATCTGTATGGGCCAGAAGTGGTAATATGATAAATTTGTCTCTTTTTTTTTTTTCCTCTACACAAAGTGTATCCAGACAGTTGATGTTTTCGTTGTTGTTTTCATCTTCACTAGATGTTTTAGATATGATTTATCCCTTCCTTTTTTGAAAGCTTTCAGTGTGGAGGAAGCACTATGAAGTATCTTTGGCAAATGGAACAGTTGGCTAAGGGTGGCGTGACATGTACTATTATTATACAGTACCCCACAGAGAATGCGTGACTTTAGAAATCTAATGTGTTCATGACTCACAGATGCAGTCAGTCTTCATGTTAACAAGCTGCCTAACAGAGGCAGAAATTTGGTAAAAAAGCTCTTCTTGATTACTTAGAAAATTTACATATATCAGCATTATCTTTCCAAAAGATAAAGTAAATTTCTATATAGTGAAGTTATATATAAAATGGAATAATTGAATGCTGCAGTGACTGCTGCTTATGCTTACGCTATAGCAGGTTAAAATTATCAGGAAGGAAGAAATAAAGATCAACCATTGTATAGTTGAGGTGACTTTCTCCAAGATCTAGGAGGATGAGATGTTAAAGCAGTGTTCTGACTAGTGGCTTTACAGAGGTTTGTGGCTATTCAGATAGGCTGTGTTACTGCAGGAAGAGTATCCTTTATTTGTTCCGAAGTTTTGCTGGGCAATAGGGAAGTAAAGGCGATTTTTTTTCTGAGATCCCCCTAACTCTAACTGCAGCTAGTTGCTGTGGCCTTGATGGTTTATACAGGTCTGTCTGAATGTTGTTTCATTACATGTATCTGTTTGCTTTTCGCACACAAAATATAAGTATTTCTGTAGGAACCACTTTTCCTGGTAAGAGGAAAATGGTATATAAGATGAGCAAAAATCATGTTTTCTCAGTAAACTCGATCCTTATCTCATATAAATACCATTTATTTGTAATAACAATAAGGAAATACATATGTTGACAAAAAGTACATAGAACAGTTTCTAAATTAGTACAGGTTCTGGAACATCAGCTGTCTTTATGCCAGACAGTGATTTTTTTTTTTTTTTTTAATTCACCATTGTGATCAAGGTACTAGAAGGGTAAACTGGCATAATTCCATTTGCATAAATGGAGTTGCACCTGCATTCACAAGGATTGGATTTGACCCAGTGAGTGGCTCCCTCTGTGATTAATTTTGTAGAGCAGTAGTTTTACTTAAAATATGTTTTATTGCTTTATGTCCACATTAGAGGCTTGGGAGAAAGTTTTATGTGGGTTGTTTTTGTGTTGTTTTCTTTGGTTTTGGTTTGTGTTGTCTTATAAAATGTACATGTACCATCCGATACAGTGCTGAAAACCTGAAATGCTACATAATAGAGCCCTGTTATGGGGCTAAATAGTGACATCACTTGTACTGTAATTAGAAAACAAAAAGTGGACCAGTCTAGCTGCAAGTTAGATAGTGGAAGAAGGGTAAAATAAATGAAGTTTTATCTAATTTTTCTCATTGTAAACTAAGGTTTCAGTACAAAACCAGGAAGAAATTTTAAAAATATTTGATGGTTTTCCTCATTATAAGCCACTGCTCAGCTGGGAAAAAATAAAAATATAGATGCAAAGGAGTCCTTCTCTTTCATCAGTGAGGCATTCTGGACTTAAGAATTTTAGAGAAGCTTTTATTTAGGTGGGATCCTTTGTCTATTATCACAATTGACTGTTTTTGCTTTCTGGGGCAGCGTTATCTTCACTTAGACAAAGACTGGCTACAGCTTCATAGCTGAGACGACAGCTTATTAAAGGGCATTATAGCCAGTCTAAAATTACTGAAAACAAAACAGCCCATGGGGACTTCAACCTCCTCCTTCTTTTTTCTCTTTTACTCTGCTCATTACTGGTGCTAAGTAACATTTCTCCTCTGCCTGAAATGCTTGTAGCATTAATATGTAAATGAAATCTTTTAGCATTCCCACAGATCCCAGTGAGCTTACTGTACAGCAGTATGGAAATTACTTTTCTTTCTCTGCAGTTCTAGAAAGGTGGTGTTAACTGCTAGAAGAACTGCTTTTTTTATAGTTTAGTTGATTTGTGGGTTTCTCAAAGTCACCATATTGCAAGACATTGCAAAATTGCTGTAAAAATTATGCCCCTTTCTGCATAGTGTATTTTTGTGTCAAGTATATGAGAACACAAGTGGTTCTTTATTTTTAATTAATACTGTTTCTAGATGTCTGCTACTAGAGGGATTCACAAGTTTAGAGATCAGCCATATTCTGGAAAATTTAGTGAGATCTTGACATTCCTGCAAATATGATTAGGAGGGTTGTGATTTGTCACTGAACTTGTTAAGTAGAAACATTGTGTTTTTATTCTAAAGCATTTTGAAGTATGTGTCTGGATATAAGTCCTCCCAGTTCAAAAATAATATGGTAGAAATTGCAGCGACAAAATTACCATTGTCATTCATTATATTATTTTCATAATATTTATTTATTGTACCATTTACACTACATCATAACAAATACATAATATAGCAATATTATAAGTATACGATGATCATTGTAATAATTAATAATTGTACAGTTATTCTGGTGAGTGATAAAGGCAAAGAGGTTTTCTTGAGGACAGACGAGGCATATGGGCTTGCTCTTTGTTTTCCTTTCAGGAAGTTCCGTCTTGGGGTTTAGGAAGGTGAAGAGGTGGGGTGAATGCCAAAAATGACTAATCTCAACTGCCAAAGTAGTTCTGAGATTCTGCACAGAAGGCAGACATGTCTAGTCATATTTTGGGAGGGGTCAAAGTACGTACCTTAACTGTGACATTAGATCCTAGCTTCAAAATGCCTTGGCCATGGATGTGTCTTCTTTTATAAAATCACTAGCAGTATGGAGCTATTAATATATGTAACAATAAATGCTTCTCTAAGGTAACCTAATTGTCAGTGGTTCAGTGGTTAGGCACTTCTGAGAGTTAGCAAGCTAATCCGTATTGCATGTTAAGAGTGTGCTATTATACCTAGCCATCCTGCTGTTGTGCCTCCACTGGTAGCTTATGCCCAATGAGTCTGCACATTGTGAAAAACAAACTGCCCCATATTTTATTTTTGTGGCAGTCATTTGCTCAGGAGAAAAAATCTTAACAATAAATCAGTTTCCAGAGAAAGACATGATTCTTGTGGTTAATACACAGGATTAAGACTCAGGAGATCTGCTGTCTACTCAACTCAGAGAAATCACTGGGTGTCTCTTCCCCTCCCCACCCCCCCTTCCATAAAATGAGGATTGTGGTACTTCTTTGTCTAATGTCAGAAGGCTAAGTCACTGTAAACTGCTTTGGGATGAAAGGTATGTTACATACATTTGATTTACCATTTTAATTATAGAATGCAAGTCGCTACAAGCATGGTAATGCAGTTGCCTACAGTACACTTAGGCAATGTATCATTTTCACTTTTGAATCGTATTCCTCTGCAGTGATATGATTTGCTGGTTGTAAGATCAAAAAGAAAAGGTAACAGAAAAAGCGAAAGCTGTGAATACTTTGTATGCATCTCCTATTTCTGTCTCCCCATATTTCCCCCCCCCTCTTGTTCTTTGATCTTGAATGGGAAAATAAGATGTCATTTGTGTTATCACTAAAGGAAAAATACAAGAGGTTATTTGAAGGGCTCTCTAATAGGCTATCAAGGTAATTCAGCTGCAGAAATTTAGCTCAATTTAGTAGAGAATTTTGTGTTAATGTTACCACCTTCTTAGCTGCTTTGAATAGGGGGTTGGACTAGATGACCTCTGAAATCCCTTGCAACGCTATGATTCTGTGGTTAGTGGCAGCTATGACAGGCAAATTAGACTTAGCCATGTATCTTTTTTCAGTCATTGTAAACACTTTAACATGCTGAATCTTTGTTTCTTCACATTCTTACAGAGAAAAGCGAAGTAAATTGGCTTTTACAAAAAAAAAAAAATAAAAGAATTCTAAGCTGCCAGTGTCACAGAGATGACTTCTCCCACTTCCCTGCACTCTTTCACCCCCATCCAGCTCTATAACCTGGATAAAGGCTCTCTGCTTACTAAGGAAGTAAATTTCTTTTTCTCTTATAGGTGTATTTAGCCTCCAATTAGTAAGATAAATAGGAATGCTCCCTAATTTATCCCTGAGCTCTTATCTAGGAGCCATGGAAGTAGCTGACATTTGAGTATCTTGTACCAAGAAAAAAGCTTTGGTCTGTCCTAGGAGGAGTTCTCCATAGGTTTTGTCTGCCACACTGTGTCTAGTATTTCATTAAATGACTCAGCTATACCCTTTTTTTTTTTTTTTTGGTTAGAGGAATGAAAAATCTTTTCTTACAAATTCAACTTCTGCTTCACTCTCTTTTCCCACCATTTACTTGGCAGTCTCTGCCCCTCTATAAACATGATCAAAGTAAGAGGTCACAGGGCATTATAAACTTGTTCAAATGATTTCTTGATGATGACTTTTGATTCTTTGGACTACCATATTTATGATTTTTAGACAGTAGGCTGTAAGGGACTCCATTCTCTTGGCATGGCTGGGGGGAAAAGGGAAAAAAAAAAAGACTTAACCTCCAGACATCTTTTGGGAATCTAGACTGCATCTCAGAATATCCACACACACAAAAAAGTGGTATGCTGCCTTGTCTACCCTAGACTTTCAACATGGGTTGGAATAAGTTAGCTAATGTGTTCAACACACTTTTCAATCCAAGTCTCAACAAAACATTTGCTGATTTTCATTTTTACCTTTCAAGAAAATGTTCTTTGACATTAAAACTAAACTTTACCTAAATCAGGCCAAGTCTTTTTTCCTTTCTTTTTCCCAAAAGCAGCCTAGAATTTGGGCTCCTGAGCTTAAGCTCTCAAATGCTTGGGACTTCATTCTTCAAAAGGGTCTCTAACATGAGTGTTGCTTCACCTGGAGGTTTTCCCCTTGCATATGTGGAGGATACAACTACCAGTACTGGAGGGAAAATGCCTCTTCTGCTGATTAACAGACTGCTAGTTGCAAACAAAATAAAGGCTGAGGGCAGTATCTTGATAGACCTGTCTGTTGTTGGTAGGTCAGTATCTTTCAAGACTGCTTTGTGGTCTTGGGAATACTAAGTTTCATATAGATGTAGCAGTTTTATTTTTTTTAATAATATTTACAGATGAGGCCAAGGAGAAAAGAGATCTCTCATCATGTGACCTCTAAGAAATCTGAAATGAATAAAATGGGCTTTTAAAGCCCTACCCTTAATTTAAAAGGTCACTGCTGCATGTCTGTCTTTTGTTCTACATCTTAATCTGTCATCTTTTTGAACATCCATCTCTGTGGCATCTAAGCCCTAAACAGTGCACTAAAGGCAGCTGAATTATTTTTTTTTTTCAAAGCTTTGTGTCACTGATCCGATATATTGTCCCAGTCCTATGTCAAAGATCTGGTAGCTGTTAGTCAAGATGAGTTGCAAGGTCCATCTTGATACCTTCTCATTTTGGGACACTGGTAACAGCACAGGAATATTTTTAATGAAGTCTGCTTAGTTTCTCAGAAAGCACTGGACTGTGCTTTGTACTAGAAACTTAGTTTTGAGGATTTTGAATTTTCAGACTAATTCTGACATGGAAACATTGATCAAATTGAAAGTAAGCCTCTACCAGAGTTCCACAGACATCTTTTGAGAGGAATTCAGTTTGCATTATTCTTGTATGTGACTTATTTCCATTAATAATGAAAGCAGGAGCTGTGTGTGTACAAATGCTGCTAGAGCCCTTAATGAGAAGAAATGCCAAGGAAAACAGAGGGGCTTGGAATGTGGAAGCAGCTGTACCATGAAAGCATCCTAAATGAATTTCAGAGTGGATTAAGGTAAAACTGAATGTCTGAAAAGAGTAGATTGAAGCAGAGACTATTTGTTATGTATCAAGCAAGGACTCAGAAGAGCTAAGCAATTGGGAGATGCTGTAGCTCACTAGCAGCAGTTGCATTAAGCTAAACAGTAAAGAGGATAGTCTTGGAACTATTCTGAAAAATCCATGAAATCTGCAATTCAGTGCCTTGTAATAATACTTGGCACTTTTAGAGCACCTGTCAACAAATTTCAGTGTGATTGATAACACATAAAGAAGTAAGCCTCCAAGCATCCCTTTGCTGTTGGTAAGCCTTTATTACCACCATTTTGTGGATGGAGAATTTGAGACAGCGATAGGTTAAGGGAAACATTTGCTCAGGCAAAGAGTACTTGCATGTAGCTCTGGCAGACTTGTCGGCGCTTAGCACCTCCATAGATTAAGACCTAAGTGACTTGTCCAAATCAGTGGCAGAGCTAGGAATAAAAATGAGGTCTCTTGAATGTCTGTCTTTTGCTAAAAGAAAAATAGGATATTAAGATGGCAGCGTACTTAGTTGAAAAAGGGGTGTAAAATATATCTAACCTGTACTATGTGGTGAGCCCAAAAACTTAGCATTATGGTTGGAGATGGTAAGTAGTGGAGAAGATGCAATTAAGTGGAGAAAACAGTCCCTAAAATTCCTAAAGGGTCCTGAAGACCATGCAGCATCCCTCTACTAAGAAGCTTGCTAAAGAAATGCACTCCAGGTATGGGTTTAACTAATGCTATAGGAAATTGTGTGTTATACAAGTAGTTAGTCAAATGAGGGCAGGCAATCTAGAGAGCATACGGTATTTAATTTTTAAATGACATTTTGCCCATGCTTCCCTCAAAAGCAAATGGAGCATTATTACAAAGAAGGAAGTAATTGTTTAATGGGAGGCTTCTACCTCCACACTACCATGGACTGCTTTGGATCTTTCCCTCAGACTCATGTACTATACTAATTAACATTAATCCAACTGGAGGATCCCAGAGAGATGCTTCCGCATTTTTTTTATGCCAGTCTGTGCTGGCGCTCTCATGTTCTTTTCTTAAATAATTAATAATCATTACTGCCTGCTGTGCAGTGTGTATGTGATAGTAATAATCTCAGATCCCAGCATATTTGCACCATTCCTGTTCCTGTCAGCAGCTTGGGTTTGCTCTTTGCTTGGGCTTTCATGTTAAGACCTTCATTAGCTGGCAGTGGGGTATAGATTTCAGTGGCATGATGCTTTGATGTCATTAAGTAACAAACTGTCAAAGGAAGTGCCACCCATTTCATCCCTTTGTCTGCTTTTTACTTAAGATGATAAAATACAAAATAGAATAAAGATATGTTTCCTAAGTAACACTTGGCACTTAACCCTTTTCGCTATCTAGCATTTAATTGGCTTAATGCGTTTACCCCACAGGTCTGGTGGATGGTAAGCAAGTATTCTTCTCTCTTTGCAAATGGGGGGAGTTGAAGCAGAAATCTGTGTTAATTTTTTTAATTAAAACTTCTCATTTTGTGTTTGGTTCTTGCATTGTTCGAAATCTCTGCTCCCTCTCCCCAAAATCTCTTTAAAACTTTCATTACAGTAACCATCCCAGTGATTGCAACCTTTCTGGTTCTGTAAGACTTGGTCATTCTGGCTGCATAAATAGTTGCAGATATATATATAATATATATAATATAGCCTGTTTGGAGTTCACGCTTTTGCCATTACTTCCTCAAGGCTTTAGGTTTGACTCCTGGCTTTTTGATGAAGTAGTTATGGATTTACGGTTTGAATTGCTGGATTTTAATTCACCCTAAAGCTATAGGAGTTAAAAATGTATTGGAAGTTCTTGGAAAAATAATTTTTCCTATGTTCACAGACAGACCCATTTCTTAGGGCTTTCTTCATCTTTCAGTTTCTTGAAGCAGTTAGAAGATTCTCATACCCATATTTGAGCATTAGTGGGATTTGTTTTAATACTGCATTACAGCTTCACTGCAGAAGGGTATTGCGGTTGTTTCGCCTTGTGACCTGTTGGCTAAGACCAAGGGAAACAGGCATCTGAATCCAAAGGTCTCTGAACCTGGGGCTTACAGGTAGGATGCCAGCCTGGATCCAGAGCCCCAAACAGATGAGTATGGGAGGGAGGATACTTGCCCAGTGGTAGAGCCACAGAGACTTGACGGTTGAGCCCTGCTCAGTCAGAATTTGGACCATGACTTGATTTGCCCAAATGAATTGGAAACTGATTTGTCCTGAAAAATAAATAAATACAATTTTGTTCCTTTCCAATCTGCTTACCCTGAACCTTGCAGGTTTGACTGCTTGCAGTGTCCTCTCCCCACAGTGCTGTCTGAGCTCAGTTGGATTTAGCCTGTTAGGCTGAACAGCCCACGCGAGTTTTTCTGCCAGACTCTTGAGGATGGAAGGCAGTAGCCAAGGCCCTGGACAGGGCAGGAATGACCAGGTGCAGCTACCTCTGAACATAATTCCTTGTAATCCAGCCCTTGCTGTGGCCTAGGCCCCCAGGCTGGTAAGTGGCCCCTCACCAGCTTCTTTGTCTCTTGCTCTCCCCACTGGCTGCCTGTGCCCCCCTGACTTGTCCCTGTCCCTTCCCCAGCCCCTGCCTCTCCTGTCCCTCCCCTGGTGACAGCTCCATGGCCGCTTCAGCTTCACTCTGTTGCTGGATCTGACCCCCCCTAGCCCTCAGCTGGCTGGGCATTGCTGCATCAGTCCGTGTTCCCCTTCACTTTCTGAGCCTCCTACTCAGCACCACCTCCATCTGCACAGCAGTGCCTCAAAGTCACTGCCTGAAGGGGCCTGGTGGCTCGGCCCTTGTGGGAGAGGCACATAGCTTGGATTGCCCAGTGGGTAGAGGGATGGGACCTGCAAGGAAGCCCCTCCAAAGGCTCTAAGACATACTTTCCAGTAGAGTTGTCTGGCAGCTTCTGTCCGGACAGCCTGGACTGAAAACATAGAGCAGGCCAAAGAATTGCGCCCTGTGCCATGGTGTACATGCAGGGCCATGACAACTCTAGGCCTTTAGCTCCTGTGTTTCCAGGTGTCTGTTCTTGTACCACAGCTGGGCTTCAGTCTCTGAGGTATTGTCTTGTAGCATCTTTTGACTTCAGGCCCTACTGGAGATTATGTTCCCTACTTGCCATTCCCCTCTTAAATATTGAGGGTGAAGTTGGATGTTGGTTGACTTGAGATTCATATTTTGCCTCAAACTTCGGCAGGCGGCTGCTGGCAAAAGGGTTGATACAGACCACGAAGGCAAATTCTTGTCAAAAGGCAGGAAAAATATTATAGATCAGTAGTTGAAATAGGGTGAGAGGTGAGCCTCAGGGCTCTGTTTAGCATCCAGGTTCCAGGTCTTGTTTAGCCTTGTAATGATGCTTCTGGTCTACTCTGAGGAAGGACAAAAGTTAGTGATTTTGAAGAATAGAGTAGTTTGCTCTTTTATTTAGCACATTTTTGGGTTATTTTAAGAAATTCCAAGCTCTTGATAAAGTAATAGAACAAACGTTAATGTTCCTATGAGAGGACGTGTTGCACAATACCCACCTAGGGTTGTGCAAGCTGAGTCAGGCCAAAGTTGGATAACATGGTCTTTTGAATTCATGAGGTTCAAAATCTGCAGGATTACTGGTTTTTAATCCAGTTAAACAACTCCCAACCAACCATCTAGACTCCTTCCTGATTTAAATAATGAGATCATCTTAGTCTTTTCCCACTGAAGTGAGACAGAAAGGCCTACTGTATAGAGCAGAGGTCCTCAACCTCCAACCTGTGGGCCAGATGTGACCTGCAAAGCTCCCCACACATTGGGAAGTCTGGTGGCAGGGGAGCATTGGCAATACTGCCACCCCTGCCCACTGCCAAAATGCCAAGCCCCTGGGGTGGTTGGTGTTGGTCATGACCCTCCCCCCGCACAACCAGATCAGAGCCAGGCCATTCCCTCTTTCTGCACCCAGCCAGGTTGGGGCTGAGCCATGACCCCTCCCCTCTATAGCTGGGTCAGGGCTGGGCCATGAAGCTGGATCTAGGCTGGGTCACAGCCCCTTTCCCCCCTCACTGAGGCATTGGGCAGTCAGCAGCAGCTTTAATGTCTTGCTTTTTGGCAGAAGCCACAGCCATCAAGGCACTGAATGTCTGGGCTTGGTCTGGCTTTTAGATGGTGTCTCACTGGTCAAAAGGGGGGTGGTAGGTCTAGGGTGGCCTCCACTCCTCCATACTTATGCCTAGGCGTATGTGCTAAAGGTCTTGCTGTATAGACCTCTTATATGTATGCCATAACCCAGAGGATCAACAATTGCCTGTTAGTTATTTGAATTGAAGACTACCCTGATTATAAGACACCCCCCCTCCAGTAATTGGATTCTATATATGGAAAAGGTGTAAATTTGTTATTATTTTCCAGGTATAGAATCTAATTATTAGAGGTTTGCTTTTAATTTGTCCCCTTCCCACTGCTATATCAGGGGAAAAAAATCAAGGGGGGAAGGGTCAGGTAATCCTTTGTTTTTTGCTTCTCCCCAACTTCTTTCCCTGGCAGCTCCTTTCCCCTCTTCTTACTATCAGATCCTGCTCTGCCTGAGTACATGGAATTGAGGAGCAAATTTGGAAACAATAACTTTGCAACTAAACATGGCTGTAACAATTTTAAGATAGTACCCAAGCACTTAGTTTTTTTATCCAGACTTTATGTATGTTACTTTTTTTTTTTAACTGCTGCAAGTTTAGCATGGGGACTCCATAAACACATTTTTGAACAGCATTTTGGCACCTATTTATATGTAGTACAAGCTATGCATAGTATGGGTCCAAAGCCCAAAGCTTGTAATTTAGCACTTAAGTCATTGGGCTGGGCCTCACCAGAGTCACCAGAATTTCAAGCCACAATGACCCCACAGCTCACCACTGCTCAGTATGTGTGTGTACTTCAGATACCCTGCCCCCTCCCCCCCCACACGCAAAGGATCTGTGTGCTAATTAGCCCCCACTTGTGATGAGAACATCTGGTTCCAGTCATAAGTCCTGGGTTTCTCCAAAAATGTATTGCCCTGTAACTGAGG
The DNA here is from genome assembly GCF_001723915.1 of Gavialis gangeticus. Classification (NCBI taxonomy): domain Eukaryota; kingdom Metazoa; phylum Chordata; order Crocodylia; family Gavialidae; genus Gavialis; species Gavialis gangeticus. The sequence continues at coordinate 11,983,214 of NW_017729014.1, forward strand.
TGCAGGGCAGCCTGGTCCAGCTTCACCTCATGGAGCACATGGCCATATAGAGTGTGTGCCAGGCTAACAGGGGGCAGCAGAGGGATTCTGGGTGAACTGCATAGTGTTCTGGCTCACCATGACTTGAAAAACAGTTGGTGGTGAGGGGAGACTGCACTTAATGAACACTACCATATTTCTCATTCAGGCTGTACAAACCTATTCTTGTGGTCGGTTCCCATCAGCATTTCGGTCTTTTGGCTGAGCATTAAGCTTTTGTGGCACCAAAGGGAGGGTGTCAGGGCTGGCTCTGGTCCTCCTGGTGTTGACCTGGTATTGTAGTACCTCCAGGCCCGTGCTAGTTCCCTGTAGAGGGAACGCCCACCCATGTTTTTAAGGGCCAGAAGAAAAGTGTGTGTGGGGGGGAATCCCATCAGCATGTTTGCCTGATGTGGGGCATATGTTTTATAGTCATGCTCAGTGTTAGCTGCATTTAATCAACTTCACAGTTGGTTTCTATTACTGAGCACATGCTGCTTTTGGCAGCAATTTAATGATAGACAATGTATTTAGTGAGATTACCTTGTATGTAAATATTAGACGAGGGGCTTTTTCTCCATGCCATTTTTGGTGGGAGGAGGGAAACTTGTCTTGTATTCGAGTAAGAGAGAGAGAGAGAGAGAGAGAGAGAGAGAGAG
>NW_017729014.1:11984002-11997373 GCF_001723915.1 Gavialis gangeticus
GTGTGTGTGTGTGTGTGTGTGTGTGTGTGTGTGTGTGTGTGTGTGTGTGCGCGCGCGCGCGCACGTGTGTCCTCTTACCAGCCAGTTAACTAGCTCTTTGCCTTTTTGTCCCTGCCCTGTTTTGGCATGGATGGAAGCTATAGGCAGATGTGCTGTAGAAACACTGGAGTTACTTTATTATGCCATTAGCTAGGGGGGAAATTGTTTTTTTATTTTTATTTGCAGCATTTTTGTAGTATAACATAGAGTAGCATGTGTGTAGGATCTTGTACTCTTTCAGTCGACATTCAAGTGCGTTCAGATGGGAGAAATCTAAGAGGTGGCAACAAAGATTAAATAAATCATAAAATGGCAGTGGGAGGTGGAGGCAGGTTTGAGCAAGTTTACTGAAGTATGAGTTAGCTGTCCTTTTGCTAAAGTGCCTGGGTCCTCACAAACAAGTTGAAATAAACTATTCCAAAATGTGGCTCCCTTAAAATAGAAATTAAAGCAGAATTCTGAAAACGGAGCACCTGTGAAATATATCGAGTTAATGTCAGTATTCTTGATGTCCCAGTGGAAAAGCTGAGATCATCTGGGGAAACCCATTTGGCATTCTGGAGAAGGCCATGGCAGAAAATACATGAAGCACAAATGGCATTTGCCTGGACGCTTGTTGTTTAGATAGCAATAACATGTAGGAGAGCTAGTCATGGACTCTGTCCAGCTTGTTACACAAACAGAACCTAAAAGGGCATTCCCTGCCCTGCAGAAGAGGAGAAAATGCAGCGTGTGTGTAGACCTCACAAAGGAGGAGATGGATGTATTTTTTTAATTAAAAGTGCCTAAAGCTTTTGGCCTATCCTCATAAACAGAAGTAATCAGTTAAAAATATTGTTCGGTTCTTTTGAAGATAAGAAGTGATGTAATATTAAGTATTATTAAGGGAACATAAAAAGCATGTTCTCTGCAACACCTACACATGGTATCTTTACATCTGTTATTTACTCGTGTACCTCCTTATGTGATTATGGGGCCCCCTCCCCACCTCCAGTGTGCATTATTATGCATTTGGTTTACCAGGAAGAAAGATGGGACTCCAGGCAAGTTTGTATGTTTAAAAAATTCCGCTCAAATCCAACATAAATTTAAAAAAAAATTATAGGTGTGTAGTGGAAAATGAAATACTATTAACCTTGTATGGGAAGACTCATTTTATGCATAACTAATATTAAGGGCAGTTTCATGGGAAACAAGTTTGTTCAAAATTAATTGATCATAGCTGCTTGCTATGGAGTATACTTCTGCTGAAGTTCTGTTGAACTTCTCTAGAGTTTTGTTAGCTGAAATTAGTCTCTTGAACAGGTGAATCCATTCAGATTTTTTAAATATATTTTAATGCTTATTTACGGTTTAAATAGAAAGCAGTCATCTTCATAGTCTGACCTAGTTTGATATGCCAGAAATGCAGCTCAGTAATCTGTGCATGGGAAAAGCAAGAGATTTGCAAAGTCCTTTGTTATATACACTTGAAAAAAAATGCAGTAGAGCTTGTCTCAGGAAAATGTTGCTATTTCCTGAAACATTTCCATGTGCTCAGATGTGGACTGTTTCCTATTTGCCAAACTGTCATCAGACTGGATTTCCGGCTGCGTAGAAGTATCAGCAAAGTAGCACCTGTCCCTCCTAGAATAGTTAATACGCAGAAGAATGCCAAGTTGTCAGAACTGTTTGTATAATGGGAATCAGTAGACTATTATAGAGATAAATAGGAAGTTGATTAGAGGGAGAGGCTCAGAGGCTGTGGAGGGTGGGCAATTGAAATCTTACTATATTTGCAAATTTTTAATGGATTAGTTTTAGCTTAACATTACGCTTTCACTTTTGAAATCCTGTCCAAGATGGAGTATTCCTCTCAGATGCTCTGTCTCTGAACTGGCCTTCCATAAACCACAAAATTTGAGACTTGCACTTAATAGAAGATCAGGAGAAAGAAAAACAAAACTGTTCAACAGAAAAAAACAAAATATCTGCAGAAACTGTTCTTCCTGCCCTCCCTCCCCCAAGGTTAATTTATATGAATCAAGTTTAAATCTTTTTTTCCCCAAAATATCACATGGAATGTTCCTTAAAGAAATGCTTATATGTGACAAATCTTTATTAGATTTTTATCATAAACAGTATTCCTAATCTTCAATGTTAACTTGCAGCATAGTGTGTGGATGTCACAAAATGACATTTTTGATTTCCCGTTTTAAATGGACTCTTCTGTATCACTTTTGAAAATGTTAAGCGTAGTCTGAAATATTTGCATGCTTTAATTTAAACGGCGTGTAAGGATTTTGTTGAATGGAAATCTAAACACATTCAACTCTAAGCACGGAAGTGGTCTCATAATTAATTGAATGATTTGCTTTTTCTAAAGTTATTTGAAGGAGTGTTGCCTGTTGTGATCTCAGTTGCAGATCAGACTAGTAGCCCAACACCACCCTGACAGTATACGGAGAGAACTACGCTGAGCAACAGAGAAGACAGAGAAACCACACCTGCAAGTTAAAAGGATGTAAAATAATGGCATGGAAACACTTTTGTTAGTTACTCTGCACACCCCATCTTCCCCAAGGAAAATCGCCAGTTGACCTAATTAGCTTTTTGAGTATGTGCCGTGACACTATTTAAATGAGATGTATTCCCACCAGTGTCTTAAATGTGATAAACAAAATGTTCTTTTGTCTGTTTCAGAAAACTGTAAGTCTTTTGCATAACAATAAACTTACTTCCCTCCCCCATATCATTCTGTCCTAGGATATAGACCTAATTAACAAAAGGTTTTCCTCAATTCTTTAATGTACTTAAGTTTTTACCTTAGAGGACTCTGGCGCGTCCATGATATTCCACTGAAAAAAAGCCTGGCTGGGCTGAAGTAAGCAGATCTATGTAATTCTTAACAATTCCAGAAAAAATAAGCAGCAGAAACAATTCACCTTTGTAATTATAGAGGAAATGCTTCTGAGGAGCTGGGATTTAGTGTGGGATTGGATATTGGTGAAAAGAATATTGGGGCATTGTACGATAGTTAATGCAGAAAATTACGGAGAATTCCTGTGTTATTCCCTGCTCTTAACTTGGGTTGGTATAGGATGAGATGAGTAAGTGCTCAAATTGATGTAAAGGATAGTTTTCCCCCATTCACTTATGAATCTAGAAAAGAGCTTTGCAAGCAGGAGTACTCATAATAAAAAAGAAAAAAGAAAAAAAACCTATCTAGGAGCAAATTATTTCGCAACAGAGTAGCTAACAATATACACTTCTGAATCTCATATTTAAATTTTGAATGTTCAAAATTCATGTTAATTGTGTGAATTATTAGGCAGGGATCATAAATAATACCACTTGAAGTCAGGGAGCCATGCAAGTTGCTAGAGGGAGTCCCTGTTCTCATAGTTGTTGGGAGCATTTCCAAGTGATCACTCTTTCTAAGAGTTACTTATAAGAAATTTACGTTTTATAAATTTGCTAGAGACAAGTTACAGGAAAACAGAAATGTATTTGTTTCTTTTCGAACACTCAGCTGTCTTGGACTGTGGGCTAGTTGCAAAATGTTTTACTCAGTTTATCCTTCTATAAAATAAGTTAATTACTTCATAAGAATGTTGTGAAGTTTAATTAAAGTGTAATTATCTTGGCTCTGTGTACATATATAGCTTGATCCAAAGGTCATAGCAGTTGGTGGGAAGCTTTTAATTAACTTTATTGGGCTTTGCATCAATTCCGTAGTGCTTTGCATCAATGTACTGCATTATGTTTATGGTAAATATGACCTACACTTTGCATTAACTCTCTCCAGTGCTGCAAACTGAAAATCATGATGGTGCTCAAGTAAATTACAGAATTGTGTTTTTAAGAAAATTATGAAATCATATTGTCAGTGTATTATCCTATGGTGCTGAGTGTTGTGATACATAATTTTAACCAGTTTCCTGTTTTTCACTGTGCTCAATTTTTGCATTGAGTTCTGTTTAATTCCATTGCAAACCTGAAGATTTACTTAACTATTTGTGAGAGACACTTTGAGATTTGGAGACTAACCCAATAAGTGGATGTCTGTTCAAATGATCAGCAGTAACAGACACTTAACATATAATTAGCTCTAAGAGTTGACACCAAAATGAGAGGAGTGAGAGCATTCATATCTCTGAGCTATTTTGGGGACTGGCAGCAAACTCCAAAAAAAACCGCATCAGTTTAACTGTGATTCCCATTTGAAAGGTTTTAAACCATAGAGGTTAGAGACTTGAATTTTTTGCAGTGGAAGCTTAACCACTTTACAATTTACAGCAATGGATGGATTTGGCAGCCAAAATGCACAGGCTTCTGATTATACAGTATCTTATTTCAAACTATGGAAGATTGCACATACTATCAGTAACTGTTTTTAGTTACCAGACCACCATGCTTCAGGTGTAAATTCTACCTAAAATTCCACATGTGTAACAGTGGAAGAATTTAGCTTTGTGCTTTTTAATTAATCATTTATGAAGGACAGATGATAAACTGGTAACTTTCTGGTAGTTACAACTATTTTATAGTAATCTCTATCTGCTCCTGCCCTTTAGGGTGGTATTTCACTTCAAGATTGTGATTGTATTAAGATAGGTGGGACATGAGAACCTGCAAACCTCCCTGGATTTTTTTTTCCTTTACATGTAATATAGAGCAGCGAAACGTTTTAAATCAATGGCTAATTTAAGAACTCAATCATATTCAACTTTTGAAAAAGGATCTGCTTTGTACCAAGTGTGATGGTTGATAGTCCTAGGGTTTCTGAAACAGTTGTTACTAATATATAATGGGGTTTTGGTTGTTAACCTGCTTAAATTGGTTAAACAGTGTATTTATCATTGGAACTCTAGACATCTCTTGCAGTTGGGTAGTAGCATGGTCTCTCCAGTAAGCACTTTGGGCTTCTGAAACAATCAGTTTATTTTTAAAAATGTTTAACAGTGCTAATGTTAATCCATGAATAAATCATTTTCTAGATGTTGTGAGAGACTCTGTGCTCCATGCCGCTAATCTTGTTATTCTCTTTACTGATGGCTATTATTCTTCCAGGCACAAATGAAATAAGTTCAACATTCATTAGGACTTAGTAAAAAAAAAAATTGACTTTTAAGGAGACTTTTTTTTTTAACTCATGCGTTGGTAGGTTTTTGCTAAGGGAAAAATATTACTGTCAAATCAATGAGTTCATTCAGAATTATTTTGCAGTTTGGGCTAATGTAACTGTACATATAGAACTGTGTCTAGGGAGGAAGGAAATTGCATCCCTGCTTCTCAGGAAGCAGGGAGCCTCCTGAGAGCAAGATTTCCTTCCCTCACTGCTACCTTCTATCAAAACCCTTATAGCATGCATTTACAAAAAGCCAAAACTTACAGACGGTAAAACATCTGCATCAAAACCAATATATAATTAGGAGTTTGTATATTGGATTTGTGGATGTTAGAAATTCCAGTTGCAAAAAAAAAGGACAAGGAACTTTTTTTTTTTCTCTCTCTCTCTCTCTTCCCTTTCTCTACCCCACAAATAACTTTTGAAAGCTGAGTGTGTTCATTTAATAGTTGCAATGGAAAATATTAGTCCCTTCCTAGTGCTTTTTCATACATGCTTTATAGCAGAGATAAGAGGTAATAGATTCACTTATATAGACTAATTATGAAATTAACTGCTCACAAATTTGTAATATGTGGGGTAAAATGACTTCTGATTGAATGCTCCCTTGGTAAAATTCCTGGGGCAGTGAACAGATTTGTTTGGAAAAAACACAGTATCAGTAATAATAAAATCCCTAAAGTGTCTAAATGGTCCATGCTGCAGTAGATATAACACAAAGTAAATATTCTAGACTGTTCTCGACTAGATATTAAGCAATCTTTAATAAAATTATGCATATTTTGGTTTTAAAAGCAGCCAATAAACTGCACATTGAGTCGGCATAAAAACATACACTTGCAAAAACAGCCCCCGAAATAGACCCTCAGTCATTATTCATGTCTTAGGTCTTGTAAGCAACAGTGTGAGAAGTAGCAGGGAAAAAAATGTGTATTGCATTTCTGTCAAGTTATTGAACGGGCAGGTGGTGAGGAAGTGATGTATTCATCATTCCAGAGTAAACCATGATGCTGTTTGAGTTTAGGAAAGTGTTTGGTGCTTTTGTCTGTTATTAAGCAACCAATTTCAAATGTCAGCATTTGTTAGCATCAAAGACAGCAGTCTGAGTAAAACTCAGTCATACCTTAAATAATACTACAAGTTGTCAAAACAGGAAATTGATCACCAGTTTAATGTTGATCTGATTTTAATAACTAGCTATCACCTTTAAGAAATTATTACAGGTAAGTAGACCTATTTTCTCCTATACACAACCCTGTACATGAAATATAAAGCTTTATATGATCTAGAATTATCCATGTTAAACATCAGTACAAATTACAGAGCAGCAGAGGTCACATTTTTAAATTATAAAGTATCTTTAATATGCTGGGCGTCTGTAGAAAGATGCTGTGGTGACAAACACTGGAGAAATGCCTATAAATAAAATGGTGCTTCAGTAAGTGAAACAGAGGAGATAAATAGTTTAAGTTCACATTACTCATGATGCCTGCCATCTCCTGTTAAATATATAAACATTGTGCACTCAAGCTGGGGGAAAAGAAGCTCGATTGCCAGACCACAGACAGTTTCATTCCAAATATGGTGGTTCTAGTTTTTTGGTTGTGGTCTCATTCTTGTAGATTTAAAATTGCTTGTTGCTGTTATCCTTTCTGTTCCATTTTTAAACTGTTCTGTAAAAGTTTCTCTTTCATTTTCTTATTCGTAGTGCCAGTTTTTCTTAAATCTTAGATTTCTGTATTCCTGTTGATATGAATTCAAGTGACACTACTTGAGACAGAAAAAGCTTGTACTTGCAAAATCTAAATAAAAGTATTTATTTTATACTAATACAGTATTGCCAACTTTTATGATTGTTGACATTATTCTTAAAGTCTACACTTTGGGAATGTGAAAAACTTAGCTCTTTCATATTCGTGTTACACACACACTCACACTCACACTCACACTCTCTCTCTCTCTCTCTCTCTCTCTCTAACTTTTTCACATTCCCAAAGTTTAAGAGCAATGCCAAAAATCATGAGAGTTGGCAACACTGCTAATATTATGGCTAATGTCCATTTGACTTGAACCTTAAATAAGAATGTACAATACCAGTTGTCCATTGGCACTGATTTCAAATGTTTGCTGTGACTGTGGTTGTGAACGTGTTTTCTTCCTGTGTCACTTCAAGTTTGTAGAAAATTGCTTCAGGGAACTGAAAGTCCATCTACAGTTAAGCGAAAAACATGTGTTCATCTCCATCTAGACCCTACGTAGAGTGAGCCATCCATTGCCAGGATGAACCAGTTCTCTCAAGCTTTCAGATGTAAGGGCCAACATTGTCTCCCTCCGCTATGAGGTTAGATACAACTGAAGTTTGATGTTACTTCCATTCTTTGAATGCTCTCCAAAAGTTCTGCTGATACCTAGCTATCAGACCTCTCCTCATTGTTCCCTAAAAATCCATAATTTCTCTAAGACAATGTATTTTTTCACTTGGTAGAGCTGAAGTTTCTTGTGATCTAAGAAACCTGTTACAGGTACTCATTTCTTAATGTCATCCCGGTTAATTTTGTTTTGTTCTTACGTCGCTGGTCTATTAAAGAACATATTAATTTAAATGCAATGTCTAGTTATAAAGTTGTTTGGCCACCGTCTGCTAGTATGTAACTACTGTGACATACTTGGATTCACTTAAAATGGTTTTGCTTAAAGTTGCATTTTTCAAGAACCTAACTACAATGTTAAGCAAGGAGTATCTGTACTCCTTTTTCAGCTTTCTGTTTTTAAGTTGGTATGCCTAAGTTTCATCTTGAGTTGATTTTTATGGAAACATTTGTTAACGTTGTGTCTTAGTTGAATAAGTAAACTTACTTTCAGACCTGAGCAAAATGCTTGTTCTTGAGTTCACACCCCTAGCACAGTTTGATTAAATGCTCTCTTTCTGCTATTTTTAGCTCCCCTTTAAAGATCTACCAGAGATTTCATCCACATGCAGTTAAAAAAAGAAAAAAACCTGCTTAAGTTGCTTAACATGTAAATATATTGACTGGAACATACAACCCAAAGTAACTGTATATTAATTATTCATAATTGGTATTATGCCTCTCTTGAATTGTCTGTATAGTCCCAAGTGAACTGTGCTTGTCATACAAAAAATATTGACTGAAGTTATTTAACAAAGGTAGTATCTAAAATTTTAAAATGTAAGATATAAATGATTTAGTCATAGAGACTGAATCCCATGTAAGTACCCTTTCTTTCCTATTCCTATATATATTCACATTATTTAGGTGTTTAATCTTTTAAAATGATCCACAAAAAGGACTGACTTAGAATGTTCTTTTGATGCTTGATATGTAATTCTGTTTATAGCTGTAATTATTTTTACATGCAATACCTGGTCATTTAAGATGAGCAACTATCCATTATTGGATTGCCAGCTAATTTCCTGTTTTGAAGGTTTGTAGCCTTGTTATAAATATAAGATGAGGTCTGTGAGACTCAGTGGAAGATACTAGCTGTTGAAACAACAGATGCAGTCTTCTGTTGTCATCTATTAAAGATCATCTTGATTTAAAGTAAGATGCTTTCTAGATGGTATCTTTTTCTTTCAAATTGCTTCATTTTGTTGACTTAAGGCTCTAACTTTTTTTCAGCTTTCAGACAGTTTGTCACATTTCAGGAGGAAAATCTTTTAAATGTGAATATTTTCATTGGAGTTTATAAAAACTGAAGTCGGCTAATGGATTCAGGTCTTTAGACACTAAGTAACGGCATCAAACTTGGAAAGATTTGGGCATTGTTAAAGACAAAATAATGCTGAAGCTTGTAAGCACAGTACTTTTTTGGAATTAATATTGACTTTTTTAAAAGAACTAGCTCAAAACAACACGTCATCTCATTCACTTGTTTGAGGCATAATGGATATAGTTTGTGCTGTTACTGTGATATGGCAGAAATCTAAACCTAAACATGTATTATATATGTTTAAAGATCAGAGAGGAGAACAAGTTTTGAAATAATAAAGGGCATGAGGTTAGGGTGTCTTTATACAACTAATGTGAGAGAGATGCTCAGAAGTACAAACATGAACTAGGGAAGGAGGGAGAGGGGGAGTATTTGAGATGCGTGTTTTCACAGTGCTCTGAGATCCTCTGAAAGAAATGGTAGTAGTGAAAGGAATAAAAACGAAGAAGGGAGTGTCTCTGGTTTAGAGAGAGAGAGAGAGAGAGAGAGAGATACTACATGTGCAAGGCTTCAGTCAAGATTTTTTTTTCTTTCAGAAGGAGGACGTAGCACATTTGTCTAAAACTTAAAATCCGACACTTAAGGATCTCTGAAAATAGATTTCTGCTTGATATTTAACTGAAATCTAATCCTAGGCTTCACTGACTCCAAAAGCAGCTTGAAGATACTCCAGAAAATGAGGCAGAAAAGACCTTAAGGATTCCAGCACTTATTATTACCTCGTAGCTAGGTAGCTGGTATGGGTTCTGCATTGTTGTATTCCTTTGGAAATAGGAACTAATGCAGCCTCCAGCTTCCTCTGCCTGAAGTTCAGGAGTCAGTTTGAATTAAAGGAAAATTTGTATTAGTATTTTGCACACTTTAGGTTTCAGGCTCCAGCTGTTCATAGGGGAATCGCATTGTATATCAACAAGTCTTAAAGCTGCAACATCCTCTCTGACTTGCAATAATCGCACCCAGCAATTTGTAACCACTGAAGTTCTCAGTTAAGTAGTTGCAAAGGCTAATGGCTTAACCTTAGTATTGCACAATTAAGAAGGACTTCTTTGTGCTGGTTATTAACTGTGTTTGCATAGTACATGCGAATCCTGCAGAGGCTGGGTTTGTTCAAGGTACCTCATTATCTGAACTTCATAGTCCTCTCCTTTTAATTTGGAATTTTAGAATGAAAGCTGTCTTGCCTCCACTCCAGCCAGGTTGAAGAAAAAGATACTTTTGTAATTTGCATCTGCTTCAAATTGGAATAATTTGTTAGAGATTATTTGGAACAAAGTAACCCTTCTAAGGGACGTTGCCAGTCCAAACTCAAATTCTAAATAGGCCGTCCTATTACAGACGCTAGTACCTTAAATTATTAAAACTGAAAACATAACGGCGTAAAATGTTGCTTATGCAGCTAGTTGACTTCCTGCCCTTTGCTCAGCTTGGGCTATGCTAGTTGTTGAGTTTCATGTTAATTGGCCTGTCCAAGTAGCTTTAGTGTTTGGCTTCACAACAGTGCAAGGGAATATTTAACTGCAAGAAGAAGAAACATTCAAATTGTTTGTTTTCAAACTGCACCCTCTCAAGACCTTAAATTTCAGGGTATTTTTAAGAGGTTGGAGTATTGCATTTTTGCAGAACCTATAAATTAGTTGAAACTTTCTATTTTGGTCTTTTTTTTTTCTTTCTTGAAATGAAGTTCCACAAGTCTGCCAAAAATCAGAGCAAGTTGAGAAACCAATATTTCCTTTTTTTCCCCACCCTTTGAACCTACCAGTTTTGATGCCCATCTGTTTGGAAACAGAGAGCTGACCTACCCTGCTCTTCCAGGGTAGGATCTGCTATTTTTATAGCCCGTTTTTATACTAGCAAATATTTTGCAATAACATGCCACTACTATTGGTTCAGCTCCACTGGTACTAGCCATCAAGAGATCACTACAGTTAATGGCATAGTCATTTTTACTACTGGTGGGGTTGATTATCATGATGCAACAGTTAAAAATGCCTTACCCTTGTCTCTGTCAGCATTGTGGCGACAGTGCTGCTTATTAAACAGACACTGCTTCTTATGCAGACACACCTTCTCTAGTCAAGACCACATGTAGACCAGTCCTACTTCCATCCGAAATTTACTGGATGCTAGGAGACAGATAAATCTTGCGTTCCCTCCCTCCCTGGATATGTAAGCAAAGTACTTTCTCATAAGGGGGGAATCCACACATGCTGTTTCCCTTGCCAATGAGAGGGCTGTACAGTCATAGGAGGGTTCAGAGTGTCAATGGTAAGTATGCTCTGCTCTGCTCAGTGCATATGTTGAGCCTTGCAAAGCAGAGAGCGTTCCTGTGATCCTGACCCCAGCAATGCACTTCAGGGAGAATGAGGAATGCAGTGCCGAAGCGCAGGGCAGTCGCACATTTGCCCGCTGGCCAGCTTTTGTTTGCCAGTTCGGAGAAGGCGAGAACAGTTTCAGACCTCAAGCTGTTGCTTTGGCAAAGCTGCACAGGCAGCCTTGGATGCAGCATACAGATCTTCCTCACTTATTATTCTGTCTTGGGCATCATATTAAAAATAAATGAGAAGTTTTTCTTCCTGTGAGTTCCAAACAAGGAGAAATTAGATGCCCCAGTTACGTTCCTTTTGCAGCATGCATTTGATACAGCAGGAGAAACTTGCTGGTTTAATTACTGTGCCCTAGCTCAATGAAGGATTTCACTGCTTTATATAATCTGTTTTATATACCAGGAAATAGGTATAGTATGGACAGTGGAATGAAAAGCTTTCCCCATTTCACTTGCCAGTTTTCCTTATCTTTAATTCCAGGTGGGTCAAAGAAGTTGAATTCCTTATGGTCTCTTCAGTTTTTGGCTCCGTCAGGGTGCCGGCAGTGGTGATCATTTCTGGTGATATGGACACTGGCTCCATGGGATCTGTGATGAGATCCCAGTTTCACTTCATATTGGTCAGCAATATTGGTGACATTTGTAACTTGTCTTTCAAATCATTCAGTCTAGATTAATATGCAACCCAGATGTAAAAGATGAAGTATAAGCCTCAAGTATTTGTGAGTCTAGCTGAATTACGTCATTTATTTAATTTCTCTCATAATTTGTTTTATTATTGCACTAAGTAGGAGAAACTTATGTCTACCGTGAATTACAAGCACAGGAATCATAACTCGGTCACAAAGAGAGGTTTATTTTCAGCAAACTTAGAGAAAGAGATCACTTATTAACTCCTCTCTGTAAAAAAAAAAAAAAATAATAATAATAATAATTATTGAAATGCTTCCCTCCTATTTCTTTACTTTTTATCTTGCAAGAGAAATGTAGAGTTGCCCACTCTGAATCATTCCAAACTGCTCTACAGCCAGTTCCGTTTCTTGAGTCAGCAAGTTTGCCACTTAAGTTTTCTTAATGGCACTGGGATTCGTTTAGCCTAGCACCCAATAAAATCCATGTTTTGTGACCTGCCTGTCTTGCAGTCAAATGGGTATTTTAGAAATCCAGTTTAAATCTTACTTTTAGAGAAAAGGCGCTGTTTCACACAATTAATTTTACGAGCTCTGACGAGAAGAAAAAGAGGTAGAATGAGAAAAACAAATTTAGCCACTGTTTAATCCCTAGACATAAGATTGCAGTTAACAAAAGTGTAATTATGATTAAGAGGATACGTAAAACTATCAGCATGAAGAAGAAGAAACCAAACATCCACGCCGAAGTAGAAAATTTGCCATTTGCCTCCCTCGAGGCAGCAATCTGATGTGTAATCTCTCAGCATGACCCTTAATTCCAATTTTGTCTTCCGGTATTGTCACAGTTCAGAGACACCGCTGAGGTTTTCTCTGTCTCAGCTCATTTCCCATTTCAACCCAAATGGTTTGTTTTTCAGCCAAAAATCTCATTTAAGTTACCCTTCCCTACTGGGAGACGGAGTGCGCTGGGTGCTCCAGTCCAAGTTCACAGTTTAGGGGACGTGGGACCTTTTGCTAGTCCTCCTCCGCACCTGTGGGCACCTTGTTTAATGGTGCCTGAAGGTTTTTTTTTTTGTCCCTGTGCACGAGTCAAAGGTGCCCCTCTCTGTGCCCGTACAACAAACCAGCCCTCTTGGTTCCAAAGCGCTACCTTTTAGTAGACCAACTAGCAGGACAAGTCTTGCCCTTTTCCAGTTGGTCTGAAACAAGGTATCCAAGGTGTCTGAGGCCAGCACGGCTACCCCGTCCCCCCTCCCCGGGGGGTGAGTCGGGGAGTGCCGGGAGCGGGATGCGCCGAGCGGGGGAGGACGAGGGCTTTTGTTCGTTTCACTCTGCTCCGCCGGCTCCGCTCCGCAGCCCGGGCTCTTCCCTGCGGGCGCAGGAGAAAGGTCCCGCGTTACTTTGCGCCGAGCCGAGCCGAGCCGAGCCCGCTTGCCGGACCGTGACAGACAGGGCACTCGGGGGCGGCTCCGGAGGGGGAGGACGGGCTGCTCCCGGGGGAAGGGGCACGTCTCCCCCGCCCCGCCCGCCTCCCC
>NW_017729014.1:11997608-12007034 GCF_001723915.1 Gavialis gangeticus
CGCCCCGCGGGGCTCCAGGAAATACTTTCCCGGGGAGTTTCCTGGCAGGTCGGAGGGCTGCGCCCCGCAGCAGAGGCAGGAGCAGCCCTAGGCCGGAGCCGCCCGGGCGCTTCCCCGGCGCTGCCCTTGCACCGCAGCGGGCTCGGCTCGGCTATTGTCTCCCGGCCTCTCCTGGCTCCAGGCAGCCTCGCCGACCCCGCCTGCCGCTGCCCCGGGCGCTGCAGGGGGAGGGCCGGGGGTCCTGGGGGACTCGCTTTTGGCCTCCAACTTTGGCAGGTGGTGAGAGGGTTGGGACAGGGACGGCGAAGGCGAATGCTTGTCAGGAAGCAGGAAAAATATTGTGGGTCAGGAGCTGAAAGGCTCTTCCTGCTTCAGGAGGGTGAGAGGGGAGCTGGGGGCTCCGCTTAGCATCCAGATGTGCCTCTGCCTGCCCCAGGCATCCAGGTTGTAGCCGTGTGGGTCTAGAGGAAAAGGCAGTCAGGACTGGTAATAGAGATGGTATCTTTTAGTCTAATAAGAGATATTGTAATAAAAGATACCATCTCCACCATGAGTCCTGATTGCCTCTGCCTACTCCAGGAGGGTGAGAGGGGAGCTGGGGGCTCTGCTTAGTATCCAGATGTGCCTCTGCCTACTCCAGATATCCAGGTTGTAGCCGTATCGGTCTAAAGGAAAAGGCAATCAGGACTGGTAATAGAGATGATATCTTTTATTACAATATCTTTTATTAGACTAAAAGATACCATCTCCACTATGAGTCCTGATTGCCTCTGCCTACTCCAGGAGGGTAAGAGGGAAGCTGGGGGCTCTGTTTAGTATCCAGATTTGTCTCTGCCTACTCCAGATATCCAGGTTGTAGCCATACTGGTCTAGACAAAGAAGCAATCAGGACTAGTAGTAGAGATGATATTTATTATATATTATGATATCATCTCTACTACCAGTCCTGATTGCCTCTGCCTACTGCAGGAGGGTGAGAGGGGAGCTGGGGGCTCTGTTTAATATCCAGATGTGCCTCTTCCTACTCCAGGTATCCAGGTTGTAGCTGTGTTGGCCTAGAGGAAAAGGCAGTCGGGACTCTCAGCAGAAATATCTTTTTTCTAATAAAAGGTATTCTAATAAAAGAGATCATCTCTACTACAAGTCCTGATCGCCTCTTCCTACTTCAGGAGTGTGAGAGGTGAGCTGGGGGCTCCGTTTGGCATCCAGATGTGCTTCATAACAGTGCTCTGAGGAAAGGCAAGAGCTAGCGGCTTCGAAGAATGAAGGAGTTTGCTTTCTTGTGGAGCCTGTTTTTGGGGGTTTTGAGAATTTCCAAGTTCTCAGTAAATGAATGGAATGAACTGTAATGCTCCTGGGCAGGGAAGCAACGCACAATACCTTCGTTCCACCTAGGGCTGCGCAAGCTGAGTCGGACCGACGTTAGGTAACGTGGTCTTTTGAATTCACAAGGTCCAAAATCTGCAGGATTACTGGTCTTGAACGCAGAGTTAGACGACCGCCCGCCAAGTATCTAGACTTCATTCTGATATAAATAATGAGATGAGCTTAGTCATTCCCACTAAACTGAGGCAGAAAGGCCTAGTATATAGAGCAGAGGTGCTTAGCCTCAGATGTGGCCCTGTGTGTTAGGACGTTTGATGGCAGAGGAGCAGTGCCAGTACTGCCACTTCTGCCCGCTGCCAAAATCCCAATCCCCGTGGGGCAAGTTGGAGCTGGACCATGACTTTCCCCCCACATGGCCAGATCAGAGCCAGGCTGCCGCCCCCACTTCTTCCACCTGGTCAGGTTGGGGCTGGGCTACACCTTCTTCCCCTTGCACTGCTCCATCAGGGCTGGGCTGGGTGGCTGGATCTAGGCCAGGCCACAGCCCTTCTTCCCTCCACTCCTAACCCTCTGTCGGGCAAGGTTGCAGCTGGACCCAAGGCCCCTTCCACCACACAGCTGGATTGGGGCCAGGGTGCCCCACTCAGCACACCGCTGGCTCTGGCCCGTGGAGGGATTGGGCTCATCCAGACCACGAGCCAAAAAGTTTGATCACCGCTGGTATAGAGCACTTGGATTGGGACTTTGAAGGTGTAGTTTCTGTTCTTGGGTCTGATACTTGTCCGCTGAGTGACCTTGCACCAAGTAATTTCAGTATTTTGTTCATCAGATTTTTCTTGTCTGAAATAGGTATAAGGACGTTGATCTGCTTGGAAATCTGCTGGGAACTAGGTTTCCTTAGACCAGGGGTTTTCAACCTTATATAAAGAGTGTACCCCCTTCCAGACTTGGGGGGAAGGATGCTTATGACCAGCTGGACGCGAAGCCGGCAGTGCCGAGTTGTGAATGGCAGGGGCGGGTAGCTTGCATGCTGCCACCATTCACCACTCCACTGCTTCCCCGTGCTGCCACATGTAGCCCCTGGGGCTGCCCCAAGTACCCCCAGGGGTATGCGTACCCCCAGTTGACAACCCCTGCCCTAGACTAAGAATTACCTTTGATAACCTAACCTTTTGAATGCTATGCAGTTTGCTAATTTTTCTGGTTTTGGTACTTTGTAGCTGATGTTTGTCATAATGTGTGCTTCCAAACTGCCTGTTGAAGTGGAAAACACTGAAATAAATGTCAAGGTTGGGACCTGCAGGGACACTGAAGGGGTTGTGTGCATAGATATAGATGGATAGATACCTATATCTATATAATTTTTTTTAATAATACTGTATTTACTTGGATGGTCCTGGGTATGACTTAAAATTGCATCCGTCTGGAGGGCTTGGTGGCAACGTGGTGGGGCTACTCATAGCAGGATAGTTCCTATAAAATACCACAATGTTGCAACCTCCGGAGCAAGGCAGGTATACGGTGCCTCAAAACTTGAGTCCCCACTGCCTTATTGGTATTCCTTGGTTGGAATAAGGCTAAGAGATGTCACCCCAACAGAAAAACAACCTGAGGCATTATGGAGTCAGCAGCAGCTTTTAATCTATTGCTCTTTAGCAGAAGCCACAGCCATCAAGGCACTGAACGTCTCTCCTCCGTCTGGCCTTCGGACTCTGTGGTCTAAAGGGGGGATGGTAGGTCTAGGGCAGCCTCCACTCAGTACTCGTGCCAAGGTGTATGTGCTGAAGGTCTTGGTTTGTAGACCTCTTATGTATAGACCATGATCCAGAGGATCAACAGTTGCCTATTATAACCAACCTCAAGAATGCCCCTGGGGCTGGATCATTGTGTAGCAGATGGATCTACTGGAACATTTAAGATGGTGAGCAACACTCCTGCTCTGGTGGTGGCTCAGCTGTTCCTCAGCTGTCTTGCCTAAGCTCTCTTGCATTTTGGACCTTAGTCGTCATCTTCCCTCCCACCCCATAATATCGTGTTGCAGGCTATTTTTAGATTGTGTTTCTTAAGGTCCATTAAAGAGGAACATTGAAGATTCTTAGATTTTCTTTAAAAAAAAAAAAATCTAGGATGAAGCATGGTCTAGTGATCAGAGCAAGAAATTAGTCGGGGCATCTGGGGTCTGTTCCTGGCTTTGCCACTGACAGGTTGTATGGCTTTGGATTAGGTGCTGGATCTCTTTGAACTTAGTTTCCTCCTTCCCTTGAGAGAGGGAAATTAATTCTCTAGTTTTTCCCCTTTTGCATTCATCCAGTATCCTTAGCAAAAAATGCTGATTGATTTCTCTTGTCTTGCATTTGTCTTGTGCTTAAAGTCAGGGGCTTCCAAACTCTGGTACTGTGTCATCTTGACGTTCTATCTGTTCGTGCGCTGACAATTTAAGAAGGCGGTATATGAACCAATGGCATTCAGGAAGGCTGCGTCTTGCTGGGACAGCAACGTGAGACGGACCAGTGTTGCACTGTTTCCACAGCTCGGCCGCTTCTGGCTTCAGCTGATATACTTGTTTTAGAGCTTGTTCTGGAGATGGGACTCTCCATGGTTTGACTCTAAATAATTACGTGCTAATTTAAGGCAGGTAGCCTAGGTTTCAATCTGCAGCTGAAGTGATTAAGGATTTGAGACTTTAGGTACAGTGCCAAGCAAACCTTGATTTGTGCCCTTTCTCCTGGCTTCTTAGAGAACTGGTTTGGTGATGGAGGTGGCATAAATGGATATGTAGATTTCCATAATTTAGTTTTCTGGAAATCCTTTGAGTTTTAAGTGTGAATATATCGTTAATAAAAATGAATGCTCTTCAGAAGTGGTTAGTTCCCGTGCTTTAATGTGTCTTTTGAAGGAAGGAGTTCTTGTGCATGTACACGTACGTGTGTGTTTGTGTGTGTGTGAACACTTGGGGGGTGTCTTTTGAAGTCTGTAGAAATGAAAAGAGCAGTTAGTTACTGTAAATGGTCCCGTTATCAATGGTGTAGATGATCTGTCTTAGGGCGGTATTGCATATTTAGAGGGTAAAAACAGTGGGAACTAATTAGTGAAGGAGAAAGGTAAGGCTTGAAGTCCTTTCATAACTTTCCTTTAGAGCGGTGAAATGAATCTCCCTTAAACAATTGATATTACTTCCCTCCTTTGGTAGGGGCCAATTGTAGAATACTGTGGGTGAAGTTTTTCGTTGCTATGTGCAGTTCCAGATACCAGTGGTTTAGAGTAGTGGTTTTCAACCTTTTTAATTTGCAGACCCCTAAAATATTTCAAATGGAGGTGTGGACCCCTTTGAATTGTAAGTGTGGGTTTTCACAAACTTTTTTTGATTGATCAGGGTCATCTTTTGCAGACCCCTTAGACATAGTGGTCCACGCATGGCAAGTTGAAAACCACTGGTTTAGGGGCCCAATTTCTCAACACGTGTGTTTAGTAAGGTTAAAGCACTGTGAACATGATTAACAAGATAAACCCACAGATTTCATATAGGAATCCATAGTGTTAAAAGCATTCTGACCTGTTCTTCCTGAGTTCTTTGCAACGCAAGAATTGCTCTGCTATTTTTTCTGTAGTCAAAAAATCAAATGGAAACTTAAGAGCTGACATTTTTCAGGTCTGTCAAGGGGTGCATCTAAAAAGGTTGAGAACCACTGGTGTAGGGATAGTTGTGGAGGACTTGGCTACTCCAGTTTGGGGCTTGTCCTGGCATCAGTAGGTTCATACAATGGTGCAGAAGTGTTGACTATGAGAGGAAAAGAGAAACTGGGAGTTACTTAACTTCTGCCTTCGCCTTCTGATTGGAAAGGACAAGCGCATATCTCCAAACTTAAACAGGGTGCCTGGCCTCTATACCAAGGGTTTGTTTCATTGTATGGTTCACATGCGTCCAAATAATTTCTAATCAAAGGTTTTACATTTTGAATGTGGCAGTTTCTATGGTAATGGTTTAAGTTCTGATTTTTGGGGCTGTCCAAAGCTGCTGATGATCATGCCATTGTATCCATCATGGTAAAAGGTTTGTTGACCCTTCATTTCCTTTGTTTGAACTTTCTTGATCAGAAATGGTAGGAGAGTTTAATTCTTTATTCAACCTCTGTTTCCCAATGGCAATTGTAAAATAGACGCCATGTCTTTGTTTTTTTTCAATAATGTAGCCATTGTGTAACTATCAATGTCTGTGCAAAATGCTCTGCACCATACAAAAGGTGGAGAAGACTCTTTTGGCTAATCATTCGAGTGACATGCTCATAATGACTGTATTGAGATGCAGTATACATAACTGAAAAACATAATTTTGGCCTGAAAGTACCATGTTTTTCTACCCCTTCCTTCTTTTTTTGAATTCTTCAAAAGGTGAACTGACCTGGAGGAAAAAATATACCAGGCTACTTTGCTGCTACTTAAATTGGTTTGCTCAAAGAGACGGGTTTTATGTTGGTCGTCCTTACCCCCACCAAAGAATGCAGGGTTTGAGTGCACTCCAAGCTCCAATACTTGGACATTGATAGGTGGGTTTTCTAAGTTAGTGGATGAATAAGTGATTCATTCTTATTCATAAAAATTCACTTGTTGAAGTACACAAAGAGTACTGTATAAAGTTTTCAGTTGTACCAAACTAGCTGAAAACAGTACTGTAAAACAGACTTTGATTTAAAAAAATAAATATAGGTAGTCTTTTATTTTTCAGTTTGTATTTGTTTTCTAATATTTTGCCTGTGCTTCCCTCACAGGGCAGTTTCTCTGCATTTGTTTCCAGCCTGTGATTATTAATCGAGACTGAGTACCTGGATTATCTGATCTTGTGTGGTTTTTAGAAGCAGGTAAGTAGAGAAGAAACTCTCCTGAAAGTATACATTTTTTTCCCACCAATTCCAAAATATCACTTGCATTTATTCCATCTAATTTCTTTAGGGCTAAGATCTCTCTGTAAAGCAGGTAGGTTAACTACTAGCATTGCCACTAACTTTCTTGCCATATATAAAGCAAAGAAGATAGTTGCTAGTGTTTGTATGAATGATTCTTCCTGGGAATGTTATACAGTGTGGAGTACTTTAACATAAGGTGTGGGCTAGGGATGTGAATGGTTCTCTCTCTCTGTTTTCACCCCCTTAGTCTTACCATGACCCAATTGATCACACTGTTAAGGGATTGCTTTCTTGATTTTTTCCTTCTTCATTTCACCCATCTCCAATATACCTTCTTGTTTTAAGCAGTTTCAGTCTTCCCTTTGGGAAAATGGTTGCTAGGTTCTGGCATTCCTTCCCCTTCTTACAAGTTGCTGAGCCAGGTTTTGCTTGTGGCTTTTATTTCCCTTTAATCATTTGTATTGCTCTTTAAATTTAGTGTTTGTCCAACTTTTTAGGGAGGGCTGAGTAACATACTCTACAGGAAGGGGTTAATTGGCTTCTCAGGTGAAGAATAAATCTTGCAGATTTCACTGATAGATTGTGTGCCCTTTAATACTGAGTCTTTAAAAAAAGTTGGGGTGCTTTATTATTCCTTGTTGCCACACCATCACTTCTTTTTCAAGGGGAAACCTAATCTCCAGGTGTGGGGAAGTGTTCTCCTTTTACTTTTTCCATCCTGGATGTTAAACCAACTTAGTCACTCCACTGAAAGACCAAGCAATTGAATTTGTTGTCCTTACCATTTTCTAGTTTTAGTGCTTAATGTTTGTGCTTTGTTTGTCCTTTTCTGTTAGCCTTCCTTCTCTTCATTGTTGTCTTTCTCGCCATCTATTCCCGTTTGTTTGTTCTTGTCTATTTTCTGACTTTTCTCTGATGACAAAGAAAGTGAAGATGGGTTCCCTCCCTTCTACAGTTAGATAACTTGTAAATGTGTAGGATTTCTCTAGGTTAGAGTGGGGCAGAAGTGGTATTTCTCTCTGGATATTTTCATATAGTGCCACCTCCTGGTAGATAATTCATGTAACATCTCCAATTTTAAACCATCCACATTTGGTAACTTTTGTGGGGAAGTCAACTGTTCTTTATTGTTGGAAGATTTTTTTCTCTCCACTGAAATATCTCATTTGACCATTCATGGTTTGCAATTACAAAGGAACACCTGACACCCAAAATAGATTTGATGAGCATATTGTAGGAACCATCTTTACTTTCTGAATTTGACGTTAAGAACTTACTTTCATTGACTCTGAATAAACTGGTGTGCAGAATGTGTTTATTAATAATTGAGGACTGTAGTTGAAAAATTATCCTGTTGCTTGGTAAGGGTCAGATTTATGGTATTTAAGCCATGACCATGCATTTCTGCAACAAAGTTGGTGTTACTGTGAGAGGTGACATTTGGAGACATCACCCCCTTCCCATGTCTTCATTTCTAGTATACTTTACTCCTGGTAGAAAACTTAATCAAGTCATAAGGAAAAAGGTGCTGAAATATACAGTTCCCTATCCCACAAAAAATGTGACGCGTCAGTTTGAAAAAGATACTCCATTCCTTTTTATAAATTGTCAAGTTAGAACACGAATGACGGGACAAAATTTGGGAAACCAAATTTCATTAGAACTGCGCTGGACCATAAGGCTAAGTAAAGTTGGCTAATACACATGCTCCAGCTATTTTCCACCTTTGATGTGATTGTTACAAAAGAAAAAAATCCATGGGCTGGTGGAATTAAATTGGTTACTGTTGAGAGAATCCTTTCACTTCCTTCTTGGAATTCTTCCCTCTTCTCATAAACTTCATGTCATAAGAGAAATTAGTTGAACTAAAAGTGATGTGACCAAGAGTCTGCTCTTCTGTTTGAAGCACTCTTGCTTCTCTTTAAAGAGAATAAGAGATGAAAGATACTTAGAATCGTGCAGAATTGAACCTTGCTTTTTGCAGTCAGAATAAGCCTTTCTCATTCATGATCTTTGTCCATATAATTTAATCCCACATCTGCTGTGAAGGACACAGCATGGCCTGCAGCATGGCTGCTCTATGCCCTTCCTTAACCAGCTTGAATGGAGTAAGTCCAACTGGCTCAAACTGCCAGGTTGGTGATGGGTTTAGTTTCCAAATGCATTGTTTTTGGTTTGGTTTTCGCAAAGTGAAGTAGGGCAAAGACTCCTTTCTGCCTGCCAACAGGAAGACCCGAAGTATCCTGAGCCATCTGAATTGAGAAGTGCGTCCTTTTGGTAGAAAATAGGTTGCTATGGAAATAGACTTTTCAAGTTATGCATACCTAAGCTCTTCTAAACGATCACATCATTTGATTCTGGTCCTGTTCTATCCTCAGGAGTCTCGGGAGCTGGCAGGAGGGTAATGAACCGTGAGGGTGTCCCCGGGAAGAGTCCGGAGGAGATGTACATTCAACAGAAAGTGAGAGTTCTACTCATGCTTAGGAAGATGGGATCAAATGTAAGTATCATGAATTTCTTGAGACCAGATATCACATCTTGTCTGGGATGGTTTAGGTGAGGATCTTGCCTTGAGCAGGGGGGTTAGACTAGATGATTTCCTGAGGTCCCTTCCAGCGCTGCTTTTTTCTGATTCTTTGACCTGGGCCTTCTACCATCTTGTCATGGAATTGGAAAAAACTGGGATGCTCCTACTGGTTGTCTCGAGGGCTGTAGGGGAGGGGTTGTGTGGTCTGGTGGAGAAAGTTCAAAGTCAAAATACTATTTTAATGGCAGCCCTGAAAATTTGCCTTGGACTCCAGCAACTACAGGCCAGTCAGTCTCACTTCTATCCTGGGGAAGGTCTTTGAAAAAATTATCAAGGGCCACATTTGTTAGAGCCCTGCAGGGGAAGTGATATTGAGGGGTAACCAACACGGGTTCGTGCCAGGCCAATCCTGCCTGACTAACCTGGTCTCTTTCTATGGCCAGGTAACAAAAAGCTTTAGATGTGAAGGAGGAAGTCCATGTCGTCGTCTTGGACTTCCAGAAGGCCTTCGACGCAGTGTCCCACCCAGTTCTGGTGGGCAAGCTGAGGGACTGCAGCATTGATGAATGCACGGTCATATGGGTGGCAAACTGGCTCCAGGGGCGCACCCAGAGGGTGGTGGTGGACGGGTTGATGTCGACCTGGGAGGGGGTGGGCAGTGCAGTCCCCCAG
>NW_017729014.1:12012034-12016176 GCF_001723915.1 Gavialis gangeticus
ATCTTCAAGAGGAGACTGGATAGGCACCTGGCTGGGGTCTTATGACGCCTGCCACCCCCAGTGCTCCTTCCTGCCCGTGGCAGGGGGTCGGACTCGACAGTCTGTCTAGGTCCCTTCCCACTCATTGATTCTTTGATTCTGAGAGTCAAACTAGCCTCTCTTTCTTGCATGTTGTCAGCAACCATGGAGTCTGTTAGAAGGCCAGAAAACATTCCTGGCTGTATCTTGCGCTTAACCTCATTTAAGTTTGCATGAATCTTAAGGATTTGATATGGACACAGAGGAAAGGGGAAGTCATTCTATCCAACCTTATGATAGCACACTTTTAAAATGACTGTGGTTTGGAGGGATAAGTATTCCCTGTTTATGAAGTGAGGAGCCTTAAAATTTGTAAGTGGATGGTAGCAGAAGAAGAGTTGGGGAAGCTGGAGCTAAACACTTAAAGTGAGTTAATTGTACCTGGGTAGATGAGTAGGTGATAGTGATATTTCTTGGTAGGCAATGGTCTCTTTATGCTGATGCATTTGTTCACATTTCCAGTTGACTGCCAGTGAAGAGGAGTTCTTACGGACGTATGCAGGTGTAGTGAATAGCCAACTTAGCCAACTTCCTCAACACTCTATTGATCAGGGTAAGTACCATGGCAGGGTGAGAAGGGAGTGACTGCCTAGTACCTCTGGCTTATACATTTGTTCCTGTATAATCAGTTTTCCCAATCTGCAGGAGTCTTTCAACCAGCAATATGGGTAAGGAGAACATCTTTTTAAAAGGAAAATGACTGTAAAAACTGGAGATACTGGCAAAGTGATTTGGCAAAGATGTACTGTCAGAAGTAGTTTTAATTTACTTTTTAAATTATCAAAATTTAATTTGACTCTGTCTGTCTGTAAGACACTCTTGTTGCATGTGTATCTTTACCAAAAAAAAAAAATTTGACAAGTGCAAAGATCCGGCCAGAAGAAAAAGAAGGTAATTTTGCAGGTCTTTCTCTCGGTGGCTGAAGAATGTCATTCAGCTTGGACTCAAGATACTGTCCCTTCTTCAAATTGATCTGAACTTTGGCAGTGCCTTATCCATAGAAAACTGGAATTGTATAATCCTTTGGCATGTCTTTTAGGCTTAAAAGAGAAAGGTGAATGATATTTGGTAGGATGGAGAGATCCTCTATATTCGGCTTACTTGTTATGAAGTTGGTCTTGGTCTTCTTTTCAGGATGGATTTGCTTGCCTTCTGCCAATTGGGCAAGATGCTGAGTGTAAAATAATTTTATGTTCCAATATTTAGTGAATAACATTTCACCTAGTTCCTTCTTGTGAAGAGGAAACGTACACAGTTCATGTCTTCACCTAAACTGGGGATGAGCTTTACTGTGGTTGCATTTCAGTGGTGGGTGGAGTAGATTATAGAAGTACGTAGAATCCGTTAGGACAGCATGTGCTTTGTCAAACAGCATGGCTCATCATCATCACTGCTTGAAATACTGAAGGCCAAATTCTGTCAACTGACTTCATGCATATAACTTCCCGGTACCTTACTGTAACTGAGTAGGGCCTGATTGTTTGTTTGTATAAGGTCACTCCTGCAGTCCCTTCAAACCCTTAATGACAGTTGAAGTTCAGGCATGTAAATAGTGTTTACCACTCAAACTTCATTTACCTCCTGTAGTGTAGCTCATCTGCTTGGGCAGATGGTGAGCTGGTTTTTTGTCACTGTCTTTATCACCAAGAAAATCTTTGGTTATTGATACGTGCACATGGACAAGTCACTGTGAGACTAAATTCACTCGCTAGTTAGCTTGTCTCAGCCGTTCTGCAGCAGCTGGTCCGTGTGCACATTCTCACCACTGGTAAATGCAGCATAACTTTCCCTTCGATGAAAGAATGTAGCTCCTAGGGATTTACCATTTGGTTAAGTGCATTGGGCTGTTGCAAAGGAGTGACTGCATGGAAAGTCCTGGATCTGTACCTTGCAGTAGTTCTCTCATATGCTCGTGTTCTAGGTTGTAGGTGTCAGAGTGCACAAAGTGTAATGTGCCTTTCTGGAAAGGGAGAAGGGGTAAGTTTCCTGGCAGAAGGTAGCTCTACTCCTCTGTTCACTGCTGTTCTTAAAGACGTGCAAGCACGTAATGAGTTGCCTTCTCTCATTGACCATTTTACTTTTCTCAAGGTCACTATGGACAGATTTCTCGGGTGGTAATGGTTTTGCAAAAAATATTAATCCATTAAGGTAAAGTGTGCCAAGCAGTTAAGGCCCATAATAGCCTTATAGTTAGTCACCAAAAAAAAAATAAAAAAAATAATGGGTAGTCACCAAAAAAAAAAAAAGCTCGCTATGAATGGGAATAGCTCATGGAGCTACCTTTGTTTGAGGGGGCTAGGGGGAACCTGGCTGACTGGAATCAAACAGTGGTGAAAAGCAAATTGCCCTTTCAATGTTGGTAACCTAAGCTGTATCATTGTAAGTGAGTTGTCTGAGATGGGCTTTATACAATGAGGCTAAGGCCTCTATTTTGGTAATACCTGTTAATTTTTCATTATTTTTGTGTGAATAATGCTTTAACAGGTCCAATGGTAAGATGAATAATTTTAATATTTTGACTTGTTAACTAACTGACTATGTATAACCTCGTATTTAGAAAAGAGCATGAGCTGCGAGGCGTGTGTTTTCTCTGTATTCTCTCTGTTTGGGCATGTTGTAACAGAAAATAAAAGAGGGAAAGGTGAAGATAAATTCCTAATCATGCAGTGGATTCCTACTGCTTGTGATGTTTTAATTAATACACCTGCAGGCAGCTGTTTGATTGCTCTGAAGCAAGAACTAACACAGAATAAACTGGCATCACATTCCTCCCACCCCCTCTTATCTCATTTAACCCAAATGTGTACAAGGAATGGCATGTCAGCCTAATGGACTCTTACACTGACAGTAGTTCAGCACTAGGAGAACCAGGCTGAAGTTAAAGCAGAGCCATATGAGGGATTTACGCTCATCTGAGGTTTCATATTATATTTCTCTACCTTGTGTAGCAAGACCTTACTGGAGCATAAATAGGGCCCAAATCGGTGTGACAATCCATGAAATAACTTCATGGTTGGAGTTGTTTAATGCCCATAGTGCATAATGATTCAATGAAAGTTTATAGCTTATGCTACACTCTCACTATGCATCCAGCAAGAACTTTAAGATATGACGTTGTTGGAGAGGGGTGCATTGCCACAAAATTTCCAGGTTTGCTTTGGTACCCTGTGAACCAAGGGTCAGCAGCGTTTTTGGGCAGAGTGCCAAAAACACCCACAACCTCAACTTGTAAGATGTTGGTGTGCCAGGGGCGGATGGCGGAGGAGCCAGGAGGGGCCTGATGGTTGATGTGGCAGTGCAGTCCCATCCCCTTCCCTGCCGTCTACTCCGAGGCACGTGTACCAAGCAAAACGCTTTCACATGCCACGCTCTGGTACCTGTGCCGGGGGTTGCCTGCCCCTGCTATAAACTATTTCTTACGCTGTTTTTATCAGGTAATGCATTGTGTGATCTACTTTGGATCATCAGATTTGTTTTATTTTTTGGGTACTCATGTGATAGAAATGAAGCAGGGCTTGGTCATTTCTTACATCTTCATGGTAAACAATTATCTGGTACAGTTTTAATTTAGAGATCCTAATTTCTACATTTGTCTTTTATCTGGCTTCCTTTTTTCCCTTCGGATGTGCGTCGTACCCTCTCAGATTCATATGAGTTTTTGAGATTAATGGGGAAACTGTTTAAAGAGCTGAGAACGAAGCTGAGCATGGGTTTTAAAAAAAGTGCAAGTCATTTAGAAAACGATTCTACTTGCAGCATGCACAGGCTTACCCTTCAGTTTAAATTTTCATGATCATTCTTTGCTCTCCTGGGAGACTGATGCAAATAATCATAGGAAATATTTGTGCAGCTTGGCCAAGAGCAACTAAACTTTTCTGCCTGTCAAGCAAAAATGCATTTTTTTTCAAAAACTTTAGGAAGCTGATGTAATATTTCTTAACTGAATACGGCTGAAGAGACCTAGCCTTGTACAAGTGAGACTTCTCTGCTTTATCTCCCTAACCGGTTATGCCTCTGTACAGTCTCTATGTAGAAGTATTCTGAGTGACTTGTCCATGGAGGGT
>NW_017729014.1:12021176-12033824 GCF_001723915.1 Gavialis gangeticus
CTTGACATGGCACTGGTAGATGGTTTCGCAGGTGTAGAGGAGGGTCTAAGACCAGTCAGAAGATACTCTGATTGGTCTTAATTTTGCTGGAAGGTAGAAAAACCATGGACTTTAGGCAAGCTATAAGATTGGGAAATTTAACCATTGAGAAGATTGAAATTTCCAGTTGTTTTTATCACGATCGGTTAACAGAATCTCAAAATAAAGGCCAAAAAAATGTCAACTCGAATGTCTAAGGGAGACTACAACCTTGAAATAAAAGATAGACCAACAATTACCGTGTGGTTCAACATTTGTGGGCTCAGTGTACGTAAGATGCAGGAAATATAATTCATACCTCTTTCAGAGAAGAGGATATTTTTGTTCTGTATTTGAAAAGACACCTACCGATTTCCCCTCCCCGCTGCTAACTTCCTTTATAGATCTGAAAGACTCTTGAGAGATTCTGCATATGGCCCTAATGCTTCTTTCCTGACAGTGAATTTGTCCCTGGTGGTACATTCTTTCAGATCTAATGATATCACTCCTGTCTGTCTTGAGAGATCAGATCCTCCTGACTGATCCATGTCTCCCATTTCAGTTTGTAGTAAGACTGGCAACATCACTCACAGAAAATCCCCCTCCTCTGAGGGAAGGGGAAAAAATTGCCATCTAGCCAGAAAGAAACGAGGGTTCTCTTGATATTCAAATTGGGCACCCCTTGGGTTAAGTAAAAGGGTGCTCTATGGAGAACAGGAGTTCAATGCGACAGGTATCCTGACCAAATCTCAGTTGTTTCAAGGGGAGAAAAGAGGAGGCTTTATTCTGTTATAAATACATGGAGATAGTAACACTTTTTTTTAAATTTTCACCATTCCTGCATTAATCTTTCCAGATAAACTACTTTCCATCTAGGTATGTTGCTGTAGTGTTGCTTGTTTTGTTTTTTTTCCCCTGTGATATCATTTTCAGGGGGCACGTTGCTGTGATAGGACGGCCACAGGTTACATCAGACGCTGTCAAGTTAGGTGTAGTAATGGTAGGAAAAAGACGAGTCAATCAGGGAGCCTTCGAAAGCAGTAGATTTCAGCCTTTTTCATTTGTGGACCCCTAAACATTTCCAAATGGAGGTGCTAACCGCTTTGGAAACTTCAAACAGAGGCGCAGACCCCTTTGAATTGTAAATGTGGGTATTCATGGACATTTGACTGACGATTGTCATATTGTACAACCCCCTTAGACAGTCTGTGGACCCCCAGGGTTGAAAACAGGTTGAAAACCACTGTTCTGGTGTAACTGAGATGCTCACGATGGCACGGGCTACCTTGAAATTTGACATGTTAAGGGAGGGTCCCTCTCCGCTAGATGGCAGCATCTCTTGCTGTAAAACCCTGTTCTAAGTACACACACTGAGGTACTTAACATTTTTAATTTATTCTTTAAAAGTGCGTAAAGGAATTTCTTTTGTTCTCCTCCCCCGCTTTTCTCTCATGGGATCGTCTCTGTGATATATTTTTTACCCTTGGCTGCAAGTTGCTTTCAGCACAAACACAAAAGGATTTGTTCAAAGAAGGGGATGTGAATTTTTTTGGCCCACCTACAAAAATGAAGCAGCTCATTGGGTATATTGATCTTCCTTTCTAGCAGTGGGACAGAAGAAAGGCATTTTTCAACCTTATTTGTCTCACGATATCTGCACACAGGCATGCCAGCAGGAGGCTTTGAATTTTGTGGCACCATTTCTCTCCAGTGGAAGAAAGTACATTGTAAAGCCACCGAGACCCTTAGCATTCAAATAGTGCTATGGAAGCAGAGGCAGACTAACATGGTGCCTTTCAGAACCAATTGCAACTGCATCATGCTGTAGGTTGTCTAAATCTTGACTTTGTGAGAACCAAGTAATTTTTTTTAGAGGTTTGCAACAAACTCCTAGTTCCTCCTCCCTTTTACCTATTTAACTTAAAGATAGATGCAAGTATAGTGCAAATATTACTTGCATGTCTTCATGCCAAAGGGGTAAGGACAGAGCTAGACTTAGGGGTAGGTGATGTGGTTGGGGGGGTGCTAGACACAATCACCTATGTGAGCAGCCCATGTTCACTGCAATGTTGTTCTCCCCTTACCCGGCCCTGGCCAATTCTTTCCCCCGCAGCAGGAGAAGCCATGCCCAGCCCTGCCCACCCGCAGCCTCCAGTCACCGCTCAGGAGGTGCCGAGCCGGGCATGTGCGGACAGGGTGGTGCCTGCTCCTGTCTGCTCGCCTTGCTTCCACATAGCTGCAGTGATACCTGCCCGCCTGCCTGGTGCACCATGCCACTCTGCCTCCCCTCTGGACTGTGCCTCATGCCCCTGCCCACCTGCCTCTGTCTACAACAGCGCTGCTGACTTTAGGGCGTGAGGGGGAGAGTGCCAGTGCCAAAAAAAAAAAAAACTTTGCCCAGGGCACCATTTTCCCTAAGGCCAGCTCTGGGTAAAGGAGTAAGATTTTTCCATTTTACCGGAAGTAGATAGGAAGCAGATACATAACCGATTATCTCAAGATGAAATGAAAGATATATTGGGATATGATGAGGATTTATAATTTAGTAGTTCTTGTATCCCAGCCTTAGATACAATTTTTAGGATACTTGCCTGTCTCTTTCTTGTTGTCTATTTTTTCTGTATAGTTTTCATAGACTATAAAATCTGTTTTTGTTTGCTGCCTTTCACTCAAAACACTGCATGCCTAATGATATACTCTGTCATTATAGCGTTGGTGTGTATTTGTTAGTTTTATTTTCAGGATCCTAAATAGGTAAACATTACTGTTTTGAAAACAGAAAAATAAGTAACGGAGGACAAACTTGTTGACCAAGGTTGCATAACATCATTAGGAGCATAACTGTGGGTGGAAGAGTGGGGTACCAGCCATGGGTGCCAATTTCTAGGGACCAGAATGGCAGCCCTTGGGGAGCCCACAGTGCAGGGGCTGCTGCAGCCAGTTTGCAGGGAACTTTTGTCATGGCAGATGAGACTCTCCCCCTGCTCCCCACCCTAGCATTCAGCACAGTGGAGCATTCAGCTTTTTTTCTTAGCCTTTATCTTGAGTGGCTGAATTGTTTTTGCATGAATTTTTTTTCAGAATTGTTTAGATTGAGGTAAATGCCCAGTAATGAAGACTTCTCCCCAAACAATTAAAGTTGGGAAAAATAATTGAGAACAAGGTGTTATAATTGAAAGTGCTACCCAACCTCAGTAGATGTTCTTACAAGCTCTGTCTGTTGTAAGGGACCCTGTTCTGCAGCTTGGGTTATTCAGTGGAATTAACATTTCCGTTCTGCTGTCCTCCGAGTTGAAGTACAAGGATCCAGGACTGTAGCATAATGAGGACAATTGTTATATGGCAAAACTCTTTAGAGAATGGGTTTTCACAGGACCTATAGGTAGATGTCTATTTAGCCCAGTCCCCTGTACTACCAAGCTAAAAAGCAGCTCTTTCATTATCCAGGGAGGACAGTAAATTTTATGCTAAGGAGAATGGAAAGAACTTTCTGGACGGGGCAGGATGGTGTGCTGCCTCCTGGGAAGATTGGCTAAGCTTTTGAAATCAGGGAGCAGAGATCAATTGGTATGATGCATTGTTGGTGCTAGTGAGACTGTTTGATGCAATACTTCAAGAGGGCACTGAATGAGATGTCAAAATTTCTTGGGGCACCAGCACATGTGAAGAGAAAATTGTTTAATTGTCAGTGTACCAATTTTAGGAGACTTGGTTGAATTCATGCTCAAATGAATGTTATTTAGCTTGTGTTGCTATAACCCTGTGGGAAGGCATTTGTGATGGGGATATTAATACCCCTTCTCAGTCACAATTCAGATGCATTCTAATGCATAAAACACAATATGAATTATTAGCTGGTGTCTGCTGCAGACAATCGCATTTTTATTATATTTATTATGTGCAAAAAAATTGAAGTCCAAACCAGAAATACATGAACTGGAGCTATAAAAGTCCAATTTTACAAAACTGAAAACAATTGCACCAGCAGAGGGGGAGAGAATTTAAGCAGGAGAGTGTGAATGATACAATTGGCAACTGAAGTAACACTTGACTACATATCCAGAGCGCCACAATGGAAAGAGAAAGCTATAATGTTAAAAAGACTAGATTGGTTTTGAGAAGTAACAGTGCTTATAAAGAACACATTTAAATCAGTGGAAAAGATGATGATGGCAGATGGTAAAAATGAAAGGTGTTAGTAATGAACTCCTGATAAGGAGGCACTCTTTGGGCAACAGAGTTAAGGATAGTAAAGAGTTTTTAAAAAATATGTTGGGAACAAAAAGTATTCTAACGATAGGACTGGTCCATTACAAGGTGGAAATGAGATAATTGTCAAAGTTAGGAAAGTTACCTAGTTAACAGGTTCTCTTCTGTGTTCAAAGAAAGTTTGATGATAGTGATGATGTAGTAGTGTTATATATGATAAAGTACTTTCCATTCCTGTAATTAAGGAGGTTGTTAAGCAGCTGCTACTACAGCTAGATTTTTCTTTAACCAGCTGTGCTGGGTAATTTGAGTCTGAGAATTTGAAGAAAGGAGGCATTGGATAAGTTGCATCAAATAATTTTTTTTTAAAGTTGTGTTTGGCCTCTTTCAACCATTGTGCTCACTTTGGCAGCACGTATATTAAAATTGGCTTTCAGTAAATTTTGGAACATTGCAGAAGTTAAAAATGATGCAAAGAAAGCTAATATGCCAGTATTTTTAAGGGTATACAGGACGACCCCATGCAAAATAATGGATTGATTGATAAAAATAAAAGTAATACAGAAGCATATTAAGATATATGAAAAATAGGATGGTGCACTATTTTTAAGGTTAGAAATCTGGCTGATAAAGATTCATGAAGTAAACTAAAATTTCTGTAAGGCATTTAATTTGGTACCGCAAGACACTTGAAATAAGAAACTCGCAAGAGACAAAAATCAATATGGCGTGCACTAAATGGATTAACAACTGGATTAAAGGGATCAAAACCTAATTTGTAGATCCCAGCACAGTCGGGAATCTTCATCAAGTGGGCGTGTTCCTAGAAGTGTCCTCCAGCCCCTGGCTCTGCTTGCTATGCTTTTATATTTTCATCAATGACTTAGAAGGAAGGGAAATTACTACTGTACTTAGTTTGCAGACAGCAGGTTCAGAATATCATGACATTAAAGAAGGTCGGTCACTGCTAAGGAATAATCTCGATCACTTTGATGAACTGGAGGTAAGCTAACAAGTAAGGTGGTGAGACACGGGGTCATGCAGCTATGGACAAAAAATGTTGGCCATATTTAGAAGATAGGGAATGCTTCCCTGCAAAGCAGTGACTTGGAAAAAGCCTTGGAGGTCATGGTATGTTTTCAGCAGCACACAAAGTCCCAGTGTGATGTGCTGGGGCCAGAAGAACTAATGTGATCCTCGGATATATAAGTAGGAGAAAAGGAGTGATATTAGCTTCTTGCTACAGCTGGTCAGAACTTTTTCAGTGAAGCGGTTTTCTGCAGGAAAACATAGGTTTGACAAAACCAACTTTTTCTGTGTGTTGGGGAAACGGTAAGGCAGAACATCTAGCCTTTTTCGTATACCAAATGGAAAGATTTTCTTCCAATTTAGGATTTATAAGATATATTACACCTCCTGAGCAGCTTTAGTATCTGGTACTAATGCAGCCATTACTAGAATGCTCTGTCTTGTTCTGGTGTCCCCACTGCAAGAAAGATGTTGCAAAATTGGAGAGTGCTCAGAGAAGAGCAACAAGAATGATTAGAGAATGGAAAAGAAAGTCATGTAGGTAAATGTTCATGAGCCTAAATCTGTTTAGCTTGTCTCCAAGGAGGTTGAACGTGTGATTGGATCACTAGAGGTACCAAGAGTACCTTTTGATAACAGACATCTCTTCCTTTTAACAGACAAAGGTATAATGAAATCTAGTGCTTAGAAACTGAAGCTAGAGAAGTGCAGAAATAGAAGAGGCGCAACTTATTAATAGTGAGGGAAACTTACCAGTTTATGAAGGGTTGCGATGAATTTACCATTGCTGGAAGCTTTAATATTTAGATTGGTTGCCTTTCTACAAAGCGTGCTCTAGTTGGACTACAGCTAGTGGATTTCATAGATTTCTAGGGTCAGAAGGGACCTTGCAGGTCATCGCGTCTGACCCCCTGCTCTAGGCAGGAAAGAGCTCTTGGGTTAAATAACCCCAGCTCGGTGCCTGTCTAATCTCTTCTTGAACACCTCCAAGGTAGGAGAAAGCAGTACCTCCCTTGGAAGGCCATTCCATATTTTGGCAACCCTCACCATAAAGAATTTCTTTCTGATATCCAATCTAAATCTACTCC
Source organism: Gavialis gangeticus (assembly GCF_001723915.1). NCBI lineage: Eukaryota > Metazoa > Chordata > Crocodylia > Gavialidae > Gavialis > Gavialis gangeticus. Next base: position 12,027,521 of record NW_017729014.1, read on the forward strand.
CCTTTAGTTTGTGGCCGTTATTTCTAGTAACCCCGAGGCGCCCTGGTAAACTGAATATCCCTTATTCCATGCTGACACGCCCCCCCCAATGAGTTTGTAGACAGCCACAAGATCATCTCTCAGCCTTCTCTTGCGGAGGCTGAAGACATTCAGGTCCCTCAGTCTGTCTTCATAGGATCTTACCCGCAGGCCCTCAACCATACGAGCAGCCCTTCTCTGAACCTGCTCCAGGTTATCCACATCCCTCTTGAAGTGCAGCGCCCAAAACTGGATGCAGTACTCCAACTGCGGCCTGACCAATGCCGCATAGAGGGGAAGTATCATCTCCCTAGATGTGCTCATGATGCACCTACTAATGCAGGGGTGGGCAATTTAATTTGAGCAGAGGGCCACTTACTCAGTTTTAGCAGGCTGTCGAGGGCCGCATGGGTAGCCCCGCCCTTGACGGGTGCCTCGCCCCCGGTCACCATCTTGGGACCAACGTTCCAATGTCTTGGGACCAATGTCCCAGGGCCAGCACCAGTGGGGCCCAAAGCAGGGTGCAGGCTGGCAGGGGTCCATGGACCTGGGCTGGGCTGCACCAGCAGGGAGTGGGGAGCTGGCCCGGCTTCATAGAGCCCCTGTCAGCTGGGACAATGGGCTCCTGCCACCCTGCTCTGGGCCCCACCAGCACTGGCACCGGGACACCGGTGTGGCCCCTGTGCTCCCGCAGGCTCCCCGCCTGCTCATACCCAGTGCCCCCCAACTCCACAGTACAGGTGGGGGGCAGCGCACAGTCCCGACCCCCTGCTCACCAGCAGGGAAGAAGCTGGTGGGGAAAAGTGGCCCCTCGCCTGCCCCATGGCCGGCGCCCCGTGTTGCAGGCACTCGCAGCCCATGTGGGGCTGTCCAGAGCAGGCACAGGCAGCCCTAGACAGACTGTGAGCGGCTGCAGTGCGGGGTGCCAGCCAAGGGGCGGGTGAGGGGCTATTTTTCCCCACTCTCAGCACCAGCTTGTAACCTGCCCCACTGCCAGCCTGGCAATGGGCCGGGTTACAAGGTGGTGCTGAGTGTGGAGAGGCGGAGAAAGCAGCCCCTTCCTGCCCCATGCCCGGCGCCCCACACTGCAGCCACTCGCAGCCAGCCTGGGGCTGCCTGTGCCTGCTCCGGACAGACCCGCGTGCGCTCCAAGCACCTGCAGCAGAGAGCATCTGCCATGGGGCAGGCAAGGGGCTGCTCTTCTTCATGCAGGGAAGGAGCCCAGGGAAAAGCTGAGCGTGGGGGAGGAGTGTCCCCTTCCCCGCCCCACACCCAGTGCCCCATGCTGCAGGCGCTCACAGCCTGCATGGAGCTGTCCGGAGCAGGCATGGGCAGCCCCATGCGGGCTGCAAGCAGCTGCAGTGCAGGGCACCAGGCATGGGCGGGGAGAGGCTGCTTTCCCCTCCCCTGCACTCCTTCCCTGCCCAGGCCCCCCCCCACACACTTACCTGAGCTTCCCACGCCACCAAGGCAGCTGCATGCTCCCAGCCCAGAAACCCCAGCTGGGGTTTCTGGCTGGGGGGGCAGAGCCGGGCGGGTCCCGTTGTTGTTGGAGCCCGCTGGGCTTCCCCTAGGTCCTGCTGCCCTTGGTTCCCATTGTTTTTGACAGGAACCAAGGGCAGAGAAATATTAATTTTCCACATCTTTTCAGGGGCCTCGCGGGCTGGATAGAATGGCCTCGCGGGCCGTATTTTGCCCACCCCTGTACTAATGCAAGAAAGAGTGCAGTTAGCCTCTTCACACTGTTACTACCTCATCACATTGGCAACTCACGTTCACTTTTGCATTGACTGAGGCTCCGAGATCCCTTTCCACTGCCGTCATACTCAGAATGGTACTTCCCAGTCTGTAGGTGTATTGGAGATTCTTTCTCTGCAGGTGCAGCACTTTGCACTTATCCTTGTTAAATTGCATCCTCTTCTGATCTGCCCATTTCCCCAGTCTATGCAAATCCGCCTGGATTCACTCCCTGCCTTCCAGTGTGTTTACTGTACCCCATAGTTTGGTGTTGTCTGCAAATTTGACATAGTGCTTTCAATGCCCTCATCCAAGTCACTGATGAAGATATTGAACAGCACTGGTCCAAGGACGAAGCCCTGGGGGACACAACTGCCCACAGCCCTCCAGGGAGAAACCAACCCGTCCACCACCACTCTGGGTGCATCCCATAAGCCATGTTTTCACCCACCTTACTGTGAAAAAATCCACATCACAGCTCTCAGTATGCTCATAAGAATTGGGCGCGACACTGTGATGAAAACCTTTTTGAAATCCAAGTAGATAACATCCATCACCACCCCTGCATCTTAGCACTTTGTGACCTGGTCATAAAAAGAGACCAGGTTAGTCAGGCAGGATCTGCCTGCTATAAATCCATGCTGGTTTCCCCTTAACACTGTATTGCCCGCTGGCCCCCCACAAATGTGATCCTTTATGAATTTTTCTAACGTCTTGCCAAGAATAGATGCGAGGCTAACCAGCCGATAATTACCCAGGTCCTCCTTCCTCCCCTTCTTGAAAATAGGGACCACATTGGCCCTTTTCCAGTCTTCGGGGACCAGTCCTGAGTGCCGCGAGCGTTTGAACAGTTGCGCCAGTGGTTTCACTATGACATTGGCCAATTGCTTTAGTATCCTTGGGTGAAGATCGTTGGGGCCTGCCAACTTAAATATGTCCAGCCCCTCCAAGTGCCCCTTCACTAGGTCAGTGCTAACGTAGGTGGATTGGTATTTCTCTCACGCCAGACTAAAGTCTTATTAGGAAGCGTGTTTGTATCCATGTCCAGAAACACAGATGCAAAGAAGTCATTTAAAAGCTCCACTTTATCCATGCTGTCTGTTATGAGTTGCCCTGGACCATTCTGTAGAGTCCCTGTGTTATCCTGTGCCGTCGCCTTGCTCCATATGTACTTGAAGAAGTACTTTTTGTTACTCTTAATCTTTGTTGCTGACTTGAATTCAGTATCTGCTTTGGCCTTCCTCACCACTTGCCTGCAAGCACGAGCCAAGCAGATATATTCTTCCTTGGTGGCTGCCTCCTGCTTCCGCAGCCTGTAAGCCTCTCTTTTCCTCTGAAGGCTCTCCTGGATTTCCCTGTTCAGCCAAGAAGGTTTTTTGGCTCTTTTGCCACCCTTTGTGTGAACTGGGATGGTGCCCCTCTGTGCCTGCAGGATCAGTCCCTTGAGGAACTCCCACCCTTCTTGGACTCCCAACTCACAGATGTGATTGCCCCTCAGTCCCACTCGAACTAATCTCCTGAGCTCGCTGAAGTTGGCTTTCGGGAAGTCTAGCACTTCTGCCCTACTAGTTGTCTTTCCCACTTTTCACCGGATAGTGAATCCTTTCAACTGGTGGTCACTATCCCTTAAGTGACCTTGTACCTGTAGATCCCCCACCAGCACCACCTCAAGCATGGCATTTCCCCATGTGGGACTGCATACCTCTTGTGTTGGGTGCAGGTCCTGTACACAGGTTAGGAACCTACATGAACCGGCAGCCCTGGCCGACTGCTCCTCCTGGCAGTTGTTCGGGTAACTTAAGTCACCCGTGACAACCAGGTCCTTTGAGCGTACTGCCCTCGAGAGATGTTTCGAAAATCCTAGGTCTAACTCCTCCTGGTGTGAGGGTCTGTAGTAGACTCCCACTACCAAGTCCTTTTCACGCCTGGATTTTTTCAAATCCTCTCATCTGGATTTGAAACACAGGTTGGTTCAGGGAGGTTCACAGGAGAGCAGATTAAATAATCTCAAAGATTGCTTCTATCCTTAAAAATCTATGAAACTTCTAATTTGATAGCAGCAAATGAAAAATCTGCGGGGTACATTTCAGGTGTGAAATACATGCATATGCAGTTTAAGATGCATAATGCAAAGTAACATTAAAACCAGGTATCTAGATGGCAGAGTATGTACTTGGGGCTTCCTGGAATTATGCTGGATGAACCATGGAGCAAGCAAGACTACCGAGGAGGCTCTGCAAGTCAATAAGTAAGTTACAGACTCAGATATATTACAGTCTCCATGCTAATCTGTGCTTGGAGCAGTTTCTGCCCATAAAAAGCTTTCCTAGGACAGCTAGCTGGGTTGCCAGAAAATGAACCCGGGCAATATGACTAGTGAGGTTGTCCTTGTGTAGTTTTCCCTACTAGCATTTGTGGTAAATATCTGCCAGCCCGTTCGAGGGAAGCTATTTCTTTGACCACAAGGAGTCACTCTACAACCAGGGTGTGTTTAATAGCTGCTTGCAGTCGGAAACAGTATTTTACAAAGCTGAGTTCATAGTAGCCCCTGCTGAATACAGAAGTGTTCCAGTCATCAAACTCCAGTGAGCCACTATTAATAATAAACCTGAAGTTTAAGTTATATCTTGATAGTCCTTAGGGCCTTTAGGGGATTACCGGCTCTGTCAGAAAGAGAAGCTAATCTGTAACTTTAATCAAGAAGTGCCTTAAAACCGCTGTGTTATATTAACTCTGAAGATTAAGACTCTTGTTTTGGCTTGGTTCTGCTTATACTTCCATGGGGGACATGGGGAGGAAAAATCTGTGCATCTCCTACCTTGCTTTCCAAAAGCTTTCAATTTATAAAAAATTACTAACTCCTTCTCTTCTGATTTACGTATCTCATGTTATATTTGGAGAAGCTGCACTTCTGCACCTTCTTTGTACAATATGAGGTGAATCTTGGTCTCCACGCAGGGAGGTTGTGTTAGTTCCAAGTCTAATTGTGCCAAGAAATTCAACAATGCAAAATACGAGTTAAGCTATCATAACGTGTGCCTCAGTGATCTCTTCTGTGTTGCCCTTATTACTCGAGCAGATGCCAAGCCAAATACCAAGCAAATCTCATTATTCTGATTTCAGTTACTAATAGCTTTATTCTAAATTCTGTAAACGTGCACTTAAAATGTAAGCGCAGCAGATAGCTTTAAGAAGGGATCTCTCCTGGCTCAGGTCTGCTGAATTCTGAAAAATCAGTGTTGAATTTTTCATTTGAGTTCACTGCAGGAAATAACTTTTTCCATGAAAGTCATGAACATGGAAGACCTCTCTAGAGGTGCCGTTTCCCTAACATGGGCCAGTGGTGATGTGGTTCAGGTCCACTTTCTTGCCTGGTATGAGTTCAGACTCTGTGCTTAGCCGTGCTACTGACAGCTACGACAATCTGAGCAAACTGCTTTGTGTTTCAGGCTGCAAGCCTGTAAAATACAGATAATTTGGGGTGGGGGGGTGGGGGGGTAGGTCTATCTCATAGTTGCAAAGCATTTGGGTACTGTTTTGAAAGGTGAAGTAGTAGTGAAATAACTGGAGCTATGGTATGAGATGCCTTATTCTCCCAGGAACAGCAGTATGACAACTCTAGACTTTTCAGCATACCGGTCATCCAAGAAAATACATTTTTGCACTTCATTTTCTCCACCAAGTACTTCCCCCTTAGTATGTCTTAAAAATAGCCCCAAATGCTGCAACGACAATGCTAGGTACCGTTCAGGCCATAGTGGTTTTTATAAGTTTAAAGTTACTGGAATGCAGGCCTTTGACCAGTTCAAAGCACTTGAACACTTTTCTGTGTGAGCTCAGAAGTAGGGAAGATGTGAGAAGCAATTTCTACCCTTTGTACATGTGTTGGGGAGTTCCTCTTGTTCAGTGAACTGTTTTGATCTGGTCCACATTACCCCTGCCTCCTTGATCGCAGAAGAGCTATAGCATCTCAGGCCACTGAACATTTCTTGTCTGAATTTGCAAATTGAAGGCTTCTTCGAAATCTCTCTAATTCACTGCTACGTGGTGGAGCTGGAAAGCAGGCTTTGTAGGTAGTGAGCATGGTACCTGCATTTCACTGCTAAGACCTTGGTGACTCTAGCGCTGTTGTTCCTATAGCAACAGGCTACGGTGTCGTGCTGGTTCTTGAAGAAAGCTGCTCCCTTGGGGAGGACAGAGCTGAGAAGCAAACACACCGTGGCTGGGGTAGGGGCTAGAGACGTTATCTGGATGTTGATGTATTAAAAATAAAGCCGTCCTGCCTGTAGAGAGAATTGCCCTGCGACTGGGGATGTTTGGTTGAAGAGGCATAACAGTTCATTGAGTAACCTTCTTCTCATTTTCTACACGCAGCGCTTCTTTGTGTTCCTCTCGTCACACGTGTGTTGCCTTTCTGAGGTGCCAAACTGTTAGATATTTGGAAGAAAGTATAAATGTTTATAAATGGCAGGTGTTTGCACATGGGTGGGGTGGGATGGGATGGGGGGGGGAGAGAGGTTGTGGGCCAAGGAGACTTTTTTTTTTTTTT
>NW_017729014.1:12033914-12035854 GCF_001723915.1 Gavialis gangeticus
TTTTTTTTTTTTTTTTTTTTTTTTTTTTTTTTTTTTTTTTTTTTACTTTAATTTTCAGTTCAGCACCCTCTAGGCAATATGTTTGATGTTTTATTTATTTTTTCTAAAAATGTGGTTAGATTATTTTGCAAGTAAATGCAAAGAATTCAGGACGAAATGATTAGTTTTGTGAGCGGAAGGACCTCTGAGATAGCAGCCTAATAGATGTTAAATGTAACAACACTTCCCTTTACATGGGTTTAGGATTTTGTTTTACCCAAGGCTCCATATTTCTAGCTTAATCGTGCTATGGCTGAACAATGTTTGGCTTTGGCATTCATGTGGCTGAATCATATTCAGTAACACACGCTGTAGGGAGTGTGATCGACGCCTCCTGACTGTCAGCAGCTAAATCGTATTTGCTGCAACTTCCCGACTGTCCTAACTGGCTACCCGTGCCATTTTAAAATACCTTCTCCTTTGCTCTTCGGTTGTACTGTAAAGCTCAGGGTAAGCCTCAGGAACACCATTTAAAAGTGACGCTTCCCATGCCAAATGACAGATCACGTAGCAGTGGAAGCCTTGTTACAATGACTGTTTTCCAAAACTCTGATTCCTGCTGATTAGCAGATGTATGTGCTGTGCAATGCAGCACTCAGTAGCTTTTTGAAGCCCTTCCTGCTGTTCTACTTCATTCACCAGTTCCTTGACCTTCATGTCATCTGAGCTTCCTAGGAAGGCAAAACACGATGCGTTTCCAAAGCAGCAAATTGCATGACTCCTATGAATTAACTGAGGTGGTCTGAGCAGACCTGTTTCCATTTTAAATTAAGCAAACATCAGCTAAAGTTTCCAAGTGCTGACAAAAAATGACTGGCCAGCAATGTGCAGTTTTTTTCCTCATCTTTGCCACCTAAACTGGACTGTTTCTGTAAAAAATCCCTCTCTTGTCGTCTTTTTTTTTTTTTTTCCCTTCTTGTGTGCTTCACTCTAGCACCGTAAAGACTGACAGTGTTAATTTAAGCTAAGTGTGAAACTGCAAATTGTCCTGACTGTGGTATCACATCACATGTGGACTTGAAGCACAAATCATTGTGGTGCCATCCCTCTTTTTCCTGCCACAAGCCATCAGTAGAGAGAGAATGATAAGCTGTGGTCTCCCTTCACTAGTGTAGGCGGGGAGGCAAGAGCATCCATGATAAGGCATGCATGCAATGACAGCAATCTTACCACTCACTGAGGGTATCTTTGAGTGTTCGACTTAAGAATTGCATACAAAAAACTAGAGCTCTTGGTTCCAAAATTATACCTTTCATTAGACCAACTGGGAAATCGCAAGAAAATTATCCTTTTCTGCAAGCTTTTGGGATCAAAGTCCCTTTGCCAGGCTCTGGGGAAAGAATAGATGGTACAGGATAGTAAAAAGTCCCCAACTTAAGAATTGGCATTTTAACACTGTTTCAGCAGCCCAGTTGGAAAGTTAAGAAGAAGATTACATGATGGTTTAAACTGTTGAGGGGTGATCTTTAATTGCTTAGGCCTGTTGATCCAGGTGTAGAAATATAAAAATATTTGAGGATTGGGAAGAGTCTGTGCCTGCCTAGGTACTCTGTGGGCGAAGGCCCAGTCTTTCTGGCTGGGTGACAGAGTGCCATGGACCTGTAAAGAAGAGCTTCTGTTTGAAAGGAGGAATGATTGCCTAGGGACCGAAGTGTCCTGGAGAGAAGGATTGCATGTCTAGGAAATAGAGGGTCAGGTACGCACATGCATTTTTTGATTGTTCTGTACCTTAATTAGCGTAAGTGTAAATACCTCGTTAAGGTGGCGTTCACAGTAAACATGGTTTAAGACCCTATTGACTGGATCACAGGCTTTTGGCGAAGGTCCAGTTTAACTTTGTAACCTGTGCCCTGTTTTTTGTGTGTGTGTTTTTGGGTTTTTTTTCTTTTCAATTTTATCCC
>NW_017729014.1:12040854-12054527 GCF_001723915.1 Gavialis gangeticus
TCACAGTAAACATGGTTTAAGACCCTATTGACTGGATCACAGGCTTTTGGCGAAGGTCCAGTTTAACTTTGTAACCTGTGCCCTGTTTTTTGTGTGTGTGTTTTTGGGTTTTTTTTCTATCCAATTTTATCCCCTCACTTCAATGAACACATCCGTCGTGGAAGCCAAGTTAGGCTGTGGCTGAGGTCCCATTCATCAGGACTAATCCCTGCTTCCCCTTTGCCAGATGGAAGCCCCTGCTCCATTCTCTGGAAATATCTGTAGCAGTACACAAGCACAGATTTCTCTGTAACTGCTTAATTAGCAAGCTTGCTGTCGTGTGGGTTTCATTTAGCTCTGGGTAGCTGGGGTCATTGAAAGTGACTTCTGCAAACATTGTGCTCTGTTGATTGTGGGTGCGGTACGGGTTTTTTCTGAGTTGTTTTTCTGCCCAGATTTTCTGCTGCAAGTATCTTCAGACACTGTAATGCTTCCTAAGTGGATTTTGGACGGCGGAAGAAATGACAGGATCCACTCCAACTGAGAACATGGCAACCCTTCCTATTCAGGAAAGATGGTGTGCTGTCTTTCAGCAAAGTAGTTTTCATTTTTCAATTCTCTCTCCAGTAGCTCTCAAAGTTCAGATAACGAGTATGTGTTACGCTTGATGAAAACAATACAAAGTAGGCTTGAGAGACTTATCTAGATACTGTGTGCGCTGTTGCATCCGCACCCAAAACTGAGGACAGTCTACTCCAAGATCACATTTGTGACATGAGAAAAATGGAAGGCCCCTGAAAGCACAAAGTTATGTATTGTCTTTGCTTCACTTCTCTAAGCAAAAAATGGAGATAGTTGTCCATCTTTTTGTAAAGCACTTTGATCATTCTTGATTTGGAAGTGGAGGTTTACATCAATTTTTAACTGACTTTCATGAATGCAACAGCACTTTCCAAAATTGTAACCTGAAAAAGTGGAATAAGTAACCAGGGAAATGTATTTTTTAAGCTTTATTTTAAATTGAGAATGAGTCAGCAGAGCAAGCTAGTTCTCCTCAGGTACAATGACATGGGTAGAGTACTTTCTTTTCCAGTCATTGTAGTGCTCAATCATAGAAACTAGCCAAATAGGAAAGAGCCCAGATAATAGTACTGTATTTCCTTTGCCCTCAAAAATCAGTTAGTGAAGAAAGCTATTGGATTAGGCTGGCACAGTTTGCCTTTGGAAACCCATGTTGCATTTTATGCTGTTTTCTATCTACTTTCAAGTCTTTACCTTCTAGATTTCCATCAAAATCTGTTCTGAACCTTTGCAAGATTGCTCAGGTCAGGCTAATGGATCCTGTGGTTGTTTGGATCACATTTTTTCCCACTTTTGAAATACAGGCCCAACATTTGCTATTCTTCAGTCATAAGGTAACACCCGCATGTGATTAGTTTATCCTCCTCCGCACGTTCCTGTTCCCTCAGAATTCAGGAATGGAGATTAGCCAGGAAACGCTCCCCCCTCCTGTGATTTGTGTGCACCGAGCTATCACACTGAGCCATGTGGAACTGGCTCAGTTGTAATTAGTACCAAAAAACAGTGGAGTAATGAAAAAGATGCTCCAATTTCCTGCATCTGATTACCAAGAGCAAAGCTTTCACATTTAACAGAAGTACAAACCCAATTACTCTAAAACAATACTATTTTCAAGTTACGAAGTCAAGTTCTCAGGAGGTAGGTAAATGCTAACGTGAAGGTTGCCTGTGATTAGTGTACATGTGCCCAAAAGCACGCATACACGCACATACACACACGTGTGTGTATAATTATGTGAAGGTCTTTAATTTCACGAGCGCACATTATTTTTCCGTAGGACTCCGTCATTCAGTGCATAGAACGGGCAAAGTGCAATGGGCATTTATTCAGTAACTTTTTCTTCTCAGTGTGCGAGCTTCTGACTTCTTTACTGTGTACAGTTCAGTCTCTGCTCTGAAGGTAGATTTTCCTCTTGGGTGGTCCTGCTGCCTGTCGAATCAGAGTTCTTCCCCAACAATTCATGTATTTTCTTAACAGTGCGGGAATGCTTGTCCAACCAGTCTCAGTTTCTACTTCAACACCCTGCTCAGTCTTGTCCGTTCTCCAGTCCTGGTAATCTTGCTTCCCTTGGCTCCTTGGCCTAACCAGTTCTAGCTCTCCTTCCAGATCCTGGTTCTTTGGCAAAACTCTCACTCCCTGTCTCATGTAGCCCTTCATCCAAATCTAGTCTTAAGCCTCATCCCCTGGATTCCCCTGGTACCTTGTCCCAGTATATTCTCTGAGCTCTTCCCTGCAGTGTCCTAAGTCTGGCACTTGTCCTCCCTGCATCTGAATCAGACTGCTTCCTCTTCTGCATTCTTTGAGCGCTAAGAGGCTAGTCATGGAGAATGCAAGAGACGGGTCCCTAGTCTGGTCTGCACTAGGTATCAGACCCAAGTACTGCTTTGCTCCTCTAGCTCTGAGATGGGGACAAGTGGGTTCAGTCATCACTCTGTGGGGGTGATGTCTTGTGTAGTCAGGTCCTCACTAGTAGGTGAGTCTCAAGCTCACTCAGTGAAGATGCTGTTTAATTTTAGCAGCCTCTCTTGAGCACATGCCAGTTGTATATTCCAAAGGCTGATACTTGGGTGGTTTTTCTTAGGTATAGGAAAAGACACATTCTTGACATACTTTCTTTCCAAATTTCCTTCTCTAGCAGAGAGGAGCACTGACACTTTCTAAAGAAAAAGTTGCCAGCAGTTTAACACAGACATTGTTTTACTTTAGTCTTGTTTTTGTTCTTGTTCTGGGAAACTCCCATTGCTAATTTTTTGGGAGATAGATTCATAGATTCATAGATTAAGGGTCGGAAGGGACCTAGTAGATCTTCTAGCCCGACCCCCCGCCAGGGCGGGAGAACAACAAAAAACCCCAAAAAGAGAAGCGGGACTCAAATGAGTCCAGCCAGGTAGGCATCCAGCCTCTTCTTAAAGAAAGATAGGGGGCAAACAAATAAAATAAAGGTAGGCCATGACACGGGGGGAAAAAAGAATCTCAAAAGGTTAAAAGTCTGGCAGTGTGTGTCACGGGGGCACTTGGGTGTCCCGTTCCTGAGTAAGGATTAGAGCAGCTGCCACTCACCAGGGCAGCTCAGCTGTGGGTTTGGGAGTAACCAGGTCGGCCATGTGACCGGAAGGGGGCAGGGCTGGGCCCTTATAAACAGCTAGGCCGCAGCCTGGCTGGCAGTTCCCTTCTGGCAGCCTGTGTGTAGGAGCTCTGCGGGAGAGCTAGACTGAGCAGTGCAGCCTGAGCACATAGAGGGCTGCATTATGGTGCAGGCGGAGGGAAGCCTGACCAGAAGGCTTTGGCCCGAGAGCCAGGACGGCCGGGACTTGATGTAGAAGCCGGTAGGCTAATTGTGTTGTTATAGCCGGTAGGCTTATGATTTTGGTTGCAGCCGGCTGGCTTATGATTCAGTTGTGTGTATCATCTGGAGGACCGGGTGAGGCTGTAGGGGTGTGAGGAGGCCTCACAGGAGATCCCAACTAGTCCGGGGGTTTCCTGGGCGCACTGTGCGGGCACCGAGCAGCGCCTGGAAGGCGCAGCAACTTGGCAGCAGCGTGGTGTGGGGTGAGACCCCAGCCCGAGAGGGCAGTCCTCGGCCCAGTGAGGGCCTAGGACCCTGAGAGGGGTCAGGGGGCCAGGCACGGCTGCGTGCCACCTGAGCCCCGGCGCCGGAGAAAGCCCGAGATAGGGCTGGCGCATAGGCTCAGGGAGAGCCAAGGGCGCGAGTAGGGCTGGTGCACAGGCTCAGAGTGAGCCAAGAGGCTCGGAGGGAGCCCAGGGCACGCAGTGGGGAGCAGGCCCCAGCGAGGGCAAGTGCACAAGAGGCGTGACATAGGGACCCTGAGAAGGGTCAGGGGGCCAGGCACGGCTGCATGCCACCTGAGCCCCAGCGCCGGGAAGCCCGAGACAGGGCCGGCACGTAGGCTCGGCAGGAGTCAAGGGGCGAGCAGCGGACGGAAGCAGGCTCCGAGAGAGCCGCGGGCGCGAGAGCGCGGGACCGGCTAAGAGAGAGCCACGGGCGCGAGTAGCGCAGACAAAGGCCCCAGTGAGGGGCAAGAGCGTGGGAAGAGTGTGGCATAGGCTCCGGGGGGGGCCATCCGGTAAGAGTGAAGCCCGGGGAGGGCTAGTGGAAGATTGGAGACACAAGAACGTCAGGAACAACTGCGAGGCTTGGGGCGTGCTAAAGGGGAGGTAGGAGGCACGCATAGCCCATAAGGCTGGGGGTGCACCAAGTCACCCTTAAATCTCAGGAGATCATAGGCAGCCTCCCATATTACATTATATAAGATCAAAGACGTGGCGGGCGAGAATTAGAGGGTGCTAGATCTCCTAATTGCCACGGCAAGGGGGCGCTAGCGGGATCACGGCCGCTCCTAGGCCGCCCGCCGTGAGAGTGTGCTATAAGTAACTGTATACAGGTCTTAAAATGGAAAATGTTGGGTAACTTTCTTCGCTGGACTGGTAAGCTGCTTTTCAAGTGTATTGATAGTGTAATGATTTCTAAGACATTGTTGGTACTTTGTAAAGTGCTTTGGAAGCCTTTAGATAAGGCAAAGTGCTTGTTGTCATCTTTGGGGAAACTGAAGCACAGAGGTGGAGAAACTAGGCCAGCAGTCAGGTCAGTGGTATCCTTCTCTCTTGAATTGCAGGCCCTTGCAGTAAGCACTGACATGCTGCCTCCAGACGCAAGAATATAAGCTTCATCAAAATGACTGGGTGTTCAGGGATTTTTGACACTACTGCAAGAGGTATTCTTTTGTTAAAATAACTTAGCTTTTAGTTTTCTCAGTATCTGATTTTTCCCATTTATTCCGATGATGAACTACATTTCCTGTGCCCAGTCTCCATTCCAGTGTAATGGCAGGTTAACAAAAGCTCCCATTTAAAGATGCTGAAGTTGTGCCAGATGGTTCCAAAAACCGTTTTGAATATTTGTGTGGTTTTTGGTCTTTTTTTTTTCAGTAGCTGTTTGGAACAAGAACTGGCAAATTCTGAACATGCTATTCAGAGAGAACTGTTTTGACTGAGGAAGCAAAAATCATCTGCAAAACTCCAAGCATCCTCTGTATAGCCGGAGCTATTAATTGCTTCTGTCGTGCTTTTCAGACTGCTGTACCTTGGCTGCAGTAAGCAGTGCATGGACACAGCACAGAAAGCCAGAACGGTTTTGGTTGTAGGCAGAGAGATATCAGTGGAAGGATTTAGGGGACAGTAGAATTATCTTGGATTAAATCTCTCCCTTTTTTTTTTTCCTTACATAAAACATGCCAGGAGAATTTTTTTTTAGCAAGATCTTTAAGAAGGGAGAGGGAAGAGAAACCACCAACATCTGTTAAGTAACCCAGCTCTTCTGCTGTGCGTGGTGTGATGTCATCAGTGATTTTGCTGTTGCTAGGAGACCTTTACTTCTCTGGACTTGCATAGCAAGAGCATCTCTAGTTTAAAGAGGGGTGAACAATTAGAGAAATGGCTTTTCTAATGGCAATTAGAGCTGAGGCATATTGCCTTGTCTTGCAACCCATGTCTGACTAAATTGGATACCCCATGAGGGACTTTGTCATCTTCTGTTTATTAGGACACTAACTAGTCACATTCTTTTCTTTTTGGGAGGCTAACAGTCTTTTAAATTATGTACCTGCCTTTTAAAAAGCAAACCTGGCAGCTCTGCTTAAATTAAGAGGCTAGTGCACATATATGTCTTGAGCAGAGGAAGAGCAACGTGTCGTTGAGATCAAAAACTGAAAGACTGCAGGACTTCCTAATGCACTTCAGCAAAATTAAAAACAAAATCACTGTTCAGCCCTTACTTTTAACTTTAACAAAACCTTGGCTGTGGTGATCTAGTTTGGGACGATCCTGCTTTGAGTAAGGGGTTGGACGAGGTGACCTTCTGAGGTCTCTTCCAAGCCTAATTTTCTATGATTCTTGTGCAGTAGTATAAGACATATAATTGAACTTCATAAGAAGCACTTTAGTGTTGGATTACATTATCAGCAGAGATTGCAGTATAGTTTAAGCAGTGACATGGAGTCTGGACTCCACGGTTTTCCCAAATTTAATCACTGCTTTTGCGCATGACGGAAAATTGGGATAAAAATACTTACCCAGTTTTGGCTGGGCACTGGAGTTTGCTTCATGCAGGTAAATCTGCTTTCCATATCTTCATACCAACAGAAAACCAGTTTGAGTACCTGGCTGAAAAAGATCACTTCGGGTACCCCACGTCCAATACTGCGGTTTTCCTAGTTGAAATGCATCCCGAGTGCACTTGTATTCTCATCCCAGGACTTCAGCTAATATCCCTTGTGCATTTTGTCTCTCTAATCCTTTTAAGACTGCTTTTCTTAACATAAAATGTTTTTGGGAGCCAGAAATTGGCTTTCGGGGGCTTGATAGCTGTCCTGTCTCCTGACACCAGGATAAAGAACGAATTAAACCAAACTGTTGGAATGTAAAATGTTGCCTGGCGATTAAGTTTCTGCAGCAGGGGTGGGGAGAGTGGGAGCCGAGACAGAGCTGAATTTCTTAGACATTGCTTGTTTTCTGTTGTATTACCAGCCAAAGCTGCTCAAAGTTGAACCGTGTCAGAGTAGGAGATTCTGATGTGGGATGTGTTGTGCAGAGGCCACTCATGCCATTCTGATGCATGCCTTCCTGAAATGCAATGCTTTGGTTTGGATCAATCTTCAGTAGAGGAACATGCGATAAATTAGTACTTTTTTGGAGGTGGGGAAGGGGGAAACAGGGAAGCTGCAGGGAGAAATGAGGGGAAGGATGGAGGGGGCAGACTGTCATTAAGATGGTTGAGCTCAAAGTCTCTCCCCTGTTGTGTAATCTTTTAGTAGAGGCTTTGAAGGTAACAGTTAGCTTATACATACTTAATTGGTTCATAAAGGCCAGCAAAGATCTTATGTGGTATCTGTTATACTTAAATAGTTAGGATCAGCTTAATGGTTGGCCAGATATCAAAAATAGCATAGAGTTTACACATACATAATTAAAAAAAAAAATTGTTATTTTGATAAATGGTGCTACAGGATCCACAGATGAAAGAAAGCTTTTGCTTTCATTTCCTCTCACGGGCCTGGAAGTTCTGTAACAAGTTATGAATATTAGTCAGCCCTAAAGCATTTTTAGCTCTTGTCTAGACTAAAGAGATTTCTTTACAACACTGCCTTATGACTCGCCCATGTTGTCTCTTGTTCCCCCATGTCCTGAAGAGATTTTACTTAAGGGGCACCTTCTGCTTCTCTCTGAACATAAAGAAGTCCAGAAAGCTGGCTGATTCCTTAATATCCCAAAAGGAAATGTCCTTTGAAGAATGAAAATGTTCAAAATGAAATATTTTATATGGTCCTAGATGGATCATGAATTACATTAAATATTGAATCATTTGGCCCTAGCTGAAAGCCCAACCAAGCCAGTAGCATATTAAAAAGGCTGTTTGTATCCTAAGTACAGGGCTTCTCAACCCCCCACTTGTGGACCACATCTAGCCCACAGGGGCATGCGATCGTGCCTGTGGGGCTCCCCAGAGGTCTGAAAACAGGTCAGGGAGGACTGGTGGCAAGTTATGCTGCCACCACTGCTCCACTTCCAAATTTCCAAGCCCCATGGGCTAAATAACATTGCCTTGTGCATGAGATCCTGCCAGGATGCGGGAAGTCAGGGCTGGGGCAGGGGGCCCATATCTGGTGCAGGGCTGAGGCCGTGATGGTGATATGGTGTGTGGACCGGGGTACAATCCAGCATGCCGCATGTGGTGACATCTTATCTGGTGCATACAGGACTCGATCTGGACCCACAGGCTAATCCTGCACCATGCATCTGGCAAAAGGTTGGGCACCACTGGCGTAAGTATAATGAATGGGATAGGTCCACGTTCAGTTTCTAGGAAGCACGATTTTTGGTCATTATCCTATGCAATCGGCCCTTCAGCTGAAAAACTAATAATTAAATGTATCATGGAAATTGAACTACTATTTGGGAAAATTGCATCCTCAACTTCTGTAAGAAGCATGTTGCAAAAGCAGAGGGAGATTCTTATGCTCTTGCGACCGACTGTATCTGTTTGGTGGGTTAGAGAGACCTCCAGTTTCAGAGAGAAGGTTCTGTGCTGCTTTGGAGCCTGTTAATGAACCCGTCTCTTACGGTGCGTAGCAGTCTCCCAGATCAGGATTTTCAAAGCTAACTGTAGGAGATATAGAGGAAGGCACTGTCAAAAGCATAAGCTGTTTCCTGTTTTCTCACCTTACCAGGTGAGATTCCAGTGATGCCTGAATTTTGGATCAGTTTTCCCAAGCACCATTTGCATTGTCAGTGGCTTCTCTTCCATGATAGATCACAGATGTGGTTTGAGATCACCTGGTGTGGGCGCTCATCAGCCTATGTTGGGCTCAGCCTCTGGAATCTAGCAGAGGCAAGGCATCGTCTCAGGGTGGCATTCCCTGCTGGGAATAGGCCAGCTGCTTCTCCCCAACAGTGTGCCAACTTCACAGACTCTTTCATGGCTTAAGCACCCTCTCACAGGTTCCCAAGGTTGTGAGCTGCCCTAGTCATGTTTTTTCCTTTCTTGAGCATGCAGTAATTGTAACTCATTCCACGCGTGTTTTGGCTAATGGCTTTGAAACTCTCTCTTGCTTTTTAACCTCATGCAGGGAGGAGACACCTGCACATATTTTCCTGCTTAAATTTCCTCATTGCTCTGGACCGGTGCTGAGTTTTCTGGGACAGTCCAGGATCCTTCTGTACGGTTCATTATATGACATCTGGAACTTGGAGACTTTTCCGCTGAGCTTGCCTGGCTGGTTCTTAACTAACCCAGCCTTTGTCTTTTCTCTTCTCCTGCCAAGATTTCTTGCATGACACTGTGAGGCTTCCACCTGTGTGAATCTCTTTAACCCCCTTCTTTTTCATTTTTGTTGTGCTGGGGAAATTTCCACTTTTCACTTCAGCAGGTCCCTAGCGAGAACTTCGGTTCAGCTCTTTCACCACACAGGCAACCTCCTTAGCATTGAGTTTTTGAGTCAAGGCACACTCATTGAAGTTAAATATTCTCCATTGTTTATAATCTGGGGATATAGTAAAGATCCTGTTAGGCAAAGCAGATGCACGTTGACATTGGAGCGTTTCATGGTACAGCAGTTCTCATAGTAACAACCATATAGGAATTCTGGTTGACATCATGACATTTTCAAGTCATTCATGGGTTTCTCCAATCATCACCATATGTTGCCTCCATTTATGTTTCCTAATATAAGTAGTCTCACTCATAGGAAATGAGATATTGACAGCTGTTTATGGAGCAAAATGCATACTGGATTTGTTCACTTGGCCAGCAGAAAGAACATCTGCAGCCGATCCAGCAGAAGGAGATCTGCAAAATTTAAATCTGGGACCATGCGGTAGAAGAGGAAGGATAGGGTGGCAGTAGATCTGGGTTCGACTCTTTGCCCTGCCACAGTTTGAAGTTTTTAGGTGCAAGACTGACCAAAGTCACCTACTTTTTCAGTGTTTCAGTTTTGCCATTGTTGAAATAGGGACAATATTTTCCTTCCTTCCACATATGCTGAGGCTTAAACTAATGCTTAGAAAGCACTTTGCATTTATTGTATGCAGAAAATCCAAGTTTTATTATAACACATGCTCACATTACATCCCTGGACAATGAAAAGTCTCTAACAGGAATAACAAAAGCGTGAACCCCCACCATGAAGACAGCTCTTTTTAAGAATAAAAAAGCACAGGCAGTAAAAAATATTCAAATATCGCTTTAAAGGGAAAGTATGACACAGGTCAGTACATCTGTATCGAACGGTCCCTTTCATACTTTCAGAAGCTTCAGTAAGACCTTTTCGCAGTGCACAAAGCTGAAGGATGATGAGCTCAGCAAAGGAAAGTCTGCAAGTCCCAGTGTTGCCAATTCCATCTTTTTGGTGGGTTTTTTTTCCTTGAAGCCCCAGTTCCTGAAGGTTTGAAACTGGAGAATCTTAACTTTTACCTAAGCAACACCGTTCCCTGTGGCAAAGCTTTAAAACCTGAAACGTAAATGTTCCAACGCCAAACGGCAAATGAAAAGACCAAAAAATGTATTTCTTTAAAAATCCTCCTTAATGTGAAGACTTTTGGCCTTCAAAAGTCATCCGATTTGATATATATTTTTTGTGCTTAGGGTTGAAAAAACTGAAGTTGAATCCAACACCTGTTCTTTAAATGAAATAATCTTGGCTCCCATTTCTTATACACGCTTGCAGGTGCTGAGGACGTGGTGATGGCATTTTCCAGATCAGAGACGGAAGATAGAAGGCAGTAACTACAGGCGTCTGAACAACACAGGTGGAGAGGGCAATGAGATTCCCGAAGATAAAGGAGAGAATGGCTGAGCATTATCAAGTTCCTTTGCCCACCCCTAATTTTCCATGGTAGCCCTTCTCCTCCTTTTCCTTATTATTTTGCTTCCCTTTGCCCGACCCTCTGAACATCTCTCACAGCCATCTGTTCTGGTATACTGTTGTTACTCAGCTGGGCTGTGTTCATCAAGGATGAATCAAGAGGTGCATTTACAATTGGCTCAAAGGGACAAGACTGTTTGATTGGCTAAAGGAAGACAACTTGTAAACTTGACCAATGGAAACCTTTAATTTTATTTCTGATTTTATTTTATACTTTTAAAGAAGTTATTTTCAAGATCTGGTGCTTGTTTAGGTCATTGTTTGTGAATTTTAAGGGGGTTTGATTGGCTGCGTAGAACTGGAAACAAATTGTGATTGGCCGATAATGCAAATGCTTTCTCTTGATTGGCTTAAGGTATTCTGCCGATATCAAAATTTTCATTGCAGAAAGCTGATGTTTTGGTGTATTGGTTATTACTTTACATTTATTGACTTAGGAGGAAAGAGACAAATGTGCTTTGCAATATTTATTATACATGTGCACACACGTGCTTTGCTTTTTTGATTGGCTTAAGAACAGTGTTTTTAATTTTCTGTTGGCTGCAGTGTTTCCCTTGCAATCAGTTTTTCCATATGCATCTGCTCTATGGCCTCTAGCTCTTTTTTGGAGCGTGTGTCGAAAGCATATTGACTTTAATAACTCTACCTGTCTCAGCTGGAATGTAGAGAGATCAGCAGCCCTGCTTCTGCTTCCCTATGGGCTGTGCAATGAACTCCTGCTGACAAACTGGGTATTCAGGTGGCTTTTCCCTTTGCTTCTGACAGAGGAGCAGTA
The DNA here is from genome assembly GCF_001723915.1 of Gavialis gangeticus. NCBI lineage: Eukaryota > Metazoa > Chordata > Crocodylia > Gavialidae > Gavialis > Gavialis gangeticus. The sequence continues at coordinate 12,052,126 of NW_017729014.1, forward strand.
GATAGTTTGCAGGAATTGCAAGAATATGAGATCTATGGCTCTGACATTAATTGCCAAATTTGTATAGAGTTATAAATGAGTTGTTTAAAATAGTACATATAGCTCTACTTTAACCCTTTAATTGCTGCACAGGATTTGGTTTCCAGTGAGGGAACTTTAACAACCATAAACTTGAATTCATATTGCATGAAAATGTAACAAACTAAGATCTGTATCACCTGCAGTATCCTATACCCTATGCCTCTAATACTTGCAGCGATTCAGTTACTGCATTAACGGACCCAGTTGTGAGTGTAGAGGTGATGCTTGCAGGTTCACATATCCTGAGTGAAAGGAGAGGGCCTTAAACAAAAACCTGCCGAGGAATTCTGAAAGGTGCACTGACTCTTCAGGAATCTATACACAGAATATTAAAATCCTGAAGCTCCTAGTGCTGCTGCTTAAAACCCAGCACTTCCTTCTCTATTTATGTGCAGTGAATTTTTACAATACTTATACCCCTTGCTGCGGGTTGCACTGATTTTTAAAATATTTCAAACCCTATTTAAAACAGAAATCCATTGATGTGTTCCCAGTTCCTTTCACACGGTTAACTATTTGGAGTAACAGCTCAGGATCTTGGCTGTGACAACAGGACTGTTCTCTGGCAAGAAATGTCAAAGTTGCAGATGCTATTACAAACTTGGTGAATAAGAGAAACCAATGGATTATGTGTGAGAGAAGAGGGGACTCGTAAGCATGGGTGAATTATTTTGAACAAATAAACGTTATGGGAAAAACTGTAATTCTGTCTGTTAAAATGATCCTTTTGATTTACTGCAGCTTTGTGAAGTTTCACTGTAAAAGTTAATCTTGTGCCCCGTTTATTTGGGCTGGATGAGATTTCCCTTTATGGAAACAATACCAGCAGTGAAACCAATTGATTCTTAAAATTTGAACTGTTTGCCTAAGAGGCATTCTAATTTAACTTTGGTGCAAAGGGGCAGCCCTTAAAGGGTTAATTTAAGGGGGTACATGTGTTTCTGGCTGCTAGCTGGAATGAATGGGCTGGATTGTGGTGGCCTGTCATTGTCAAGCTAACATGCATACTCCATGTGTATCTATGGCATTTCTGAGCTGTTATATCTTTTTAAGAAGAAAAGTGAAGTGTTTCTGTGGTTTAATCTTTTGACTAAAAATGTAACTGTTGGGGAAAATACAGTTTTTAATAGCTACTCTTGTTTCTTATTGATTTTTCTTTTTTTTTTTTAAATACATATAAAATGTGGTTATCTTACTGAGTTGTTGTATTGGTAACTCAGCACATGCAAATTATTCACCTTTTTCTTTGAAAAGGTTTCCATGTAAAGACCAAACTTTGAAGGCTTAAGTAGTATGGTTACTAAGAGAAGGACCTCTGAAGCCAAGATGCTGTTAACAGGGTATTGTGGAATTCAGAAATCTCATCAAATGTCTTCACTTCCAGTGATTTCTGCTGTCTTTTGCTTTGTATACTGAACCCAAGTAGCCTGACATCCCTATATCTCTCTGCCTGGTGTTTCTTACATTAAAACAGGGCCAGAGGATCTGTGATAAATAATTGATGTGTGTGCTGGGGAGAGAAGAGTAGTTCTCTGGAACAAGCAATTTGGGCAGAAGAAGGTTTCTAAAGTGTTTGTGTTGTCCTCTTCCTCACCCTGAAAACCTCTTCTAATGCTGGGGCCTAGAGCTGGAACAGTGGAAAGCAGAAGAAACCAGCTTGCAGCAGAGCAAGGGGGGCTGACTTGGTTGGCCTAGGTAACGCTTTCTCTAGCTTGGCATTCAGTTTAGTCTTTTACTGGAAACACTTGCTGTGTAGAAGAGTGTAGGGTGTAGGAGAGAGAGAGAAGGGTGTAGAAGAGGTCCTTCACTGCTAACACTTGCTGATGAAGATGAGGGTTGTACAGGCTCAAAGCAGGGAGTGCAGCTTTATCTTGAAAGACATCATTCAAGTGTAACAGAGGCAAAGCCGGAGTGTCCATCAGACATATCTGAGGCATCCTAGAAGGTGGCAGCAGGGGTCTAGACATCACATTCCCCCTAGTTCAGATCACAAATCCTTGGCAATCTCTGTGAGCAAGGACCTCTTCTATGCCCTCCTGTTGCACTTTGGTTTATCCTTGAGAAGCTCATCACGTATCCAGGGGCAGCACCAGCCTCTTACAGGAGGGGTGGCTGAGGTGGGTTAGACAGAAAATTGGGGGGGGGCTGCGCTATACATCTTCTGGCCAAACATACTTATTCAGCTGGGCCAGGAGCGCTGCTGCAGGAGGGAGCAGAGTGTGCTCAGTTGCACGGGGCGGGTGGTGGCCTGGGTACCAAGGTGGGGGTCTTGGACAGGGGTGGCTGTAGGGGGCTAAAGTGAATTTTAGGGTGGCTATAGC
>NW_017729014.1:12054550-12058509 GCF_001723915.1 Gavialis gangeticus
GGGGGGGTGAAAGGGAATTTTTGGGGGGCTATAGCCCCCCCCCCCCAGCTGCCCCTTAGCACCACCCCTGCACGTATCCCAGCCATTTAAGCTTGATTTTACCCAGCTAAGAGGGAAATGGATTGACATGTGCAGTCAGTGGCAGTTCCAGAGTCCGGCTGAGGCTGAAGGACAGCCTTGCAGAGAAGCAGGTTCTGCCTTTCTCTCATTACAGACCCCAGTTGTTGCTTTTTGAATATTTCCAGATTCATCTTCTAGATTTGTCTTTGATCTCTTCAGACGATTGTGGCACCAGGCCCAACAGAAACTGGCAGTGCTGTGTAACAATGGTCTCTGGAACTGCTGTCTCGTGTGTGTGTGTGTGTGTGTGTGTGTGTGTAACACGAATATGAAAGAGCTAAGTTTTTCACATTCCCAAAGTGAAATGCACTTTTTTTCATTCTGGCTTCTACCGCAATTTCACTGGGCGCCTGTAAGCAAATGTATGAAGTACCTCTTCCTCACTTTTATCATCTAAGTGGTATATTAAAAACTATCCAGAGATGTTGCAAAGCCCCTCACATAACGCATTTTATGCATTGAATTTATACAACAAACGGAGCTGAAGTCTCTCACTTGATGGCCTATATCTTTCTTAGCTTCACTTGTTGAATGAATGTAGTGATTGTAAAACTGGCAAAATATTTATGGCCGTAGAGACTGAATCTCTGTTTATTCTCAGGACAGGATCCTTGATAGCAGTAGTAATTTTTCCCACCACTGTGTCTTAACCCTGACTTGGCGGGATCACTTTTAGGGATGAGCTGGGAATTGAGATTTCATGGACCATTCATTCCTTCGCTTCCCCCAGGACTATTAAGGTGGTTAGTTATTACCAGTTGTGGTGGGTACTCTAGCACTGTGGGCACCGGATTGCTGACAAGATAACGATGTAATAACCTTCACATAGTCCACTGAACAGTCATCAGAGTTGACAGCTTTTGGTCGGCACTTACCTGGAACAGACTGGGAAGCAGCTTACGGGTAAAAAGATCCATCTTCCATGTGCAGTTGCAAAGGTCAGTTGTTAGTAAAAAGCCTTGAGGAACTTGTGCTGAAAAGTAGTGTTGTACCGTGCAGTAGTAGTAATAGCAGATGGGCATGGGAACGACTGGAACACCAAAGCGTTGCTAACTCATGTATGTCACCGACTTCAGGTTGCATTTACATTAGTGCTCTTGGCTAGCCTGGAGACCCACGTGTTCAAACACCCATATGAAACATAGACCACTTCTAGAGGCAGTGCTGGAGTTGCATGGGGCTGTGCATGTTTGTGTAAAAATGGGATTTATAAGGGTGAAAGGAAGAGCGCCACCAAGCTAGCTTTTTCTACCTCTGGCTACATTGGAGTTGGTGGCTGCTGCTTTGAGAACAGTGACAAGCTTTTGACTTTAAGGATGTGAGATTTTTAATCTCTTCTTTTATTGTTTTAAGAAACTGTTTTTACCTATTTCTTTCCAGCCCCTTCCACAATAATTAACTTCACCTCCTTTCTTCCACTGATGAGCAGGAAAATGTCTATGAGCTGGGCCTGGCTTAGTTGCTTCAGTAAACCTGTACAATGTGATTACTTAAAGTTGCATCTGAAAGCCATTATAGCAGGTTGAATTTTCTACTTGTACAACTAAATAGTCCTAAGTTAAATAGACCAAATGCTTGCTGGGTACGTTTCTTCCTTATAGCCTGCCACCCCTCAGAACAAATACAGATTTGATAGATTATTTTTATACTATGGATTTTGCTGGCCATATGCATCTGCGTAGCGTCTTCAGGCTAAATTTCAGGTTGGCTTTTAACCTCCTTGTACCTGCCAGTTCTTTGAGTGCTGGGCAACATACAATGACCGCTAGGGTCATTCATGTGAATGGAAAGTCGCAGTTCTTGGCTTGTGGAGATTGTGTAGCTCAAATTAATTTGCTTCACCCCTATTCATAGAATCTCAGAATCATCAAAAATGAGGGTTGGAAGGGACCTCAGGAGGTCAATTAGTCCAACCCCCTGCTCAAAGCAGGGCCATCCCCAACTAGAACATCCCACCCAAGGCTTTGCCTAGTTGGGTCTTAAAAGTGTCCAAGGATGGAGATTTCACCACTTCTGGGTAACCTGTCCCAGTGCTTTACTACCCTCCTCATGAGAGAATTTTTCATAGTATCTACCCTAAACTTCCCTTGCTGCAACTTGAGCTCATTGCTCCTTGTTCTGTCATCTGCCCCCGCTGAGAACAGTCCAGCTCCATCTTCTTTGGACCCACCTTTCAGGGAGCCGAAGGCTGCTATTAAATCCCGTCTCAGTCATCTTTTCTTCAGACTAAATAAGTCCAGCTTCCTCAGTCTGTCCTCATAGGTCATGTGCCCCAGCTCCTGAACCGTTTTCATTGCCCTCTGTTGGATTCCAACTATTGATGAGGTTGAAGTCACCAAATTTGACTCATTTGCCTTCAGCTATCCATACAGGTGTACGGGAGAAAATAGAGTGCTGCAAGGGTAAGAATACAGCATATGGGCACAAAGGGAAATCAAGGTCCAGATCACCACCTGTGGACTAAATTTCAGTGCAGCATTCCAGGAGTAGGAAGCTGCTATAGTTAAAAGGCCTTGGACTGGCAAACAAGAGAGCTGGGTTCATTTCCAGATCTACACCTGACTTGTCATGTAACTATGGGCAACTCCTACCTTCGCTCTAAGCCTCAGTTTCCACTTGTTCCCTGGAGGTCCCCCCCCCTTTTTTTTTTCCCCAAATCCTGAGACAGAAGGATGGTAAGCTTTATACAAGTGCCTGGATGTTCCAATCCATGTTAGACTTGTTTCTGCTGCTGCTATCACTTGGCATGGGTTTCTTTTTTACCCTACTGTGCCTCTGACATCTCTTTCCTTTTCATCTGATTTGCTCCAGGCAGAATTTGCACAACATACAATAAAACAAACTGGCTTGTTTCCCATTGCAACCCATGTGCCTCAGCTTTGTGGATTGCTCTTCTGGGAGAGAATCCTCATTTTGTTCTTTAAAGCTTTAGGACCCAGCTGCCTACAAGCTGCATCATGTGTTGGCATGGAACAGTTATATCTAAAAAGCTTTTTGTTGCCTCAACATTTCCCTATGTTGGATCTCTTGGTTACTAGATGTTAATTGGGCCCGAGAACAGAGATCCATAAAACCTGGAGAATGAGCTTTCCACCTACCTTATTTTTCACTACCGTACTGCTATCTTATTACCCTTTTGCTACCTTATTTGAGTGTTAAGCCCATTCTGGGTGCGGGCTGATGCACTGTCTTCCTTCTATCATTTTTTTTTAACCTTGACCACTTTTGCTGTTCCTCTCTTGGCAGTATAAATGCATCCAAACCCCTCTGGGACTGACACTTCAGCCTGTCTCCTGTACCCTTCATGGGAGCAGCTGGAGGCATTTATCCAGTGCATAGCAGGCATTATCCTTCCACATACTGTGCATGTTGGTGCCAGAATGCACCTGAGCTCGACTGGCCCAGGGGAACAAGGCCTGTTCGCACTGTGCTGGGAAGTAAGTTTAAAAAAACTGTTTGCTTAAACAAGATTTAAAAACACTTCCAATTAACCTTGTTATGTACAGTGCGGCTGGGCTTGGTCCCTCAGGCCTAACTATGTTCTAACTGAATGGAGGTAAGACTGGTTGTGTTTTATGCCATCCACTCAAACTAGGTTATAAGCCATTTTAAGCGTGTTTAAACTTAGCGTTTTTTCTGGCTCAAGTCTGTAGTGTGGACTAACAACATTGCAACACAGCAACTCGACTAGGTCTTGAGACACAGGTTCTAACCCAGGTGCGGGCAATTATTTTGGCTGGAGGGCTGCTTAATGAGTTTTGGGAAGCTGTTGAGGGCCGCAAGGGTAGCCCTGCCCCTGATCGCCATCTTGGGACCAGAAGTCCCACCTCTAGCCCCTT
>NW_017729014.1:12059026-12060151 GCF_001723915.1 Gavialis gangeticus
CGGGGTTGTAGGAGGGTGTGGGGTTATGGTGGGTGGGGTGGGAGTGTGTGTATGTGAGGGTGTGGGTGTGTTTTTGGGGGAATAGTGGGGGGTGGGGTATGTGGGAGGATATGGGTGCATGTGTGGTGGGGGTGGGTCCTCAGTCCCTGGAGTGTGCCAGTCCTTGGAGCTATATATGGTGGCAGTGAGCAGGGCCAGCCCCATCCAGTCCCATAGCACGCAGCTCCCCATGTTCCCACCCTAGTGCCTGGCCACAGGTGGTGGCAGCGTGTGGGGTCAGCCCTACCAAGCCCTGTGTGATGAGGTCAGTGGTGCAGGTCATGAGGCTCGGCCAGGGTGACAGGGAGAGGGGTGGTGGCAGCCCAGCACCATAGCACAGAGCTCCATGCTGTTCCCCCTGACCTGCCCGTAGCAGATGGGCTGCTGGCTCCATCACGCACAGCTCTCCCCAGAGGTGCACGGCTCAGGCAGACTGCAAGCGAACTTCATGTGATGGAGCTAGGCAGACCCCATGCCCAGACTCCGCACTTCTGCCACCCTATCCTGGGTCCCCACAGGCCCTGGGCTTCTGCCTGCCACCACTCCCCAGCACTGCTACTTCCCCTACCACTGCTGCCACCCTTCCCCTGCTGCTTTCCTACTTTCTCTCCCACCTGCCTGCCATTGCTGCCGCCATTTCCCACCTGCTGCTGCGGCTTCCCCCCACCCACCTGCCTGCAGCTCCAGCTCTGGCCTTCTCTGGCTAGCACCACACAGTTCCCAGCTGCATGGCCGGGATTGCATAGCGTGGCATGGAAGCAGCACAGCCCATCACATGGGCCCTGCAACATCGGCTGATTGCAGCAGTTTCTACCCTCTCCCCCATCCTGTGTGGACCCCTCCGACTCCGTGCTGTGTGGAGTGGCATGGATCTGGCCCAGGTCCTGCAGTGTGGTTTCCACACTCCTGCCATCCAGTCTTATTCGAGTTTCTACTCACATGGAGGGGTGGGGATAGGAAACAGCCAAAGGGCCAGTAGGGGGAGCTGGGAGTGCGGTGGGGCCAGGCAGGCCTTGCTGCTCCACCACTAGGTCCTGCTGGCAGCTCTTCCTGGATCCTGCTGCCATTGGTGCCTTGTTATCTTTG
>NW_017729014.1:12065151-12065545 GCF_001723915.1 Gavialis gangeticus
GCAATTATTTTGGCTGGAGGGCTGCTTAATGAGTTTTGGGAAGCTGTTGAGGGCCGCAAGGGTAGCCCTGCCCCGATCGCCATCTTGGGACCAGAAGTCCCACCTCTAGCCCCTTACCTTTACCACCAGAAATCCCTCCCCTTGCCCTGAAACTACTTTTGGGAGGGAGGGTGTTGCCATCTTGAAACCAAAAACAAACAACACAACAAATCATACGCTAAAAAATTAAACGTCTGCTATCACTTTAATTTTATCTAAAAATATTTTTGTCCTGATTTGTGTGGTTGCATTGTGTTTCTAGAGGCAATTGCATAGCTCAAAATACAGTCCTACTCTTGTATATTGTGGGGGGGGTAAGGGAGTGTATTTGGGGAGGTGTAGTTGGGGAGTGGGT
>NW_017729014.1:12066002-12073848 GCF_001723915.1 Gavialis gangeticus
GAGGGTGTGGGTGTGTTTTTGGGGGAATAGTGGGGGGTGGGGTATGTGGGAGGATATGGGTGCATGTGTGGTGGGGGTGGGTCCTCAGTCCCTGGAGTGTGCCAGTCCTTGGAGCTATATATGGTGGCAGTGAGCAGGGCCAGCCCCATCCAGTCCCATAGCACGCAGCTCCCCATGTTCCCACCCTAGTGCCTGGCCACAGGTGGTGGCAGCGTGTGGGGTCAGCCCTACCAAGCCCTGTGTGATGAGGTCAGTGGTGCAGGTCATGAGGCTCGGCCAGGGTGACAGGGAGAGGGGTGGTGGCAGCCCAGCACCATAGCACAGAGCTCCATGCTGTTCCCCCTGACCTGCCCGTAGCAGATGGGCTGCTGGCTCCATCACGCACAGCTCTCCCCAGAGGTGCACGGCTCAGGCAGACTGCAAGCGAACTTCATGTGATGGAGCTAGGCAGACCCCATGCCCAGACTCCGCACTTCTGCCACCCTATCCTGGGTCCCCACAGGCCCTGGGCTTCTGCCTGCCACCACTCCCCAGCACTGCTACTTCCCCTACCACTGCTGCCACCCTTCCCCTGCTGCTTTCCTACTTTCTCTCCCACCTGCCTGCCATTGCTGCTGCCATTTCCCACCTGCTGCTGCGGCTTCCCCCCACCCACCTGCCTGCAGCTCCAGCTCTGGCCTTCTCTGGCTAGCACCACACAGTTCCCAGCTGCATGGCCGGGATTGCATAGCGTGGCATGGAAGCAGCACAGCCCATCACATGGGCCCTGCAACATCGGCTGATTGCAGCAGTTTCTACCCTCTCCCCCATCCTGTGTGGACCCCTCCGACTCCGTGCTGTGTGGAGTGGCATGGATCTGGCCCAGGTCCTGCAGTGTGGTTTCCACACTCCTGCCATCCAGTCTTATTCGAGTTTCTACTCGCATGGAGGGGTGGGGATAGGAAACAGCCAAAGGGCCAGTAGGGGGAGCTGGGAGTGCGGTGGGGCCAGGCAGGCCTTGCTGCTCCACCACTAGGTCCTGCTGGCAGCTCTTCCTGGATCCTGCTGCCATTGGTGCCTTGTTATCTTTGATAGGCAGCCACAGACAGATAATAATTTTCTACATTTTTTAGGGGCCCTGCAGGCTGTATGGCCCGTGGGCCATATTTTGCCTGCCTCTGTTCTAACCTCCATTAAACACGACAGAAATGCTGGTTGCACTCTAAGCCCTGGCCTTAGCTGAAATGGGTTTCTGTTTTATAGCTAGTGCTCGGAATTGTCAGTTTTTACCAATTTTCACTGATAAATTCCCTGAGTTGTTTTAAGTCATTCAGTTTTTACTGATTTACACCCATTTTTCAGTTCAAATCCCTGTTAACCAGCATGAGTGGGGATTGACAGGGATTTGAACTGAAAAACAGGGAGTACTGGTAAACTAAAAAGTGTCGCTGTGCTGATTACCTGAGGCACAGGTTTCCGGCCGGACATGAGAAGGAACAATAGCAGCAGCTTCTTGTGGAGCAGGGGGCAGGGGAGGGTGACTGGGGGTGTGGGGCTCCCAGGCAAGAGAGGCAGGGTGCAGCACCATATCCTTCCTGCTGCTGATCCAGGGGCATGCATCTCCTGGAAAGAGCCCAGTATAGGGCCCACAGCCCTCCTGGTGGACGTGTAGCAGCGAGAGCTGTGCCCTGTACCCACTGACAGCTCCGCCTGCTTTGCACCCTGCTGCAGCCTTGGGAGCGGCCAATGGGCTGAGCTGTTTCCCTCCCACTGCCTCTTCCCTAGACCCAGCCTTACTCCCTCACTGTCGATGTTACCCTTATTTAAACTGATTTTTTTTTTTCCTTTTCTTCCTTTTATCCTGAGTTCATCCCGTTTTTTATGTTTCAAAGATAAACCCCGAAAAATTCCCAGATTTTTTTTAAATAAAAGCTGAGAATGCGGAACACTACTTATAGCATAGTTGCAACTTAGTGTCTTTATTAGTAATCTCAAATAAGTCCAAGGCATTGATTCTGGTGATGCAGCTGATGTGCAAGACAGATGGCTGGACCAACCCCAGAGTATTCCCCTTCCAGTCTGGACCCTACCCACCCTTTAGCGCCCTTTAATGTCAGGGAATGCGAGAAGAGGCTATTGCCAAATCAGCTTCTGTGCTGGTTAGTCTGGCCTGTTTGGGCTCTTTTCAAAATTGCAAGAGGGGTTGGGCCACTGTTGCCTCCCAACTGCAGAAAGACTGATGCATCTGAGAAGCGAGGCACAGACTACTGTAGCTTGGGACCAGAGCTGAGCTATAGCTTGATCATATCTAGTCTGCAAACTTGAATCTTGTTTTAATTGTGTTGATGGGGATGACAGTATTGTAAGCCAGGACCTCTGCCTTTGCAGTGTAGATGGAGCAATTACTATACAATTATTTGTAACCCCGCAGACTCTTACTGGAAGAATTGGTAGAGGAGGTTTTGTAATTTCAGAGGCAGGGCCAACTCTCCAACACAAGAGCAGCTTTACTGTGAGTTGAAATGACTTTTTTATATATGCATTTATGCTAGGAGAAGAGAGGACACATGGAGTCACTTCATGAAATGAAATAGAAACCTGTGTCGCTGCTGATCATGCATTGTAATCCATTTTCAGCTTTACTAATGGCCTCCTAATTGAGGGCACTGTGGAAATTGCCTTGGACGTGATTGGAATGGGCAGTTGTAACCAGACAAGGTTCTTTCTTCCATGCTTCCTTGTCTTGCATCTTTCCAAATGCCTGAAGCAGATGGACAGAGAGAAACTTCGCGTGACTGAGGACCCTGTTTAATGCCTAATTCCCTGCTACAGCGAAGCACTGGTGTTTGTTATTGCAAGTCATAAATGCATTACATGTAAGCCAGACTATGTAATTAGAAGCAAGTGTAAATCAGAGACCCGAGAAAAGTGGATGAATTTCTATTGGTGGAAATACAGGAAGGAAGCTCTCTCCCACTCTCACCTTCTCTTAAACCTCTAACCTGGTAGGAAGATTTTAATCAAACTGGACAGAACTAGCAACTTTCTAATGGCCTAGCTTTGATGTTTTTATCACACGTCTAACAGGAATCCTTTGGTATTTCAAGCTACTCTGTTCTCCTGGCTATGCCGTGACCTAAGGTCATAACCTGCTGGGATTGAGGCGAGGCCTAGGCACTATGCTTTTGCCTCTTGTATGTACACAAGCATTTTTATTTGACATTTTAAAGCACAGCTAGAGCTTAATCAGAGCAATGTAGAGATTTACATGAAATGTTTTAATCCCAGTGCAGTTGTCAAGACTAAGGACACATGATCTGGTCATTAAGTTCGTCCCTTCTAGTCTGGCTAAGTGCATGCCGCTAAGATATGGGAAAGGTTCTTTTATCCGTGAAAATCAACACCCAAGATGGGCCTTGTATTCTGTTCTGATAGCCAGCAAACTCAGGCATGGTAGAGGCCATGCAGCACATGTGATCTTCTCTATTGCAAACTCCCCACTTTCAGCTGGTACAGGTTTATATGTAGGGGTTGCCAGCAAAAGGCTTATGTTTTTACAGCTGCCTGTCTTAGGTGTTTTGAGTTGTTTCCTATCTGGGCCTAAATAAATCCTGGTGGAGGCAGTTACATTTGCTAGCATCCCTTAGCAGCTGCTAAGAAAGGAGATAGGAAAAAGGGGAAAGAGACTAAAGTAAGAAAAGCTATTGATTATAAACATGTTCTTTCTATATGATGGGTTACTTGATGCATTAGAGAGAGATGGTGATTACAGAGCTGTCAGAGGGGAAAGAGCTAGGCGGCTTGGGGAGCAGAGATGTCTGAACAAATGACATTAAGCTGCAATACTGGATTCTGTTGTGCATGCCTAATAGACAACACATCTTTCCACCCCTTTCACTGCAAAATGTTTCCCTTCCACTGGTGTGCTTTACTGCTCTATGAAACTTCTCCCTCTGGAGTGTCTTACTCTTAGCACCCACACAATTTTGGAGTCGAGGGGGGAGTACAATGCTACCGCACTGGTCAAAACTCCAAGGCTACTGTGTTATTGCCAGAGCTGTGACTATTCATGTAGGCTATGATAGGATTATTTTATAAATGAGTCATGGGTATGACTTCTAGGAGGATGCCTGCCTCTCTTCCTATTTAGTTTCTGGTCCCTTCCCTTCTCTCTGTTGAGTGACTTATCCCAGTTCATCTTACTCTTAGAATTTGTCTCTGTCGTTGACAGTTCAACATGCAGAGAAGCTGTACACTTGTGCCTCCTGGTCACAGCAGTAGAAACTTAGCGTTCAGCCTCTTTTAAGTCAGGTCATTATATATGTTAGTGCTCTTAATTCTTAATCTAACACTTAAGATCCACTTCCCACTGCCATCAGTCCAGCTATCCAGCCTGCATTGCCTTTCCCTCCTCCCCATTTGTTTGCACCCTTGTATCCAGGATTTTGTTGATGCTACTTACTTTATGATCACCCAGCTCTGATTTTCTTAAGTATACAATGTGACGTGGACACCAGTTATTCCCAGAGACTGTTCCTGCTGCTGCTGGCAGTTGCCTGTGTAAGCTAGGCTTCAAGCAGGGTGAGGGGCCTCTGCCTTCTCGTGTTTTACTTGCACCCAGTGGATAATATATCAGTGGAGCAGCAGTATAAATTGGGAAAAATGTGTATGCTGCTGGAGCGAAGTGAAAGGGCTGAATTTTAATCATTTAGCACAGCTTGGGTTCTGCAGCCTCCCTGCCTGTTGTACAGTAATCACAAAAACACCATCCCACTAACTGATAGTGCTGAAAGATGATGGATTTGCTTGTCCACTTCAGACTAAGGTCGGGAATGGAGAGGGTCATGGGGTAAATTAATCCGTTGAATGCAGAAGCAGAAAAGGTGAGAAGTGCAAGGTCAGAAGATCTCTGTCTCTGCTAAGAACCAATGAAAAAACAATCCTGCGAGGGCTTGTTGGGCCAGGAGCACCTGGTTGTTGAACCCCAGGGCAGCTCTTGGATATGGTCCTCACTTGGCCAGCGTGAGCCCTGGCAGCCAGAGAGCTGATCTCATCTCTTGCATAGGGTTTAAAGGCAGCTCAAGAAACATGAGGTCTGGTATCTCTTCCACAGCACCTGATATTTCCTTCTCTTTACTCAGCAACAGAAAACAAGAGTTAAGAGGCTGATTGGCACTAAAATGAAGTATGTTGATTCGGATCTCCATTTTTTTTTCTCCCCTAAACCTCCTTTTTTCATCTCTGGTTCCATTGGATAAGTCCTCTTGGGCAAAAAACCTGATCCTATGAGCCTTTCTTTGGAAGTCTCTGCCTTGCTATCTTTGGCCATGTGTTTGGGTATTTTCCATATACCTCCACTGTGAGTCCAGGGCCAGGGGAGCAATCAACCCCTGTCCCATAACATGATTTTTTTCTAGCTGCTGCAAAGTGGATCTGAAAGTGACTTCAGTTTCACCTGCCCATTTTTCTTGTAGCCTCTTCCTCAATGCACCACTCCAGGGAGGAACAAATTGTCCCTCTACCCAAGCTGTTTTCCTTTTTAGTTATATTCTTATTTTTTTATACACCCCTTCTTCTCCGGTGAACCTGGGCAAGTGGCTTCATTTCTTTGGACCCTTCTTTCCCCTCCTACCCTGTGTCTCCCTTACCTGTAGAGTCTGTGAGCTGTCTTCCTGTCACACTTTGTCTGCTGCCTACCAAAACTGTGGCCTCTAGGTGCTATGAGAGCTAATGACGATCATATTGGTCCTGACATGTATTTTAATCCTTCCCCTGAGCATGGTTTTTTTTTTTTCTGATCCATTGATCTGATGCAGTTCTTGCTCATTCTCCAGCCTGTAGACAGAGCCGTGTTCAGCATGTATGTTCAACCCAGAGTTGAACAGTTATACTCTCCTAAGTGGTGGTATAATTCACACAATCCCTTGAGAGCTGTGGGGCTGAGTCAGGGATATATATTAATGTGTTTTGCAGGGTGCGCGTTTGCACCACACTTTGTTTGGGTTTGTAAAGAGAAGGGGTCAGGATTTAACCTCTTTTGCTGTTGCTGAGCAGCAGCCAGAATTAAAGACAGTAAAGACTTGTGGGGAGACGGCTGATTGTCCCCCTGTGGGGAGCTCCCAGGCACTCGCAGTGGGCAAGGAGTAGTCGCTCAGTCCGCAGCGTTAATCGGGGTTGACGGTGCCTCTTAATCCCCTGATCCTTTCCATAAGGGTAAGGACACAAATGTTGCATCCATGTGTAGTGCTCTTCACTGCAACTAGGCCCGGCTCCATGGCTTGCTGCAGACAGCGATTAGTTGGCTGCTGGGTGATCAAAACATGATTAGCAAATCTGCAATTAGAGTGAGGACTAAGAGGACAGTGGCTTAATACAGGGATGGGTCACCAGTGGTGTCTAAAGGACTAGAAATAAATATGTGAAATAAGGAAGGATTTATCTGCATGCCTGTTTGATGGGATTGTAACTTACGTAGCCACAGGACTATCAGAAAGAAGCTTGCAGCACGGGAATTTTTAGGGCCAAGTGTTAAAAGAAAGTCCCGGCCCCTGGCCTGATTGCAGCCGCGCACTCTTCAGAGGGAGCTCCCAGGGCAATAGAGGTAGGAGTGCTTTGCGGTTAAAGCCCTGGCTTGGAAGTCGGGAGGTCTGCAAGGAAGTTCACATCACAGAAATCATAATCATTGTTTCTCTTGCTTGGCTGGGTTAAGCATGAACAGCGCAGCAAGGAATTTTACTCTTGCATCTTGAGCAGGAGAATCGTAAAGCATGAAAGAGACAATTGTACGGACAGCAAAAGACCCTCTGTTTTAACTTGATTGTGAGATAACTAATGCTGCATATTTGTAGCATACATTTTTGTTGTCTATATAAAGCCAGGTTGCACGGACGGTGTGATATAGAGCATGATGTCCAGCATCTCATTGGTTAGATGAGGGAAGGCCAACCTTTTTGGCAGGCATGCCACAAATTAGCCCCACACCCTCCCTAAATGCCACTCTAATCCCTTTCCCTGTATGATCCGCTTCTCTGCTTTCTGCTCTCAGCCCTGTGCTCCCAGCCTGATCTGCTGTTCTGCTTCCTGCTCCATCTGCCTCTGCTGCCTGGTCCCTTTGCAAATCTGCCATGTGCCACACACACAGGTTGCCCATGCCACTTGTGGCACCCAGGGTTAATCACTTCTGCATTAGATGACCCAGTCAGTGGGCCTATTCTGCTCTTGTAGCATTATTGACACAGCTCCTGTTGACTTCAGTGGCAGCAACGCAGTGGAAGGTAATGCTGCGATTTAAAATTATTCTGGCACACATCCAGGAGGGGCCAGCAGGGAGCTGCATGCTCAGGGGCAACCAGCACGGGTTCATCAGCGGCAGGTCCTGTCAGACCAACCTGGTGGCCTTTTACGACCAGGTCACTAAATCATTGGATGCAGGGGTGGCAGTGGATATAGTTTTCCTAGACTTCAGGAAGGCTTTTGACACTGTCTCTCACCCCATTCTCATTAGGAAGCTGGGGGACTGTGGCGTAGACACCCATACAGTCCAATGGGTCGCCAACTGGTTAGAGAGTCGCACCCAGAGGGTGGTAGTGGATGGGTCCTTCTCGACCTGGAAGGACGTGGGAAGTGGGGTCCCACAGGGCTCGGTCCTTGGGCCCGCCCTGTTCAACATCTTCATCAGTGATTTGGATGAGGGGGTGCAAAGCACCCTGTTCAAGTTTGCTGATGACACTAAGATGTGGGGGGATGTGGGCACAATAGAGGGGAGCAACAGGCTACAGTTGGACCTAGATAGGTTACAAGGATGGGCGGAGGAGAATAGGATGGGGTTTAACACAGACAAGTGTAAGGTGATGCACCTGGGGAGGAA
>NW_017729014.1:12074166-12088819 GCF_001723915.1 Gavialis gangeticus
CCTGTTCAGCCTTCAAAAGAGAAGGCTGAGGGGGGATCTTGTGGCCTGTTATAAACTGGTTAGGGGGGATCAGCAGGCGCTGGGGGAGTCCCTGTTCCCCCGAGCGCCGCAAGGAGTGACCAGGAACAACGGTCACAAGCTGGCGGAGGGAAGGTTTAAGTTGGACATCAGGAGGCGCTACTTCACGGTCAGGGCGGCTAGGGTCTGGAACCAGCTTCCAAGTGAGGTGGTGCAGGCTCCCACCCTGGGGGTTTTTAAGAGGAGGTTGGATGACCACCTTGCTGGGGTTGTTTGACCCCAGTACTCTTTCCTGCCATGGCAGGGGTTTGGACTAGATGATCTGCTCAGGTCCCTTCCGACCCTAGAAACTATGAAAAGCAGATTGCACTTTTCCATTTCACATAACACACGTGGCTTTATAAGCAATGGCCCAGATCCTGAAATTCACTTGGCATGGGAGGACATTTGCATGTGGGATCCATGTTTATCTTGCATCTGTGCAAATGCAGGGTTGCAGCCATAGGACTAGAGCTTATATGTATACAAGCAGCCACTTCCAGCAACCATCCAGCATGCTGCACAACGCAGGGAAGGATGTGGTAGGCTTTCCTAAGGACTTCAGAATGAGCATAAAGGGAAAATGTGAAAGGTTGTTTAATATTCAGCCAGAGCAGACATGCTTTTGGTCCTAAGTTAGTTATAAGCTAAGTAGCTGCATGTACTAAACTTCATAGAACCACATTTATCTGCTGCTGAAGGATAAAGACCTGAGCTAAGCCTGTCTGAATTCAAATCTTGCGTTTCTAATGGGTCAAGGGAATTTTAAACTTGATGCCATTACACCATCCTCTCTGGTCCAGAAGCATACACAACAGACTAGCTAAGGATTAATATGATTTATGTGATTTGATTATTTTTTTTTACAGGTCCCATGCATGATATAAATGAAACTGTACATTGTATACCTTTGTTAGTAAGTAGAATTACAGCAGAGCAGAATATGGCCCTGAAATTTAAACTGCTTGTGCCTCGGCAGAAAAATAAGCTTTCCTTGTTATTCTTCCTGGCCCAGTCGTCATAAAAAGATAGTAGTGAGCAATTACTTGACCACAAAGATATCTTCAATAGCCCATGCAGGGGAGAAACCTTGGGAGGGATGCAGGCAAGAGATGCACTCTAGGAACATGCAGATCTCACACTTTTGTCCAATACACCACCTGTCTGTTTGAATCTCCAACTTGTTGTAAGGTGGGGGCGAGAATGTGTGGTTCAGGTCCATGTGAACAATTTGCAGTTAACCCTGGGTGGCACCTTGCCTTTACCTTTCACAAACCAGATTCCACACTGCCCTTTCCTCATATCTCCCTTGAGAAGAAGGCTGACAACGTATGTTTTGATGAAGGGAGAATTAGGATCATTTCTCTGCTGTGTGCGCCTGCTTTTGTCAGTGGATTCAAAGGTATAGGGATGGAGCAGTGTTTCCTTTCTGCAACCGGTGGAACAGTAGCAGTGTGCATTTTGTAAGCGGACTGCAGGGACCGTACTCTTCAAAATGGGCGGAATGGGTCAGGCGAAGAAAACGCTGCCCCTTTCAAAGGATAATGGCTTGAAGCCCTGCCTTGTTTGACAAGTAGTTGTTTGCAAATAAAACGTATGGTTGTGGAGAAATAGTTAACCCTGATGGTTGTGGGTAGGAGCAGCACGGAGTACCAATCAGGCATTGAATCAACTGAGGCTGTGGAACAAAATTGGTGGGCAGAAACTGCAATAGCTTCTCCTTCGCTCTGCATAAAATGCCCATCAACTGTGGGCTGAGCGCTTCAGCTCCCAGACTGTAACGTCAAGCTGCACAACCCTTGCAGGAGAAAGGGGGACAGGTCTAAACGCCAAAACCCTGATGCTGATGAGTGTCTGTGTCAGTCAAGCAAACATCAGAATGTGGAGCACAACAGTAATAGGAAAATGTTGATTCCTCAATCTTTCAAAATCTACATCTTTTTGGCTGGTTTCTTCCTTCCTTCCTTTCGTAATTTATTAATACAAGCCCATTACACAAGCCTTTGGACATACTTCAGTAATGGAAAAAGCCACCCTACATTCTAGTCTATTCCAGGCAGTGCTGCTAAACAGTTGCCTTATTGTTTTCCATCCCAAAGTGACCTTATGAAAATCTTCCACCGAACCCATCTCTCCAGTAAATAAACGATTTAACAGATGAGCCCTGTACCTAAATTCTGAAGGTCAACACGCACAGCCCCTAATGGACTGGTACGTGCTTTTCTGTCCTCTTGCAAAATATTCCTGGTTTAACATACTTGCACACGGAACGTTGCATACTTACTGTAAAGTCCGACTGACTCAGTGCCTGTCTGAAAGTTACACGCTGGCTGTTTATGATCTAGGTGGTCACTTCCTGGCCATATCAAGGGGTTATTAATGCTGCTGGTTTAATGAAAATAACAACACTTTGCACTTCTGGGGAGTCCTTCATCCTAGAATTTTGAAGTTATTTAGAAACATTAGTCAAGGAAGCCTCAAATCATCCTTTTGGGAATAGGCAAGGAGCAAGAGGAAAAATGAGGCACAAAGAAATTAAGTGGTTTGTCTGTGGTTACAGAAGACATCAGTAGCAGCACTAGGAATGAAACACAGGAGACTGGATAGTGGATACCCAACCCCCCTGCTTTAACCATTAGATAGGACGTCCTTTAGGCATTTGTACGGTAGGAGCTCTCTGGTAATCATCTTTGTTATTTGTGTGCATAGTCCTTGTGCCAAGAGGCTCCAATCTTTGTCTGGGGTTCTTCAGTAAAACTGCAGTAGACAACATAATAAGAAGGCAATGTCTCTTCTGCACCTTCTCAAGGCGGCCATGGTTTGATAAAATCAATAATTCAATGTAAAAATATTCCAGATGGTGTTTTCTGGGAAGGACAACGCAGGCTCTTCCTTCACACTGATATTTGCCTGCTGAGATTTCATTTCTCTTGTTCCCTAGGGGACTCAAGGGCACCGCAATGCAATCGGAAAATAAAAAGTCCCAGGTAAAGGAAACTGGCTTGGTTAACGACTATCTGCCAACATAAAGCATTCTTGTACCTCTGGCACGGATCCTACAAGATGCTGAATCCCAACAGGGGTTAGTGAGAAAAAGAATGGGTCCAGCAGTATCATCCTGGTGGACTCGTCAAAAAACTGGACCCAGTTGAGCTCACCAGTGTTTAGTGGAAATTTTTGCTTTAATGGTGATGAGTGCCAGTGGTAAAATGACGGGAAATGTGAGGACTTTCCTTTCACCATTATCTTTTGATGCCGGTGCCTTTCCATGGATTCTCATGATCTTTCTCTTGTTCCTGCCTTCTGATATAAAAGCCATAAGAAAACACTGCCCTTGCTTCTCTGAAGGGTGCTAAGTTATGGAGTGGGATCAGTTATGCACTGAGTCAGCCTGCAAATTCCCCTGTGCCGAGCCGCTTACTGTCACTCTCCCAGCAGCTGATGCCATTTATTACTTTCCCCAGAGGAACAGCATGAACTTTCAGGGCCTGCCTCTGGAGGACAGAAAGTATATGCAAAAGGGTTAGAAGCCTTCTCCCCATGTCAACTAGTCATCTATCCGCCTGAAGCAATGCAACACAGTGCATTAGTTAGCCCTCAGTTAAATACTCAGTGACACAGGAGGTTTTTGCAAGAATATCTAAGTGGAAGAAGCAACGTCTTGCACCCTCTTTTCTCAACCTATGTCAAATATATAGCATAGGCCTTCATTGGGAGTCTCTCTGGCCAAGGTCGAGCTCTCTATCCTGCTTAGCTTCTGAGATCTGATGCATCATGGTATTAGGTAGCAATATGGTTGCCGGTGCATGGCTAAGGAAGAGAGCTCATCACAGGGAAGAGAAGATACTTTAGAGACATGATGACTTTGGGGTACCTTACACTGGGTGCTATATTACCTATTTTCTCTGCTGAAGGAAAGCGAAATGCATTGTGCTGTCCTATATACTGTCATAATACCAACCTTTTTACTAAAGAATCTGAGCACCTTCTGGAACTGGAGTTTGCAGTGCACCCTGTGGAAAGTACAACTCATACTACGTCCTTTCGCAGCACAAAGAAAGAGAAACATTTATGATGCTGGTAAGAGTTCAGTTTGGGGATTCAGATCATTGCAGAGCTGCTCATTACGTCTGTAGTGAAAATAGTAACAAGCTCTGGTACCCATTCACTGAGGGTTAAGCTTCATCTTTATAAACCTCCTTGTTGGTCCCTAGGTGTGATCTTGCAAGGTGTTGTGCATCCTCCGTTTTCATCGGTGCCAAGGGGAGGTGGAGCTCTCGGTACCTGACAGAACGTTAAATAGTAGCTATAGCATTCCTGGCATAGCTGTGTGTGGAAGACCCCGTGTAGTCCATGTACGCCTGCTGCTCCAGCCCTGATTAAAATGCCGGACACACAACCGGAGGCTTATAATTTGGTTTCACACTAGAAGACTGAGAGAGAGAGAGACTATAACCTAATGGGAGAGTGACAGTTTTTATTTTTACTGCAAAACACTTCTAGCACTCAGTAATAGCTCCAAGTCAGGGCTCTGTTGATTTTATTGATTTCAGTATTAATATTATATTAATATTAAATAATTTGCCTTTTTGCAGCTGTAGAAAATGACTTATCTGAATGAAACGCAAGACCTTGTGGTCTACTGCAAGGGAAAAAACAAAAAACAAAAAAAAGAGTATAATTGTGTTAATTACCACAATACCAGACATGCAATTAATGCCACAGGAACAAAGAGCAAATGCACTAATAGCACATAATTGGACTTAAACTACACCCTCAGTAGAAGTCTCTGCAACAGAGCTCTGGTGTTTATGCTCCTTTTCAAATTAGCAATAAGGAATAAATTATCATCTATTTTCTTTAGCATACAAAGAGAGAACCTTATTGTGGGGCAGGGCAATGAATACAGAGAATGCCTGTACGTTCTGGTATGGCTCTTGGGCAGAGCTTCTCATACAGCCAGCTCTCCGCTCTCTGCTCCCACTCCCATCGCTCCACCCAAGTAGGACTGACACGCAAGAACATGAACCCCTCTGCACTTGATGATTTTGTACATTGTGCACCAGGACTCCAGCAGTGACAGTAAAAAGTGACAGTCTGGGTAATAATACTTTGCAGTTCCAAACCCCCCTGTACCTACTGATTTCCAGCAGTTTATTAGCTTTGTGGTACATCCATCACATAAGGAAGTACTGTTATCCTGATTTTATGAGCTGGAGAAGCCAAGACATTGTCAACAGCCCCTTGATACGTGGATGACAGTTTTCCAGTAAATAGAGAAGTCATCAGTGAGCCTGTAGATGACTGAGGACGTTGATCTGAGATCTGCGTGTTCGATTGCAGGTGCGGCAATCAGTTCCAGGGGAAAGGAGTAGATCCTGATGATGTCCGGCCACAATTCCTCCCCTTTGTCTCTCTCATCTGTTATCTCCATAGTGAGGTGAGTTTGCTCAAAATGATCAATACCTTGTCATTCACCATGGCACCACTGCGGACAATTCAGTGCTTGAGTCTCCCACATATTGATGTTAATATTGCATTTCTTCAGATTGGTCTTCAGGGTGTCCTTCAATCTCTTTTTTTTTGCCTACCTCTAGAACAGTCGTCATTGGAAAGTGGGAGTATAGGAGCTGTTGGGAACCGGTTGTCAGGCATCCTTATGACATTCTCTCCTATGGAGCTGGTGCTGCATAAACCTAGCTTCAGTGCTAGTGGTGTTTGCTTGAGCCAGAATGCTGGCATTAATTCTTCTAACCCTTCCAGTTGATATGGAGGATTTTCCAAAGATACCACCCATGGTAATGTTCCAAAGCTTTCAGGTGTTTCCACTGTGTTGTCCAAGTTTCACATCCATACAACAGAGTAGGGATGACAACAACCTGGTAAACAAGATGCTTGACTTGGGTCCTGATGTCATGATCATGTCAGACAATTTTGGAGATAGCCAAAGGTAGCACTGGCGGATTTTATCTGGTGTTGAATATCATCGTTTGTTTACGTGGGGGGGGGGGAATCAGATAAGAAGTCAGTGGCAGAACCGGGGATAAGGCTCAAATATGTTGGCTTTAATTAAAAAACCGTCTTTCCTCCCAGCACTTCACATTTACAGAAGATATTTGGTATAGGCATTCCAAGTCACTTCACAAGTGTTCATGCACTCTCATTCATTAGGGAGAACTACTGTCACTGTCATTTCACCAGGAAGGAAGATGAAGGAGAGAAGGGACACTGAGCTGGAAACAGAACCCAGGAGTCTTCACTCCCATTTCCTTGCATAGCCACTACCGTAGTTCTCCATGCTAATTCAGGGATATGCACAGCTGGTTACTAATCATTTTGAAGTGTCATCTATGTAGATTTATTTTTTGCAAATACATGTGTGGCATGGCCCTTTGCCTAAGAAGCCTACTGTGCAACTGGGATGGATGAATATAATATATGGGAAAACAAAACCGAGAGAAGGCAGTGAGAGAGATCAGTAATATGTAGCTGTTCTGCAGGCACCCATTCTGGGACAGTTTGCATATCGAGTCTGACATTGAGGCCTTATTTTGTGCAGTAAAGGATAACTTATGCAAGGCAAGGTCTATTTTATGTCCCATTTTTACAAAGTATCTTCTTGCTCTCTTTCATAATGTTTGCAGTTGCTGGGCAGGAGCCTCTCCGCAGTATGTGGTCATCTTCCAGAGCCTCCATCCCCCCATTCTCTAAAAAAATCAAAGTCATTACCCATTCAGCACACAGCTCTCAGGGTACATACGACAACTCAGACTAGCCTTTCTGTGAATAGATGCTGCGCGTCTCCTACTTATGAGGTGTCATCAGTTTGTTTAAGAGAAGCAGGAGAAACATTTTCAGACCCTCCTAGTTCTACGTGCCTAAACCACAAGTCATTTGAGATGTATTGCTGACTTCCAGCCAAGGCCAAAATACAGTGGCAGCAGTGGCTTTACAAAAGTAAGGCAGCCTGAGTGGGATTAGAAATGCCCTGTGTCTAACTGAGGAGAACAAGCAGATGGAATTTCCCATCTCTTTTCCATAACTTATGGTACAACTCTCTTGAAAAAAGACCGTGCCTTGTTCGTGCATCATATGGGATTTTCAATACAGCCTATGGTACTAACTCTCTGCTACTATCAACGGATAGGGATCTACTTAAAGCACACCGAGGTGAAGGAAAAATCATGAGCTGCTCGCAGCACCCAGCACCATTTTTGCAGTCTTTTTGTGTTTTTGCTGTCTCTTTGTGCCACGCTCCCTCCCCGCCCCCCACTGATTGCCCAAGGGACCCCAGTGGCCTTGCCCTTTACCACTGATTGTCTTTCATGTGGCACTGCCCCTTGCAGCTGATTGGTGCAGAGGGCTGCCCTTCAAGCACAGGAAAGTCAGCTCTCAGCCAATTAGCGGCCAAGGAAGTGGCCGCCATATTTGCTGGTCCGTTTCATGCCCGTGGTCTGCCCCCACTCCTGGTGAGCCATGAGGCCTGGCCACAGTGGCCACTGGCTTCCCCTGGGGAGCCGGCATTTTATTTGTAGTATTTTTTTATTTTGATGTAGATTGTTTTTTTTCTGGCGATTGCCCACAAAATTGCCGAAACTGCCGTTTTTCACAATGTTTTGTAGAAATCGCTGTTTTGGTGGTTTCTGCAAAAACCATGAAACTGTGATTTGAGTAGGTCTTTGTGAGGAGAGGGGTAAAGATTGGTGGTGCAGCGGAAAAGGAAGGAAATGGTGTGAACTGGTAGCCTGAGGACTCATCTACTTTTGCAGGTTTCTAAAACTTCTCACCAGTGGTAGCAACAGCGAGGGCACTAGCGTAGGCCAGTTGCCACTGGTATTTTAATTACCGTTTTGTCTCACCATGCTCCGAGCCAAATCCCCATGCCCTGTCGGGACTGGCGTTCCCACTGCTGGCAGCACAAATGAAGCTGCATGTATCCGACCCTCAGAAAAATGCTACTGAAGACAAGGCCCCAGCAGCAGGCAAATCCTTTGATCAGGCTTTGAACAACTTCAACGACTATGGACCCCTGCACTTGGGTCCCTGTTCTTCAGTTATCAACTACTTTGGGTCAACCCAAGCCAGCTCACAGTCCAGAGTCCCTATTGACGGTGTGATCCAGGTTTCGATGGGGACTCCGGTACAACTGTTATTGTGGGGCATTCTGGGCTTTTTCCCTGCCTCACTAGAGATTTACAGTGTCACCCTTCATTTCATTCAACTTCTCTGTGCCCCATCTTCCCCAATATGTAAAGTGGAGATAACAGTAATTGCTTGTCTATCTTTCTCATTTACAATATGCTCAACACCATAATATAAAGCACCTAGATACTGTGAAAGGATTCATTAATTAATGCTTGAGCTCCTAGGATGGAAGGTGCTAATTAACTCAAAATTATTATAATTTTGTTGCAGAATATTCAGTCTGTCCACTTGCAAGGAAGGGGACTCTGCCTTCTTTGCCTTCAGTTTTCTGTTGATGCAACATTTTTGTAATAGCGCGGAGGTGTGAGCAGGGAGAAAGGAGATACATCAGGCAGGGGAGGCTGCTGGTGCTGCTTTTCTGTATGGAGAATGCTACTTGATTTTTCTATGTTTTGTTTCTTTGCTTATTGAATTTTCCTCTTTTTCCTTTTCCTGATAAGCAAGTACTTCAATAGCTTATTGAGAATTCTCTGAACGCTCTCAGAAATGTCAGGGGAGACGATTTTCGTCTTCAGATTGCCAAGGCCTTCATTTGCATCCCCTAAATCAATCCTCAGAGATGATCAAAGAGCAAGCCGGAAAATTTCAAACGTGGGGGGAACCAATCCTCTTATTCCTTCCCCCCCCTTCCCCCGAACACACAAAATCAGGTTCCAAGACTAAAAAAAGAAACTGGAAAAATTATCATCTACGGGATCTGAAGATATTTGAATGTTCTCACCCTCTTTTTTGTTCACTCGGTGTTGGAACAATGCGAATCACAGAAAGCAGCGAGGAGAAAGACCTGTTAGGCTGTTTAATCCATTTTCCTTCCAGCCAGTGGAGCACTGCTCCCTATAATACAGTACAGCACTTTGTTGTTGGGGCTTGTTTTAAAGGTCCCAAGAGATGGAGCCTCCACTTGTGCCTTTGCGGGGCTGTGCTACAGTTTCCTAGATCTCATTGTTTGGAAATTATTCCTGATCTTCACCTCAGGTTTCCTATTCTTCTTTTCATCCCCAGTTGTTCTACCCTCCTAGTCTGATGTAATGGTTTCAACACCATGAAATACTGGGAGCAACTAATATTCAACACGGTAATATCCTAGAGCATCTCCTATAGGTGTCCCTGCTGAGAAAATGGGAATAATAAGCCTGGAATAGACACATTCTTGAGAAACAACATGATGGCCTGCAGCTCCTACAACCCCCATGTGCTTGCTTTGCAGTCACCTCTGTAAGGCTGGTTTTCTGTGAACTTGCCAGAGGAGTCCCTGGATGGCCCCTTCCAAAGAGGGATCCTGGGCAGCTACAGCCTGTGACAATGTGATTCCAGTGGCATCTCCTTGTGAAAGAGCCAGAGGCTGAAAGGGAGCCTAGGGCTGGTGGAGAGAGTCTTGTGCTTTACCCAACCCTCCAGGATCTGGCCAGATCTCATGGGGATCTGTGGGGTTTGGCCACCAACCCCCCAGTGTTTGTACTTTGCTCGGATGGAAGTATTCAAAGGACATTCAGTGAAGGAGGGATGAAGCTGTGTCATGGCCACTGATTTAAAGTAAATTGTACTCGGTAAAGTATAATTGTAACTCGGGGCCAGATGTAAATAATAGGTCATATTTAGACCGACCACTAAATACAGACTAGATGCGGACCCAAATATTAGATCCAAACTGGCTACAACAATCAAGGACAATAAAAAGTCCTTCTACAGATACATAGTGAGCAAAAGGAAGGTGCAGAGTAACATAGGGCCCCTGCAGGACAAATCAGGACAGTTGGTGGCTGACACGGGGAAAAAGGCAGAGCTCTGCAATGAGTTCTTGGCTTCAGCATTCCTAAGTACTGGCCGAGACAATTCCCCCAGTCTGAACATAGGTAGATGTCCGGGAGGCACTAGACCGCCAGTGGTTAGTGCTGACTTGGTTAAGGAGCACTTGGAGGGGCTGGATGGGTACAAGTCAGAAGGCCCGGATGACCTCCATCCGCAGGTGCTGAAGGAACTGGCCAGTGTCATACCTGAGCCGCTGGTATGGCTGTTTGAGCACTCACGGTGATCTGGCCAGGTCCCTGAGGACTGGAAAAGGGCCAACGTGGTGCCCATTTGTAAGAAGGGGAAAAGGGATGAGCTGGGTAACTTTAGGCCAGTCAGTCTTACTTCTATCCTTGGGAAACGCTGGAAAAAATCATTAAAGAGTGCATTTGTGAAGGCCCAGCAGGGGAATGATGCTGAAAGGAAACCAGCACGGGTTCATCACAGGTAGATCCTGCTTGACCAACCTTATAGCCTTTTACGAACAGGTCTGACACTGCCTTGACACAGGAGCTGAGGCAGATGTCATCTGCCTGGTCTTTAAGAAGGCCTTCGATACAGTTTCACATCCTATTCTCGTAGGGAAGCTAGCAGGCTGTGGAGCGGACGCTTACACAGGCAGGTGGGCGGCCAACTGGCTTAGGACCGCACCCAGAGAGTGGTGGTGGACAGGTCATTTTCGGCCTGGAAGGAGGTGAGCGGTGGTGTCCCGCAGGGTTTGGCCTTGGACCGGTGCTATTTAATATCTTCATCAACGATTTGGACGAGGGCGTGGAGAGCACCCTCTCCAAATTCGGAGATGACACCAAGTCATGGGGCAAAGTTAACACACCGGAGGGCAGGGAACGGAGACAGGTTGATCTGGACAGGTTGGATCAATGGGCAGAACGAAATTCAACAAAGACAAATGTAAGGTAGTCCCCCTAGGGAGGAGGAATCCCTAGCACACCTATAGGTTGGGGGATGCCCTCCTCAGCACCTCAGTGGCTGAAAGGGATCTCAGAGTCATAGTTGACTCCAAGGTGAACACGAGCCGGCAGTGTAATGAAGCCATGGATAAGGCCAATCGCACCTTGTCGTGCATTAGCAGATGCATGACCAACAGCTCAAGTGATGCTCCCCCTCTATGCAGCATTGGCCAGGCCACAGCTGGAGTACTGTGTCCAGTCCTGGGCGCCGCACTTCAAGAGGGATGCGGAGAATCTGGAGAGGGTCCAGAGGAGGCCACTCATATGATTAGTGGCCTCTGTGCAAGACCCTACGAGGGGAGGTTGAGGGATCTAGATCTCTTCAGCCTTCACAAGAGACGTCTGAGGGGAGACCTTGTAGCAGCCTATAAGTTTATCAAGGGAGGACAGCAGGGAATTGGAGACACGCTATTCACCAGGGCACCCCTAGGAGCAACTAGGAATAATGGGTACAAAATAATGGAGAGTAGATTCAGGTTAGACATTAGGAAGAAATTTTTCACAGTAAGGGTGGTCAGAATCTGGAACGGGCTGCCAAGACAGGTGGTGCTGTCACCTAACTTGGAGGTCTTCAAGAAGAAGCTAGATAGGCACGTGGCTGGGGTTGTCTGACCTCGGTCCTCTTTCCTGCCTGGAGCAGGGGGTTGGACACGATGATCCTTCGGGGTCCCTTCCAACTCTACAGTCTATGAATCTATGAATCCAAACACCCCAGCTGAGTTAAACCAGAACCTTCCCCTTGGTCCCCTTTTATGAAATAAGCTCCATCTCACCCCCAGAACCAATGCCCCCTGCTCTCTGATCATGTTCAGAGCTAGCTTTATAGCTCATTCCTAGCTTCATAGCTCAGGCTCCTCTATAACATGTGCTATGACCATGAAGGTCAAGACCCTCAGTTCTTCATGCATGATATGCGACCCCTCCTTGAAGTAACGGCCAGGCACAGGCATTTGTTTTTATCCATTGCATTCTCTCTCCATTTCTGGTTGCTCAGCTCCCTTCTGACAAGTGCAAGAAATATGTGCGCTCCTAGGTCCTTGCAAGCCAGGCATTAGTCATGCTGTGCGTTTCAAGGACATTAGTCTGCTAGTTTCTCAGCTTTAACAAAATACACATTTTGCCAGGAGGGCTTTGTCTGTGTTTACAGGTTACTTGTAAAAGTCAAACTGCATCCTTTTGCTGAAGAAGCATGGCAGCCCGTCTATGGGAAGAAGAACAGTGGCAAAAAGTAAGGAGCTTAAGTTACTCCTATATAGTTCTGCAAAATAACAGCACTTTAGAGAGTAGGGACCATTTTGTCCAGCAGTGAAATGCAGATGTAGAGTGTTTGGTTAGGACAGTGTGTTTGACACTTCTAGCAGCAGGACCATGACCCTTAGGCATCAGGGCCTAGTTTTTGTGTTTTGTCCAAAGATGTGACTTCCAGTGCCACAGAAGACCCTATCAATATGCTGGGCCACAGAAACCTCAGTTCAGCAAAGCACTTAAGTATGTGCATAGTGCTTATTGACTTGACTGAATCCGGGCGTTAGTCAGCACTGACTCAGATGAAATAATTTTGCTTACTGAAACACCTGCAGTGCTTGGGTCTTCCTTGAAAATCTCCCTGCTCCATAATGACTCCATAATGACTCTACTCATCCCATATGAGTTAATAAGATCTGACAGTGCCAGAGTAAAAGTGATAGAATTGCAGATGCAGTCATTAAAAAAAAAGAAGCAAAAACTACTGCTAGGGTGGATGCTCAAATAAAGGAGCGTCTGAAATATTTTGTCTCTACAGGACATCTCACCCTTCCTGCTTTTTGCAGAACCAGAACCAGTTAGATGAGCCCTTCAATCTTTTTCCTTCTGATAAAATGGCTTCTGAGATGGCACTCCAGTTGGAAAGAAGATGTTCTTGGGAGCACCTTAGGAGAATTCAAGTCTCTTACTGCTGAACCACTGCAGGAATGGTAATATTGTTTTCTCCATTGTAGGACACAGTAATAACTAGGAGAGGCAGGGTTTTGCACCTTGAAAACTATTTTCTTTACCATGCTTAATAAGACTATGTCGTTCTCCAATCTACACTGGGGGAAAAAATCCTTGTTTTACAGAAAATACTATAATACAGGTATATATGCCAGTTGGCCATTGACAGCTGGGAATCCTTTTCAGATACATTTACATGTCTGCTCAGACCCAGTGTAGAGTCCTGCTTTGAACCTGAACACAACACAGTCCAGGACGTGGTAGATTTATATTTCATCACACATTCAGTAGAAAATGATGCTTTCAATGGTCCAGCTCTCCTCTTATATAGACCTTCACTTGCATGCATGGTTCTTGGCCTTGGGTTGAGTCAGTGGCATTAACTATGTAAGGGTCTGTCAGATAAGAGTCCTACTCTCCATCCGCCAGAAAACGACAAGCTCTCAATCGCTGAAGAACTGACAGAACATCTTAATTCAGCTACTGTACAGTGCAGCATCTAGGCTAGAGGCTTCTTTTGATACAATCTACGGTCCAGCACAGGCTGAACAGACTGGGAAATTAAGGGGATTTATAGTAAGGTTTGAATAAGAAATGAAGAATAACTTTCTAGCTGCTGATAAAGGTGGTGGCTTGGGTCTGCCAGCCCACAAATTACATAGCTAAGAGATAAATTGGTTCTTTGAAAAAGGAGTGGTTACATGGCAGTCAGTGCACTGTAAAACTGGGACTATGTTACTGATTATATCTAGCCCCATGGTTCTGTCCTGGAGTTTCCTGCTCTTTTCAGGATGTGCTTCTGTTAGCAAAGGTGCTGTCACACATGTATATTTGCTTTCTGGGTGGAAATGAGCCTCACGGTGTTACATTGGTTGGCCTCCAGAGTTGCCTATCTTGTGACTAACTGGCAAGCAGTGTGTCATATCCAGGTGCTCTGGATCCACCTCTCAATCTCACCAGAGCTGTCTGATTGCCAAGGTCAGATCTGGGTTGGGTGCCTCTCTGCTAGTGAGACCATAAAAACAAAAACAGATACTGTACAAGCAAATCCCATCCCTTACTCTCCTTCAGAAAAGCAGTAACATGAAGGCTTGGATCATTGCATTGATTCAAATCTAAGACAAGGTATTTCTTCCCGTTCAAAACGGGGAAAAAGCCCTTCCTCTGAGATTCAAGTATAAGTTGCGGGGACAGTGGCTGCGGCTGTGGTTCTGACTCCAATACTGAGTCTGGGGTTGAAGCTGAAGCCACTGCCCCCACCCTTTACCCCCGACAGCCGTTATCTCCCCCCTCCTGCTATCACTTTCCTTCCCCTTGCAGCTCCAGCTATGGCTGGGGCCCTACTCCAGCTGGGGGCAGGAAGCATGGAGCACATGCTGCCTCTGGCCCCATCTAGCCACAGAGCAGTGGGAGCAGCAGCAGCAGGGGCCAGGGCCAGAGCCAGAGCCAGAGCTGCTGCTGCTGCAACCACTGCTGTGTGGCTAGGCAGGGGCTGAAGGCAGCATCTGCTCCATGCTCCCTGCCCCTGGCTGTAGCAAGGCCCCAGCTGGAGTCAGAGCTGTGACAAGAAGGTAAGTTGCAGCAGTGGGGGGGAGGCTGTGTGGGAGGCAGGCAGTGGAGGGGACAAAGCAAGGGGAGCAAGTGATGGAGGGGCAGGCAGC
>NW_017729014.1:12093819-12096691 GCF_001723915.1 Gavialis gangeticus
CCCCCAAGCCAGTTACCACCCTGGTGAAAGACAGGTAGGGGTGCCTTAACCCTAGCCCTCACCTTTGGGTGAGTTTAGGTAACACTGGAAGCAGTTGGGGCCAGGCAGGCATTGGAGTGGCAGGCAGCAGGAGGGGCACGTGGTCAGGGAGACAGGTGGCAAGGGGCAGGGGTCAGGCCACTTGACTCTTCCTGCCTCCTGCCCCCCTGCAGTGGCTGGGTGGGACAAATAGTAATTTAAGATGACCCTCCAATAATTAGATTGTATACATGCAAAGTTATAACAAATTTATACATTTTCCATGTCTAGAATCTAATTATTGGGGGGGGGGGTTGTCTTAAATCCAAAGTCATACTGGATTCGGGTAAATATGGTATATAAGCTGTCCAAACCCTACAATTCTCTTACGAGCTAATACAATTCTGTTGTCTAGTCATGATATACCTTGCACATCTTTGGGATCATATTAAGCTCTGATAAAGAGCTTTTGAATGAGATCTAATTTGATGTTTCTCCAGCTGCTGAATGACATATTGGAAACTCAAAGAACAATCTGAGTAGTTGAAGCTATTCCCTCAGGATGGTGCCTCACAGACAAACATCCCAAAAGGATTGTTTTTGCCTTGAGAAACAGTTTGCAAGAGAAATGATGCTTCTTTAATGGACTGTGTAAAGGAAGTCGGTATATCCAAACATGTCTTGTGCTCAATCCTGAGAGATGCTGAGCATCTACAGCTCCCATTAGAGCAGTGGGAGCAGAGGCAACCCTGCCCCTCTCTGGATCAGGCCCCAGACTTTAGAACAAATATTCTTCTATTTGTTTTTGAAGTGGCCTGATGGTTTTCTGTCATCTTCTAATGGGCTGTTGTTTTACTCCTGTGCATGTCCATAACATTGCAAATCTGACACTCACGTGCTGCTGTGCAAGCAGAGGTTCAAAAATATCCATGGAAAAGGGAACTATTTCCTTCTCCATTTTACAGAGGAGTCAACTGAGGCATACCAATATTTGCCAAACTAGTTTCCCATCTTAGTGATACTAATAATTGATTCCCTTTGTAAAGTACCTTGAAATCTACTGATCAAAATGTGGAGAGCAAGGCATTATTTACTACATGATTTTTATAATAAGCATCCTGGAGAAGGGGTCTGAGGATCTATAAAGCACAAGAGTCTTTATCTGCAGGTCTGGTTGGAATCCAAACACAAGGCTGTTGCAAAGCAAAAGTTTCCATCTTATGGCTATTTGCAAACCTGTGCTTTTTCTAGAACAACTGTCCCTGCAGAAAAAAACCAAGGACTGAAGGGGCGTGGTGAATAAATTGGCTTCTTACCTCCAGAACATTAACTGGTCCTCCAGCAGAGCAGTGCATGGTTGTGATGAGGAGCTGGTACTGACATTGCCTATTCTGCAGAAAAGCAGAGCTGTCTGTAATTCCGGCATCCAAGTCACATGACAAATGTAAAAATAAAGAGGAGATGGGAACAAAAACCCATCTCTCGGGGACATTGAAACGTGTTTTATTTTTATTTCACAGTGGGAGTGAAACGGCTAATGGGTGCAAAACACGAATAGTCAGTCATCTCTGTAATTATAAGATCAGTCTGTCTCATTTTAGCTTTTATGAAGCTCCATAAATATGGGGAGGTAGATTCTCCTCTATTGTAATCTGGTCTCTAATTGAATTTTTTGATCAAAGAGCAATAACAGAGACAATTGCCCTTCTATTACTGAACAGATTGTGCACAGCTTAATTATTCGGATGCCAGCTACTAAAGCCACAAAGTCATACCTGCACATTTTCCCAGATAGAAATAATAGCCTCTGCCCTACCAAAAAAAAAAAAGCAGGTATCTATCAAAAACGCTTTTTGCTGAACTCAATGTTTTCAGATGCACTAAGAAGAGTTTAGTGGCTGTATTCAGAAAAGCGTATACTATTCCGTGATAAGAAAGGCACTTTGTGTCTGTGGCTCCCCATCTCTAAAATGGGCTAACTACCAAAAGGTCAACGTGAAAAAAAATCACATTTCTGGCTACAAATGTACCAGTTACAGTGAAAAGTAATGCTTCCAGTGAAGTACACGTGGAAGTCTTTGCAGCATTGCAGCTTCATACTGGTATAAAGAAGGAACAAAATTGAACCATGCTTTGCTTTTTTTTTTAACTTGCTTGCTTGGCACATTTGACTGCAGTTTGCACAAGTCTTTTCTCACTGGTTCCCTGATGCATGTAGCCCAGCGCACAGTCCTAGGGTCCCCCTACCCCGCTGACATTGCGGAGTCCGCTTGGTTGGGCATGACCTTGCTCCCACTGAATCAAGCGCAACAACCCCGCAGGGTGCGGGACCAGGGCTCCAACTGATATCCGCTTTCGCTAGGGACCAGATACGTCTCTTCTCAAAACTGTTCAAGGTGCCTCTAAAAATGGCAAGAGGTCTTCATTCAGGGCTGCGTTATCTGGCACCGCAAATGAACCGATGCTTCTCCCCCTTGAGGTTTGCACGTTTGGAAAATCACTGCGATTTCCACGGCGCTGCGGGGAGCCGGGCAGCCCCCATACCCGGGCTCTGAAACAACCCCCCCCCCCTCGGGAATGGTTTCTCCCCCCCTTCGCCTCCTCCTCCTCCTCCTCCTCCTCCGACGCAGATGGTTTCTTCCTCCCCCTCACCCTCTGCAACTTTTCCCACGGAAGCGCCACCCCCCAATTGAGGTGGTTTCTCCCCCTCCTCTTAACACCCCATCAATAGCTTTGATTCTCCCCTCTCAGAAAGAATCCGTTTTATTCTAGACACCAAAAAAAAAACTAGATCCCCCCCAAAACCAGGAGAGTGTCTTCCCGCTTTCCTTTTCAATGGTTTGTCACCCCCCCC
>NW_017729014.1:12096999-12098980 GCF_001723915.1 Gavialis gangeticus
GGGGTCGTGTCCGGGGGGCTGAGGTCGGGGTTGTTGCCGGCTGCAGGCCCCGTCCCCCGGCAGCAGCGGGTGCGCTGTCCCGGGCCGTACCTGTCGGTCGGGCTGGCCGGCGCGGGCAGACGCATTGCGGGGCGGCGGGAGTCTGGGGGGCCGGGGCTGTCCATCCATCCATCCATCCCTGAAGGCGGGTTTCCCCGGGGCGCCTGCCCAGCGCCTCTATTTCGCGATGAGGCTTGAGGGGTGCAGTCCTGCCTGGGCAGGGGTTGTGCAGTCCTCCAGGTGCAGTCGTGATGGACTGAAGACTTAACAGTCGCAAGGATTAAAAAAAAATAAAATGTTTTTTTTTTAATATATAAGTTTTGGACGGTCGCAAGGATTAAAAAAACCCCAAACTTGATTTTTTTATATAAGCTTTGGATCACTGAAAATGTGCACGGTTTGTGACCTGGTGGAAGCAGGAGGAAGGATCTCCTTAACGGGAAATAAGAATACTTCAGTTTTTCTTCTGTAAAAAAAAAAAAAAAAGAGTTAATCTGTTCACTTTTTTAGCAGAGATTTTTTTTTATACGGGTCCGCACATAAGTGCTTACCATTATATTTAATGTTTCTCTGCAGTTTCTTGTTCTCGCAACCCAGGTTTACGAGCAGCTTGTAGCTGGGAGATACTAGAGTTAAACGCTGGACTGCTACATTTTTTTTTTAAATAGCTAGCTGCCATAACAAAATCAGCCCCCCATCCATACATTTTTTTGTACAGCTACAGTTAAGCGTGTTGCTCCCATTGAGGATTTTTAGTGTGTATAGTTGCATCTTAAAATGCTAAAAGGTGGATTTAGTGTTGGGAGTAAATTCTGGAAAGCAAATGGCTTTCTGCAGCAGTCGGTCATCTAAGAGAGGTGCGTGAGATCAGCTAGACCGTCACAAGAAGATTTCACGGTCCCACATTTTGGTGCCTTGCATGAAGATTATTGAGTTGGTCAGTCACATTTTCAGAGGTGACTGCGGGAATGCAAGTCTCCCTGTGTATGTCACTCAGACTAATCAAATATTAGAGGCTATGCAGTGAAAATGTTTGTCATCCATTTTTGACAGCAGAGATAGACTCATCTGTTTCAGTCCCCAGCTGTTTTACCACCCTGCAAACACTGCTAGAGAATGACCTTGAGGACAGGGAGCAGTTTTGTATTAAATGAAAGAAAAGCCATTAAATATGGAATTCAATTTTGTTCAAGCTGCATCTACAAAACTTGAGTCCTGGCCTGAATTTGACCGGAGTGCTGTTTTAATACTTTAGTTGCAATTTCTTCCCATCTTCATTCTTTAAAATAACTAATCCAATAACAATTTACACCAAGGAGTTGTTGTTGTTCACACTGTAAATAATGTATGCAGTGACACTGTACAGCTTGTATATCTAGTGTCTAAAATGTGCATTTACAATGTAAATTATTAAATTTTGTCTTCTGTGTTTTTTAGCCTCTCCTATTGAAGCAAGAATTGGTAATTTCAGGAGTTAAAACTTTTCAACACCACAGTTAAAAAACGATTAGTGGAAAGAGGTAGCTGTTTGCTTTGAAAAACTGCTTCTTAATGCATTGGTTAAGTGCTCCACTCTGTTTATCAATAGAGTCAAATTAGAAATTGAATGGCAGTGGAGAAAGAGAATGCCTCTCTAAATGAGAAGGCAATGCATTTAGCAACTGCTTCTGTAGTCATTTACTGACCAGGTGCAACATTCAGCTACTTTTTTGACCTCAGGCTTTAGAGACTGTCCTGACTGAGTGATAAATGTAAGGAAATAGAACAATAGCAAGCAAAACAGCAATATGCCCAGGAAGTTTTGAGTAATTGTGGAGGTTTCCTGTGGTGGTATGACTTTCTTAATGTAAACCACAAACCACTTTCTCACCACCACTTTTTTTTTTGGTCACTTTTTTGTTCACAGTGACCAGTCTTTTCACTGGTAGTTTGCTTTCTACTC
>NW_017729014.1:12103980-12119890 GCF_001723915.1 Gavialis gangeticus
TTGTTCACAGTGACCAGTCTTTTCACTGGTAGTTTGCTTTCTACTGTATTTTCAGGAAAGGGGAAAGGTCAGAAAATCCAGGGGGGTAGTTTAAGAAGGGACTGGGTTGTAACTTTGTAACCTCTACATAGACTCCTTCCTTTAGGCACCTAAAATAACTGTTGAAGGAGACCTCTAAATTACAGAGAGATGCTTCCTGCTGTAATATATGTGCCATGCCTTTTCTAGGATCATAAGGTCACTTTGTCTTGGAGACAAATCAACAAGCACTTGTTTCATCTAGTATAGAAGAAGAGTGACACAGGCTCATCAGTAATGGATGGAAGTTACTGGTACTGGAGAAATATTTTCTCTGGTTTTAGAAGGTTAGCATTGACATAAGTCAAGAGTCAAGTAATTATAGTGAAAACACTTAACTGATAAAACCCACCCTAGGAAACTTCTTCACCCACCCTTGTAGACACTTGCGCCCCAAAACATGTGAGAAAGTTGCAGACACAAATTTATGATTTTTTTTTTTAATTAAAAAAAATGTAGCTTTTTTTAGTTCCGGTCTTTTACTCCCAGATAGATCACCTAATCTGTGTGTCTCAGCACTGTAGGAAACCCTTCAGCAAAAGATCCCATTCAGACCTCCATATATGAACTCACTGGAGTAGAATTATCCACTTCTGCTTTAGTTGCATCAAAGCAGATATTAGCATCTTTTCTTCAAGATTGTAGGAAAAAATGAGATGCATCATGAAGGATGCAGATACCTGAAGCATTTCTTAAGAGACCATTTTTATATCCATAACATATTTAGAGGGTGTTGGTCATCTCCGTATTGGTCTAGGGCAGGGATTTTCAAACTTTTTTGGTTGGGGTAACCCCCAGTGGCCAGTTGACACAAGTGGGAGGGAGGAGGTTCCCTGCATGTACCCTTGATTGAAAACCCCTAGTCCAGGGACATAGGCAGACCAGACTTAAGCTTCAGTTCCACCCAAGAGAGTATGCAGACACCGGCAGACTCTCCCTGTACCTGAAGAAGGGTGTTTGTGTCTGAAAGCTTGTAAAGAACAATTTTTCCAACTATTTTGTTTGTGTAGTAGAAGATAATGCATTTATGCAAAGAACTTTTTCTGCATGACGTCTTTATTCTTTTCACCTTTTTTTGCTTCTACTTCTTGTTTGTTTCGCATGCTCTTACTTCAGAGTAGTGTCAAAAAACTCTAGTTTGTGAAGGCTCACACTGAAGAAAAAAACCTGTTTTACCACAGAGAGGCAAGGTATGGAGAATGCCATGTTGCTCAGCTGTATCTGTTGCCTCAATTGAGTACTTACACTACTGGAAATACTTAGATAGGATTTTTTTTATAGTATCAGCAGTTTATCTGCCCCCCACGCCTTCAAGAGTAGTCTAAAATTGTAACTTCCCCCATGAATATTGGGTCAGAAATAATTAAGTAGACATGCATGCTGTGGTATATTCTGCACCTGTTGTTTTGGACACAAGGTAGTCTCTTACCCATATATGTTAGGCAGCATCTGTGACTTGAATGATTCATTGTACAGAGTGCATCCCACCATGCTTGAAGTGGGGGTCCTGAATGTTGCTTATAAACAGACAGACAGGGTTCTTTGGGTAAATCTGATATCTCTTATTAAACCAACTCCAGATGGCTACAACCTACACCCCTGCTTATAACAGAGACATTTGAGTGCTTGCTATTTCTTCCAGCTGCTCAACTCAAATATGTTGATCTTTAAATGCTGTAGCAAGAGTGGCAACCTGCAGCATGAGTGCCATAAGTGATACGGGCAGCTTTGGTGTGTGCCATGTGACAGATCAAGTTGGGAACAGGCAGCACAGCAGCAGATAGTGCAGGAAGAAGGGCAAAGCAGCAGCTCAGCTAGAAGAATGAGATTGGCTTGGGACTTGGGGATAGCACAGGGCTGATTTGTTGCATGCCTGCCAAAAATGTTGGCCCCCACTGCTGTAGTTTCAGCCAGCAGAGTGTTAAGTCTTCTTTAAATATTCTGGAGGAAGGGACCTGCTGAAGTATGAAGACTGTAAAGGGTTTTTGGTTGTAGCCACATTGGTCTAAGGACATATATAGGCAAGGTTCACATCTACCCAAAGAACCTTGCCAAGACCATGTGAAGGCAGACAAGGTTCTTTGGGTAAACGGAATATTTTTATTAGACCAACTAAGTTGGAAAAAATATTCTTTGTTAAGTTTAGCAAAGTATAATTTTTTCCAACTATTTAGTTGGTGTAATAAAAGATATCGTGTTTACCCGAAGAACCTTATCTGCCTGTCTTTTTAGACCAACATGGCTACAACCAGCACGCTCAAAGACAATGTAAAAGCTTTTGAGAAGGTGCTGGAGTTGCAGCTTGCTGAATTGTTTTAAACAATTATCCTTAGTTATCTGGAATATGTTTGTAATCTCTTGGAGCAAGAGGATTGTGTTTGGTGTTCATTGGGGATGTACCTATAGCTGCATCTGGGTAGCTAGGCTAGTATAGCCTTAAAGTAGTTTTTCACACTATGTTTTGATTAACTGGGAGCTAGGCAGAACCAGTGTCAAAGTTAATGTACGAGACATGTAAACAAATATTACCCAATTTCATAAAAGGTGAACTAGTATGTCTGAGGCACAGTAAAGCATATTTTGTATAGGCAACATTTACATAAGTATCCAGGTGAGATGAGATGAAACATGCTTCACCCTTCTACCAAAATGACAGTTCGCAAAACCAAAATGAAATAAACATAATCTATTCTTAGGTCCGGGAAGAATAACTTGCTGTACCTATATCAGTCAGCAGATTTCTCAGGCCCTGATATTGGATATAGCCAATGGCAAGGGTTTGTATTTTAGTTGCACATAACTGAAAGATACTGGGATAATGCTTAATGCTCCCAGAGTTGTAACCTCTGAATCATGTGCTGCTGATATGAAGTGAGTGGTTGGTGATCTTTCTGGGAGGATGCCGCCTGACTTCTTACTGACTTTATGCTGGTCACAGTTTTGTTAACAACAGTGCCATGGCAGTTTTCCAGAGGATCACATTATGACTTTTCCCACCTTCCACTGTTGTAAGGAACGGGAACTTTTAAGTCTAAACTAGAAAAATGGTTAAAGTTCCTGAGAGCTTCCTACTTCAGAAGGCAGGTTTCAAACTAAGTATTCATGTCAGTTGTCCTCGACTTCTTTACTATCATTGGTCCAGTGGCCTCAAAATACTGCCAACATGAATCATTCTCAAATCATTTAGGCCTCATCACCCCTGTTTTATGAATGCAGTAACTTAAAGATGATGACAGGAGACATTCATGCCACATAGTAAACCTGAGAGCGCTTGGAATTATACATAAGCCATTAAGCATCCTATGTGCGAATGGCATCTTATAAATAAATGTATTTTGATTTCCAAGTGCAAATTAAACAATACAGTGTCCCAGGGAAGAGGGGGAGGGAATCAATATGATTCAGCAGGAGGTAGTCTATCTGCTAAACTGCTAGCATGGAGCTTCATTCCAGTGTTTTCTATATTAGTTCCTGAAGAAGGGGAAAACTAGTCCTCCTATACATCAAAATACTTGTAGGTAAGGGGAAAAAGAATTCTGCTGTAGTTACTCAGAGTTGGTAGTCAGAATTGCTGTTAAATGCCTTTAATTCTTTGGAAGAAAAATCTAGAAGGGGTTTGAAGTAACCTCTATTTTGACAAGCCTAAATTTAAAAAGTAAACAAACTGTATAGTTCTCACCATTTGCTACTGGAGGTAGATACTACAATACCAAGGGCACCTCCATACCATCAGGGTTGAAGATTATCCATTTCATGCACCAAGTATCATCTTTGGACTAGCATGCTCAGGTGCAAGAAACTAGTTAGATGTAGAGAAAACATTAAACTAATGCAGTCAATCGAAATAATGAACAGTTAAGCAGCAGGAATTTGTCACGTGGTTGCATTACACTTTGTAAGTTAAGGCCTTGTTCATTTCTCCAAACAAAGACTGAAAACTGAGAACCAAGATTTCCTCTGTGGCTCAGGCCAGAAATGCACATAGGCTGAAAGGTTACTTTTGGTAAAAATATGCACGCATGTTAAATTACCAATTCTCATTTCTAGTACAAGTTTGTTGCCTGCATACTTCATGCCATTTTACTGCTTCACACAGTGGGAATCCCGTTTTTTTTAAGGTGGTTCCACAGTCACGGACCAAGATAGAACTTCTACAAGGGCATCTATATTTATCTTGGATAGGTAATATTAATAAAATGTAAGATTTAGCCAAAAGTCTCACAAGTTCTCTGGGATCAAAGAAACTGATGAGAAACATTTTAGGGCTTATTTTTTTCACTTTCATTGTAAAAGAAAAAGAATTTTCATGATTACTGTTACGATTTTTTCACAACTTTGCTTATGTCCATTACAAATTATTGATGTATTAATTAATTTTGATTTGGAAATATCAAAACCAAGTACTTGGTTTACAGTGCTTTATAAAAATCTAAGCCAAATAATGTTATAGTAGATGTGAATGGAGGGTGAGTTTTGAATGGGAATCATACTAAGATTGTAGCAGAGCCCAAAGTCAAACCCACATCTTAACCAGACCACCCTCCTTTTCTTCCACCTCTAAAGCAAAGTTTAATAGGAAGACAAGCTTTTATTAGGATTGTCCTTTACTGATAGTTGGAATTTAGTTGTTTTTTTTAGTCTCTTCAGCTCTTATTTTTGTATGTTTATTCATATGCAAGACTCCAAGTAGGTTTCAGTAGAAAAGGAACTAAAAAAGTCAAGATCATGAAGGTGGCAGGTACTTTAAAATTCTTGATCTGTCCAAAAGTATATGATGGCATTTTAAGCAACCAGGGTGCTTCTCTTCCTGATTCAAGCATCTTTTGTCCATTGCCTTAATCAAAATGAGATTGACCTTCAGGCACAGAGCAAGTATTGTATTTACTTAACTCACTGAGGACAGTGATGATATTTTCAGGGGACTTAATTTGCAGTGACTTTTGGCAGCATTCTTGTAGGTTTTAAGCTGAGCAAACTATCCTTAAGTAGCTATTTTTCTGCATTTTCATTGAACTAAGGTGTCCGACTAACCTGGTGAAGCTTGTTGGTAATTAAGTCAATCAGTAGCAACTCAAAATGACAATCAGTTCCCCAAAGGGGTTGCTTTGATTTTAATTGTTCCTAATCTAGCTGTGATGAATCATCCAGATGATGTAATCTTGTTCAAATACGATACCTCAAATATGTCATTAAATATCATTAGAAAAAAAAAAGTCATTCTTGAAACCTCCCTGTCCTAGCTAGACAAAAGCTGCAGTACCCTACCTGCCACATAGCGTTTATGACATGGCTGTTCACACCTCTGAAGGAAGCAGTACACAGCCTGGATCCCAGCTTAATTTGACACTCGGCAAATCCTACAAAATTTGTAAGAGAGAGAAGCAGGGCTTCCACAGTAATAAATAGACACACACACACCTGCAAGAATGTTTAATAGTTGCAGGACAGGAAGCAGCTGATAACTAGGCTTAAAATTAAACACAACAACAAGTGTCAGTGCTGAATTCAGTCTTCTATAAT
Organism: Gavialis gangeticus; assembly: GCF_001723915.1. Lineage (NCBI taxonomy): Eukaryota > Metazoa > Chordata > Crocodylia > Gavialidae > Gavialis > Gavialis gangeticus. The sequence continues at coordinate 12,109,579 of NW_017729014.1, forward strand.
AAACTAAGGTTGAAGTCCTAAAGATTAATGTGGGCATCCTAATGTACTCTTCCTTCCTTGCCTCAGTAAGGAAAGTCTCTATTAATTTGTTGACCTGACAGGATCACATTCTGCCATCAGCTATTGCTTTTACAGCAGCAAAATACCTAGAATACTATTGTTAAGTTTCTCAGAGCATGAGCCCAGCATATAGCTCTGGTTATTAATTTACTATAAGATTAACTTGAAATTTGATGGATGATTATTTTGCAAGGTTAGTCTGGAGTGTTGCTGGAAGATATGCAAACAATAGAGGCTCTAAATGACAGCTTTAGTGCTAAATATTAGGCTAAAGGAGTGTTCAGGTGCTTTATGTAATGTTTTTAAATGGCTTTACTTTTTTTTTTTTTAATCCTGCTTCATAGGCAAGCACTGGAGCTATTTTAAGGACTAAACATAAATTCAGCTTAAAATCATTCATGTGTCAAGGAAGTTTCCTATTCAGATGGATTAAATGTCAGCTAGGATATACTGTTGTCACATTCAGCATGGGATTTACAGCAGATTCCAGCTGGGGCTTTTGTAGGCAGGGAGAATATTGTGTTTCAGGGAAACCATTTTAAACTTATTCTGTTTATATGACAGAAGATTAGCAGCTGTCAGGGCATTTTGTTAGTGTCAGGGTTGAAGTGAGGTACTTGTTTTATTTTGACCCAAACACTTCTAGGATGCTGCGAAAGGAGGGAGGGAGGGGTATATGCATGTGCACACTAGTTTTTGTAATCTTGAGTATTTCATAGACTAGAAAAAGAGTCAGATTGATAGAAAAACCATTCTTTGCTCTCTAGCAAACTGTTCTTGGGCACTATCGATGTTCATGGCTTATTATACTGAATAAAGCAATTGAGACTGCAGAAGTTGAGCTAGTTATGCATTATGTAAAATATTTGGTCTAAGAACTTTATTTAACAATGTACCTGCCCATGGGCTGTGCCAAATATTTCAAATGCTGGCTTGAATTTTTGGCAGTGCTAGAAAGACATCCAGCATCAAGTTGGTGCAGAATGACCTCCAAGTTGCAAACTATTCCCTCCAGTGGAGAGCTCAGAGTAAGAGCCATTGTTGGGATATGGCCTGTAGCCTAGTCAGGAATCAAGTTGACTCAGAAGGGAATTAGATGCTTTTATCAAGCTCTGAGAAGTACTTCTGTTTGTTCAAGACTTAGCTGTTTGGTTCTGTCACTTCTACATATGCATTTGCAGTCCTGTAATGTAAGCAGTCTTGTACTTCTGCAGTATTTTCACCCACCCTGCAGTGAAAGGTGGATTTGCCATATTGGGTATAAAGGAAGGGCAGGTACCGTTCAACATTTCACATACTTCATAAAAGGCAGTTCTGGTAGATGGGTATGAGTAATGTAGTTCTCCTTTAGGTTAAAGATGAGAGTGCATAACACCTGCAATAGCAAGTATTTAGAGTTTAACATCCTGCTTAATATCGGTCAAGTAACTGTTTAATGCATCTAGCAAGGCCTGGCTTATGCTTAGCATTTGGCACCGTAACTGTTTTGGTCAGGGCACACTGCTTCAGCTTCCCTAACCAGCACAGCTATGAGGTAGTTGCAGCTATATCAGCAATGTTCCTTGCTTGATCAATTTTAAGCTATGTTGGCAAAGTAACTTTTGCTGCTGGGAGCTGACTCCACTAGGGAAGTTTGTATTTAAAAAAAGAACATCATGAAGAGTGTAGAATGCATTTGCCAATTTGGCCATCCTGGCCAGCAGACCCTAGACTCATCCTGCCAAAAGCACTGCTTTTGCTATAATTGCCTAGTTAAGTGCCTCCATTAGGGCCTTTGGTGGTATAAGAGTCAGAATTCCCAGCCCTAACATTGTAGTCCAGAACAGGTGCAGCGTAGTAGGGCTGCACGAAGCTTTGGTCGCTGATTCGATTTTGCGGCTGAATCTCCAGATCTGAATTCAATCAGGAGACCCTTTAATCTCTCCGAGTCAAATCAGAACCCTCCAAATCGATTCGGAAAGATTTGACTATTTGGACATAGACACAGCTTTAAATGTTTTTCTGCATGCCTCAAGGTACCGGGCAGGTTGTGAACACTGAGATAGTGGGGTGGATGGAGTGTCCCGTAGGAGTGTGTGGGCGGGTCCTCGGCACCCTCTGCAGCTGACCTGGAAGTCTTCTGGGGAGAACACGCCATGCCCCCCTCCTCCCCCCCGGCTTGACAACCCGTGCCTCCTGGATCTGGGGGGGCACCCAGGGTCCCCCTACAGCTGATCACTGAGCTGGGAGGGTGCAGGCCCCCCCCCATGCATTTGGGGGCACACCCAGAAGTGGTCCACTTCTGGGTTTGCAGTCGAGCACGTGGGGGGTGGCCCCCTTGCTCTTGTGAGGTGCTCCATCCACCCCACCATCGCAGTGTTCATGAGCCACATCTGGTACCTCAAGGTATGTAGAAAAAAAACATTTAAAGCTGTGTCAATGGCCGAATCACTGATTCTCTGAATTAGCATCGAATCTTAAAATTTGGATTCATCTGAATCAAGTCGGGACAATGATCTGAATCATTGAATTGAATCACTGTCCCCATATGGGGCCAAATCCGAATCAAATACACCCCACTCGCACACCCCTACAGGGTAGCTCTGGGTCCAACTTTTGCCTACTGAAGTCAGTAAAACACTTATACAGTCATCTGATCACCAGCTTCCACTTGCAAAGTTTAGATTGTCCATGGCTGTAGTCAGCGCTGTCCCTAAGGGGGCGCAAATCAGGGCAGCTGCTCTGGGCCCTGTGCTTTGGGGGGCCTCGTAGACCTGGGCCAGTTTCGCCTCCGGCTGCTCACCACCTCCCCACCGCCGTGTCTGGGCCCTGCACCATGCTATGGTCGTCTCTGGCTGTAGTATAACTGTTGGAATTCTCATCTTTTCCATTAAAAATACATCTTTTGATGCATTAACCCTAACAGATAAAAAAGAAGGGCAACACTCTTGTTCTTACACCTCCTTTAAACCTGTTTGTTTGCATTGTGAGATGAGGGAAGAGGTTTCATAATCAGTATATCAAAAACCCTATTTAACTTAGGTTCACTATACTTTTAGGAAGAGATTTTTGCAGAGATGCTGGACACTAACTTCCCCGTGTCTTTATTTGTTGCTGGTTGAGGTCAGTTTCTGACTGAGACAAAGTAAAAAAAAAAAACTCCACTGAATTCGTGCAAATTTAGTGTAAAGAAGGGGGGGAAAAAAAAAAGTCATGGCTCAGAAACAGATTTTCCTCTTATTGTCCCCCCTCTCCCCCACTTCATGGTACTGAACATGGCACAAATTATATCCTGAAGTTCTGGATGCCAACTCTTGCAGTCATAAGTGTACATTTTACCATGAGTATATTGATAACCAGACAACCTTGACATTCAGGGAGAATGCCATTCTGTTCATTTCAAATCCAGAATAGTACAGTGGTTACAAAAGGTAAACTATAACGCGCCTTAACCAGCTAATTGTTTTGCTACCTATTGCATAATGAAATGTAATAAGTTGGATTTTCTTGTTTAAAGCGTCACAAGAGCTGCAGTAAGTGGGCAAGGTGTTCAACAATCCTTTAACTGAGTTCAGCTATGTTCACATTGCTCTTCTATAGAACTCTTTTCCCTCCATAGTATGGAGGAGTAAGTCACGTTACCAAATAGGAAAGAGCTGTCTAGCATCTGCTTAGTACTGAATTTGGTGCATTTCTGTTGTATGCCTGTTCACAGCCATAGCACGCCCTACTAGTTTTAATTGAGGAAAGATAGCTATAAGAATGTTTGAAGCCAGGCCACGTTGAACAGCCCTGCTGATATTTGGAATAGAAACTAAATAACTTTTTAGTGTGGCACCAATGATGCTTCACACCTGCCAAGCTGGAATCACTTAGCCACCACAGAGAGAAAAGAAGGATTAAAGACTGCAGTACTTTAAGAGGTAGTCCAAAACTGCTGAAGCCTAACAGCCTATCAGGCTAGTATGGCCAAGATGCAATTATTTCTGTGGTCAGCAGCATATAGTGGAGTAGTGTGGCTAGTAACATATCTGGCTACCTTTCATTTCCCTAGTTTAAATGACAAGGTACCTGTTTAACTGGATCAGTTGGGGAAGAGCCTTCATCAGAGTTTAGGTTTGTGTCTCTGGAGTTATAGCAAAGTAAAGCCACCTTGCTGCCATGCTGAAATAGTGAAACACCCTTTTTATACTCTACCATGAATTCTCTCTAGAGCAAGTCCAACATACTTCACAGTAGCAGTCCCAGTCTGTGCCCAAATCTCCCTTAAGCTACTACCTTTTTTTCCTCCAGGGGTGTTGGTCTCATCTCCTTCCCAGCATGATGCTTTTGCATTGGGTAATTCTTGGATGACAGGCTTGTGCTAATTTATTGATTGAGGCCCCTCCCTCTCAAGGAGGTTGCTGGGACCAAGTGGTTAATTTGAGTCAGCTGCTTAAATATCTCAGATGACTATTAATTGCCATTTATCTAGCACCTGTTTTGTCCAAGTTTATCTTATACTGAATGAATATGAACACAATTTCACTTTTTAGTGGGGGGTGAGGGGACAGCTGGAGTCTACAAGTACATGTTTTTTTTTTGTTTTTTTTTACATATTTACGCTAGATAGTTTAGTTAAATGGCTAGTGCAAGGGGCACTCAGTTATCTTGAACTTCTGATTATCCCTTCATTTTTTGTATCCACTGCAGATGTCTGTAACATATTTCAAAGAGTGTGTCTGCCATACAAGTACAATGGATATGTTTCACCTTGGTATTCCTTTTTTTGCTGTAGGTTGTTCTGTTTCTAGTGAAAGTAACTTCTTGTTTACAGGTATCACTGTTGTAACTCTTCTTTTTCTTACAGTAAAACTGCTCCCAGCCAGACTCTTGGTATACACTTGACTATAAATACAGCCAATAATTGGCTATAAAGTACTAGAAGTGCACAGATTTTCTTTGTCTGGAAGGCCTCTTTGCATTTATTTTTTTCCAAGTTATCTGATTTTATTTGGTTAAATTGGTAAAAGATGTGTTTGCTGCTCTTCCTTTTGAAGCTGGGTCACTGGACAGCTGAGAATACAAGTCATGAGGTCACAAGGAGGAGAAAGGAGCCTGTTTCTGTAGCGCAGTAGTTAGAGAAATATATTGGAAGAAGGAAATAATGGATTTTAGTCTCTCTCATAGCAGGAATGGAGAATAGCCACTAATCTGATATACAGTTTAGGGATAAGCCTCCCTGTCCTGCTAAGTGGGAGGGTTTGGGTTCATAGCTGTTCAGTATGAGGCAAGCTTAAGTCTCAGGTCTCTTACTTGCTGGGGAGATGCTCTAACCTAGGGGCAGCTATTTTTTAACACTGGTTTCTGGCATATCTGCCAAAAAGGTTGGCCCCCCTCTAATCTAACGCTTGGCCTATTGGGCAGTAGGTGCATGTCCCCTTTCCATGAAACTAGGGGCCAGATTTTATTTTACAGGTTAGGTGTTGAAGTGGTACTGAGGCATCTAAACATGATCCTATTCCACCTTGCTTACCTTTCTGAAAACTATTAATGCATTTACTTTTATATCAGGCCTTCATTTTAATTTTGAGACTGAGTGGCAAGAAGGACAAACCACCACCTTGTGTTAATGGGTTTCCACGGTTTTAAATAGGGTGGAATAAAATCACAATTAGTTGCCTAAGTACCACGTAGGGACCTGATAGTTGAAATAGGATCTGCCTTTGTGTTGTGAATTGCCTTTCATAGAATCATAGAAAATTAGGGTTGGAAGGGGCCTCAGGAGGTCATCTAGTCCAACCCCCTACTCAAAGCAGGACCAGCCCCAACTAGAACGTTCCAGCCAAGGCTTTGTCTACCTGGGTTTTAAAAACCTCCAAGCATGGAGATGTCATAACCTCTCTGTGTAACCTGTTCCAATGCTTTACTACCCTCCTAGTGATAAATTCTTCCTAATATTTAACCTAAACTTCCTTGCTGCAGCTTGAGACCTTGCTCCTTGTTCTGTCGTCTGCCACCACTGAGAACAGTCCAGCTCCATCCTCTTTGTACCATCCTTCAGGGAGTTGAAGGCTGCTATTAAATCCCCTCTCAGTCTCTTCTCTAGACTAAATAAGCCCTGTTACCTCAGTTTTTCCTCATAAGTCATGTGCCCCAGCCCCCTCGCATTTTTATTTCCCTCTGCTGGACTCTTTCCATTTGGTCCACATCTTTTCTGACTCTGGACACAGTACTCCAGGTGTAGCCTCACCAGTGCTGAATAGAGGGGAATAATGACTTCCCTTGATCTGCTGGGACCACTTCTACCAATGCAGACCAGTATGCTGTTAGCCTTCTTGGCAACAAGGGCACACTTGGCTCATATTCAGCTTACTGTCCACTAACCCCCCAGGTCCTTTTCTGAAGAGCTGCTGCCCAGCCAGGCAGTCCTCAGTCTCTACCATTACGTGGGATTGTTCTATCTTAAGTGCAGGATTTTGCACTCGTCCTTGTTCACCCTCGTGAGATTTCTTTTGGCCCAATCCTCCAATTTGTCTAAGAGGATTTGTCACTGAATCCTAGCCCTACCCTCCAGCATATCTACTACTCCCCCCCACCTTGGTGTCATCTGCAGACTTGCTGAGGGTGCGCTCTATGCCATCTTCCAGGTCATTGATGAAGATATTGAACAAAACTGTCTCCAATACTGACCCCTGGGGCACTCCACTTGATACTGGCTGCAAACTAGACTTTGAGCCATTCATTATTACCCTCTGAGCCTGATGCTTCTGCCAGTTTTCTATCTACCTTACAGTCCATTCTTCCAGCCCATACTTCCTTAGCTTGCCTGAGAAAATGTTGTGGGAGACCTTATCAAAAGCCTTGCTAATCAAGGTATACCACATTCACTGGTCTCCCCTCATCCACAGAGCCAGTCATCTCATCATAAAAGCTAATTGGGGTGGTCAGGCATGACTTGCCCTTGGTGAATCCATGCTGACTGTTCCTAATCACCGCCTTCTCCTCCAAGTGCTTAGAAATGGGTTCCTTGAGCATCTGCTCTGTGATTTTTCCAGATGCTGAGCTGAGGCTGACCAGTCTGTACTACCATGGATCCACCTTTTTCCTTTTCTTAAATATGGGCACCATGTTGGCCCTTTTCCAATCATTCAGGATCTCTCCTGATCATGATGACTTTTCAAAGATGATGGCCAGCAACTCTACAATCACATCAGCCAACTCCCTCAGCACCCTCAGGTATATCCCATATGGCTTAATGGACATGTGCATGTCCAGCTTTTCTAAATAGTCCCTAACCTGCTCTTTCACCACTGTTGGCTGCTCACCTTCTCCCTAAACTGTGCTCCCAGGTACAGTAGTTTGGGGGCTGACCTTGTCTGTGAAGACTGAGGTGAAAAAGGCACTGAGTACTTCCGCTTTTTCTGCATCCTGTGTCACTAGGTTGCCTCCCCCATTCAATAAGGGACCCACACTTTCCCTGATTGTCCTCTTGTTACTGATGTACTTGTAGAAACCCTTCCTGTTGCCCTTCACATCCCTTGCTAGCTGCAACTGCAATTGTACTTTGGCCTTCCTGACCTCATCCCTGCATGCCCGAGCAATACTCTTATACTCCTCCCTAGTTGTTTGTCCAACTTTCTACTTATAAACTTTCTTTTTGTGATTTAGTTTACTGAAGAGTTCCCTGCTAAGCCACTACAAATACAACTAATTATCCTTGTATTTTGCAGTTTTTTACCCTACAGCAATGCACGTGTAGGCACTGGCACAGCTGGCTGGCACACAAGGGTCCTTCAGTGTGGGGGGTTGCCTGCTGGCTAGCCCTGCACTAGAGCGCCCTCACGCCCCTGCCAGTCTCTGGTGCGTGTTGAGCAAGATTGGAGCAGCCCGGGGATGGCAGGCTGACTCCGCTGACCTCCTGCCAGCTAGGGCTGCTCCAGCCTAGCTCAGTGTGCTGTGCTCCCAGGCACATGTGTAAACACAGTGCCTGAGAATTGATAAATTCCAGTGCCATGTGCACCAGAGTTTATTGCTTCTACTTAATTGCCACAGGGTGGCAAATACAGTGAGACCACAATGCATTCTGTCTCATTTTCGTGTTGTTTTGGGGGAAAAAAATTCACGAATGGTGCGTGACTTGCAGGTATTGAAGTGTTTCAGCTCATGAGGTACATGTGCTTAAAATCAAAATGTGGATATTGGTCATGAGAGGCATGGGGTTGAGTATTCCATTTTGTCTTTTTTGGTGTGGTAGCAGGAAGAACTGTTGGTGCCTTTGCATGATAAGCTCATGAAATGCCACTGATACCTGACAGGTAGTGATAGTGTAGCTCTTTACAATGTATTTACGTGTGAGTACAGGGTTTCAGAGGCATTGACATACCTGTCGTGTGCCCTTTAAAGTTTTTTCACACAGATTAATAGAGCAACAAACTGACTGCAGCTTCTCATATTGGAAGTCTAGGTAGATTTTTGCTGAGAGAGAATTAATTAATGGTAAGAAGTTGGTATAAAAATTGGGCTAGTTAAGTGCTGAATAGTAGAGAGAATGTCAGGGTGTATGAAAGGAAACATATATCATGTTATTCCTTACTTTATTATAAACAGATTAGATTTTTAAAATAATACACTATTTTTTTAAAGATGAATTTGGTACACAAGATGTGTGTAAGGCCTTTTGAAAGGAATGGAAAAACAACAGGTGCTACATTGGGAACAGAAAGAACACTAGTTCTCCTTATTTAGTGGGCTTGCAAACTTGTCATTTAAAATTAATGATCCCAGATGCAATCTGTTCTTCGCCTTAGTGATTGGTTAGTATTATAATGAAAAAATGAGTTTTGCTTGTCTCTCAAAAGCTACTCTATTAATGGCTGACTAGAATTTCATAAAGATAGTATCATAGAAAATTGGGGTTGGAAGGGACCTTATGAGGTCCTCTTCCAGTCCAACCCCCTGCTCAAAGCAGGAGCATCCCCAACTAGATCATTCCAGCCAGGGCTTTGTTTAGCTGTGTCTTAAACCTCCAAGGATGGAGAGTCTACCACCTCTCTGGGTAACCTGTTCCAGTGCTTTACTACCCTGATGAGAGTTTTTCCTAATATCTGACCTAATTACTGCAACTTGAGCCCATTGCTCCTTGTTCTGTCATCTGCCACCACTGAGAACAGTCCAGCTCCATCCTCTTTGTACCACCCTTCAAGGGGTTGAAGGCTGCTATTAAATCCCCTCTGTCTTCTCTTCTCCAGACTAAATAAGCTCAGTTCCCTCAACCTCTCCTCAGAAGTCATGTACCCCAGCCCCCTCAATATTTTTGTTTCTCTCCTCTGGTCTCGCCAGCTTGTCCACATCCTTCCTGTGGTGGGGAGCCCAACACTGGACACACTGCTCCAGATGCAGCCTCACCAGTGCCAATTGAGGGGAAATAATTGCTTCCTTTGATCTGCTGGCCAACTGTCATCTAATGCAGCCCAGTATGCTGTTAGCCTTCTTAGGAACAAGGACACACTGCTGGCTTGTATCCAGCTTATTGTCCACTGTAACCCCCAGGTCCTTTTCTGCAGAGCCGCTGCTTAGCCAGTCAGCCCCCAGCCTGTACTGGTGCATGGGATTGTTCTTTCCTAAGTGCAGGACTTTGCACTTGTCATTATTGAACCTTATGAGATTTCTTTTGGTCCAGTTCTCCAATTTGTCAGTCTCTCTGAATCCTAGCCCTACCCTCCAGTGTATCTGATACTCCCCCCAGCTTGGTGTCATCTGCTAGCTTGCTGAGGGTGCACTCCATCCCATCTTCCAGGTCATTGATGAAGATATTGAACAAAACTGGCCCCAGTACTGACCCCTGGGGCACTCCACTTGATACTGGCTGTGAACTAATAATCAAGCCATTGATTACTACCCTTTGAGCCTGGTGATGATCCAGCCAGTTTTCTGTCCACCTTACAGTCCATTCATCCAAGCTGTAGTTCCTTAGTTTGCTTGCAAGAATGCTATGGCAGACTGTATCAAAAACCTTGCTAAAGTCAAGCTGTTTTCCCCACATCCAGAGCCAGTCATCTCATCATGGAAGCCAATCAGGTTGGTCAGGCATTTCTTATCTTTGTGTATCCATGCTGACTGTTCCTAATCACCTGCTCCTCCATGTACTTAGGAAAGCATTCCTTGAGCACCTGCTCCATGATTTTTCTGGGGACTGAGGTGAGGCTGACTGGTCTGTAGTTCCCCAGATCCTCCTTCTTCCCTTTCTTAAAGATGGGCATTATATCTACCCTTCTCCAGTTGTCCAGGACCC
>NW_017729014.1:12124890-12132337 GCF_001723915.1 Gavialis gangeticus
CCCCCCCCCCCCCCCCGTTCACCACAAGTTTTCAAAGATAATGGCCAGCAGCTCTGCAATTGAATTGGCCAACTTACTCAGCACCCTTAGGTGCATCATGTCCAGCCCTATGGACTTGTGCTTGTCTAGCTTTTCTAAATAGTCCCTAACTTTTTCTTTTGCCACGGTTGGCCGCTCACCTTCTCCCCAAACTGTCGTGCCAAGTGCAGTAGTCTGGGAGCTGACCTTGCCTGTGAAGACTAAGGTAAAAAAGGCATTGAGTACTTCAGCCTTTTCTGCATCATCTGTCACTAGGTTGCCTCCCCCATTCAGTAAGAGACCCACACTTTCCCTGACCTTCCTCTTGTTGCTAACATGCTTGTAGAAACCCTTCTTATTACCCTTCACATCCCTTGCTAGCTACAACTCCAACTGCACTTTGGCCTTCCTGACTTCATCCCTGCATGCCTGAGCAATTCTCTTATACTCCTCCCTACTTGTTTGTCCAAGTTTCTACTTGTAAGCTTCCTTTTTTGCGTTTTAGCTCACTGAAGAGTTCCCTGCTACACCAAGCTGGTCTTCCACCATACTTGCTAGTCTTCCTAAGTATGTAGAAACTAATGAGTTGTTTATGCCAGGAACAGGTCTTTGTTATATACACCTCTCTTTTGCATATGAATATACAAATGAAAACATAGCCAGCCAACTTTTTTTTTTACACTTTGAATAAAATAAAAAGCATGGAATATCAAGAAACAAGTATTTATCTTTTCTATTTAAGCAGTGGCTCAAAATTGGAAAATTCAAAGATGGTGCCATTGAATTGGTTTTCAGTATTTTAAAACAGTTTATTTTAACAAGTTGTTTAAAATCTGGTTCCTGAATCTTACATTTTTTGTTTTCTTTTTAGTTAACAAGCACAAACCATGGATTGAATCAACATATCATGGTATAGTTACGGAAAATGACAACACGGTACTCCTGGATCCACCTCTAATAGCCTTGGATAAAGACGCACCTCTTCGCTTTGCAGGTACAAAAATATATCGGTAGATGTTTTGTATCTAATGGGAATTTTTGGTTGTCTGTTACTCAGCGTTTTTCCCTGATGACCTATAACTTAACCTTCTTTAGGGCCTTTTCAGGGCAAGTGTTGGCCCATGGTCCCAGATGATGGTGGTTTGTTTATAACTCTTCTAAAGAAGAAGTTACTGTATATTTAGGAATAGAAATTCCATGCCAACTTTTCATTTATTTTCTCTTTGCCAAGTTGCTTACACAGACACTAACATTGTCTTAAATACTTGCGTCCAGACTCCACATTTCAGACCATTCAACATAGAAAAACATTCCTCAGAAAAGAGTTTTCTTATCATTCTCAAGAGAGCTCACGGGTTGTTTTTTGTTTTTTAGTCTTGGTTTGTGTCTTTCTTCACTAATAGACTGGAAGGGGCTCAGGATCAATTGTTATTTTTACTACTAAACTTAATATTGGGCTCCTGTGCTGTATTTTGACCAAGGTGTTCTGCAGAAATCCAGATTTTTCTGTTGTGGGTTCATTCAGCAGTTTTTGATATTTTTAAAAATTGGATGTCCTTTTCTACCCTTAGAGCTGTGATTTCTACTAGTTAGAGTTTATTCACATATATCAGAGATGAAACAGAAGAATTTCTTAGTTAGTTATCTATGTCTTTCTATCTAAACATGAAGTAAACACTTTGGAGCTGTTTAAAAATCTCTATCCCATTGGAACGGGCAGTTTGCTAAGGATCCTTCAGCTGTGATAAACTTCACTCAGTCTAGAGCAGCAATCCCTCCTTCAGCTTGGAAAAGAGATTATTTCTATATTTCTGTACCCTGCTGAGTAGCCAAGCAGAAATCTTCCTGGTTTTGGAGTGCCTCAGTTTCAGTATGGAAAGTGGATAAACATTCTGTAAATAGGAAGTTGAAGGTGAATTGGCTGCTTCCTATTGAAGGGCAGAAAATCTGCTCATAAAATAGTATTTTGTATCATGTACACTGCTGTAATTGCCTGTTTCTTATTGCTGATTTTAAATATACATTTTTTTTTTTTTAAATCCCACCAAGTTATTTACATTATGGGAGCATGTGCAGGTCTAAAATCATATTCTCTCTTTATATACGTATTGAAAGATGGTGTCTGTCCCAAAGGGCTTGTAATCTGTACATGTAAATATGATAAATATTGGGTGGGATGGACCCATATTAGGATGGGGAACTGAAGCAGAGAGTGTGATTTGCCCGAGAAGTGTTTGCAGAATCACAGAATCATGGAAAATTAGGGTTGGAAGGGACCTCAGAAGGTCATCTAATCCAACCCCTTGCTCAAAGTAGGACCATCCGCAACTAGAGCATCCCAGCTAGGGCCATAAAAACTATTAGGGATGGAGATTCCACCACCTTTCTAGGTAACCTGTACCAGTGCTTCACCACCTTCCTAGTAAGTTTTTTTTTTTTTTCCCCCCCTAATATCCAACTTAAACCTCTCATTGCAACGTGAGACCATTGCTCCTTGTTCTGTCATCTGTCACCACAGGACAGTCTAGCTCAGGAGTGGACAATTATTTCAGCTGTAGAGCCACTTACTGAGTTTTGGAGAGCTGTTGAGGGCTGCAAGAGTAGCCCCACCTCCTGGTCACCATTTTGGGATCAGAAGTCCTGCCCCTTAATCCCTGACCTTTGCCCTGGGAGTCCATCCCCTTGCCCCCAGAAATACTCCTTTTCAGAGGTGGGGGAGAGGGGTCCATCTTGGAACCAGAATATAAACAAAATCATAAAATAGGGTGGACACGTTTTAAAATGTAAAATGTGGGATACCTTATCCCCTCCCCCTTGCCAGTGGGACAGCTGGAGTCAAGCAGTGACAGGGGTGGATGTGGGTTGCCTGCTGCAGGCTTGGGGCTCCCCACCCTGCTGCTTTTCCCCCTGGAGCCCTGCACTGGCTGTGTGCCCCCTGCCTGCCTGGCAGCAGTAGGTGGCACAGCTCCATGCCACTGCTGCTCCCACTGTTGCTGGGCAGGCAGAGGGCTCATTGTCGTGGTTGTGCAGGGCCCTTGGGGGGGATGACAGTAGGATGGGGAGGCCCAGACTTTCAGTGGGTGGCCCACATGTGCCTCCACACTGTGCAGAAGTGTAGGGGGCATGTGTGGAGGGGTGGTGGTGGGGGTGTGCATGATAGGGTGGGTGTGTGTGGAGGGGGTTTTGAGAGCGTGTGGCTTCGTGTGTGTTTGTGGGGGAGGGTGTGGGATATATTGCTGGGGTGTGTGTACGTAGGGGGTTGTGGCTGCAGGGTGTAGGTGTGCAGGGTTGTGGGATGTGGGGGTGGTGTGGGAACCCCCATGCACTCCCCCCACACGCGCACTTCTCTCCACCCATGGTACGCAGCCCCTGCTGCCGACAGGCCCTCTGGGTGCTTGTGGCCCATGCAGGCACTGCCACCTGACAGCACACGGCTCTGGCTAGAGTTGCACACGGTAGCAAGGAGCATAGTGAGACCAGTCTGCCTCTATTGTGCGAGGCTCCCCATGGCACGTGTGCAGTTCCCAGCGATGTGCGATGGAGCTGGCTGTCATGTGTAGCTGCCGGGACTCTGCCAGAAATGCTGGGGAGCCCTGTCTTCTGGGTCTCCGGCGGCAAGGAGCGGGGAAGGCAGTCAGCTTCAATGCGTGGGGCTTCCCCTGGTGGCACACAAGTGCTGGGAGCTGCACATGCACTGCAGGGAGCCCTGTGTGATAGAGATGAGCCAGCCTGGCTGCACTCTATGCCACCATGTGCGGCTCTGACCAGAGCTGCGTTCTGCCGGGCAGCGGTGCCTGTGTGAGCCACAAGCACCCCGAAAGCCCCTGTCCACTGCTATCGCCAGTAGTGGGAACTGTGTGCCATGGGGGCGAGTGTGTGGGGATGTCTCCACACCCACACCCTGCCCACCTGAGCTCCATGCTCTTGCCACCCCCCTGGGTACTGTCTCCATCCTTATGCTGGCTCCAGCCTCACACGCTCTGTCCCCACTCAGCTGCATCTCCTTTTTTCCCCGCCCCCACTGCAGCTTCTCCCGGCCCCACTGCTTCCCTTCCTGTTTTCAGGAGCAATTGCCGCAGGAGGGAGGTGAGGAGAAGCTGCTGGATGCCAGCGAAGCCAAACAGGGTCCCCGGTGGCTGCAGCAGTGGCAGTGGCAGCCCCACCTGGAAGCTGCCTGCTGGCTGGGCTAGGGCCCTTCTGTGCATGAGGGGGAGAGTAAAGTGCATGAGCTGGGTGGGGTACAGTTAATTGGTGGGAACCCACAGGCCGGGTGAAATTGCCTGGTGGGCTGGACCTGGCTCACGGGCCGTATTCTGCGTGCCCCTGATCTAGCTCCATCCTCTTTGTAACCACCCTTCAGGTAGTTAAAGGCTGCTACCAAATCCCTTCTCAGTCTTCTCTTCTGCAGACTAATTCAAACCCAGTTCCCTCAGCTTCTTCTCAGAAGTCGTATGCCCCAGCCCCCCCAAACCATTTTTGTTGCTCTCCACTGGACTCTGTCCAACTTGTCCACATCCTTTCTATAGTGGGAGCACAAAACTGGACATGGTACTCCAGATGTGGCCTCACCAGTGCAGAATAACTACTTCCCTCAGTCTGCTGGCAATACTTCTAATAATGCAGCCCAGTATGCCATTAGCCTTGGCAACAAGGACACACTGCTCACTCATATTCATCGTAGTGTCCACTGTAACCCCTAGGGACTTTTCTGCAGAGCTTCTGCTTAGCTAGTCAGTTCTGAGGCTGTTGTGGTACATGGGTTTCTTCCATCCTAAGTGCAGGACTTTGCACTTGTCCTTGTTGAACCTCATGAGATTTCTTTTGGCCCCATCCTCAAATTTGTCTAGGTCACTCTGAATCCTATCCCAACTCTCCAGTGTATCTATTATAGCTTGGTGTCATCCACAAGTTTGCTGAGGATGCGCTCCATCCCATCTTCCAGATCATTAACAAAGATACTGGGGGAAAAAACGGGCCCAGGACCAACCTCTGGGGCACTCCACGGGCTGCCAACTAGACATCGAGTCATTGATTACTATCCATTGAGTCCGACAATCCAGCCAGCTTTTTATCCACCTTGCAGTCCATTCATCCAACCCAACTCAGCTTGCTTGTAAGAATGCTGTGGGATATGGTATCAAAAGCTTTGCTAAAGTCAAGGTATATTACATCCACTGCTTTCCCTGCATCCACATAGCCAGTCATCTCATGATAGAAGGCAATCAGGTTAGTCAGGCATGATGTGCCCTTGGTGAATCCATGCTTGCACTTCCTAACTGTCGTCTTCTCCGAGTGCTTAGAAGTGGATTCTTTGAGGACCTGCTGCATGACTTTTCTGGGGACTGAGGTGAGGCTGACTGGTCTGTAATTCCCCAGGTCCTCCTCCTTCCCTTTCTTAAAGATAGGCACTATATTTGCCCTTTTCCAATTGTCCGGGACCTCCCCCGATTGCCACAGAGATAATGGCTAGCAGCTCTGCAGTCACATCAGCCAATTCCCTGAGCACCCTTGGGTGCATTGCATCCAGCCCCATGGACTTGTATATGTCCAGATTTTCTAAATAGTCCCTAATCTGTTTTTACCACTGTTGGCTGCTCACCTTTTCCCTAAACTGCTGCCTGATGCAGTAGTTTAGGAGCTGAGCTTGCCTGTGAAGACCCAAGTAAAAAAGGCACTGATTATTTCAGCCTTTTCCTCATCTGTCCCTAGGTTGCTGCCCCCATTCAGTAAGGGACCCACACTTTTTCCCTGACCTTTGCTGACATGTTTGTAGAAACCCTTCTTGTTACTCTTTATATCCCTTGTTAGCTGCAACTCCAATTGCGCTTTGGCCTTCCAGACTTCATCTCTGCATGCTTTAGCAATATTCTTATTCTCCTCCCACATTTTGTCAATGCTTCCATTTCTTGTAAGCTTCCTTTTTGTGTTTAAGCTTACCGAAGAATTCTCTGCTAAGCCAAGCTGATCACTTGCCACATTTGCCATTCTTCCTGCACATCAGGATGACTTGTTCCTGCACTCCCAGTAAGGTTTCTTTAAAATACAACCAGCTCTTCTGGACTTCTGTCCCCCTCAGTGGCCTCCCAGGTGATCCTGCCCATCAGTTCCTGGAGGGAGTCAAAGTCATCTTTTCTGAAGGCCAGCGTCCATACTTGGGGAAGATGATGTGGCCAGTCACCGTGCCAGCCCAGCCGCTGTCTAGGGCAGTCTACCCTGTCTCGCCTGCCACGACTCATTGAGAAAAATCAGATGTAATAAGTGGGAGGCTGCCCATTTAATACCCCAATGCCAAGGGGGGTTATGCATGGCTCTGACCTTCCCTTACCGTGTCCAAAGCCTAACAGATGGCATCCAGAATTATAGTTGCTCTGGCAAGAAGCCGACCCAAACTCTGCCTGTTTCTGGACCTCTTAGTCTTCTCATGCACACTACCCCCCTCTCTCTGGGCCTGTTTCATGCTGCCCTTCACTGTGCCTCTCCCAACCTGCCCTGCTCCTATGAGTGGCCATCAGGCTTGCCTACTTACACTCTGGGCAATCCCCCCACAGCCCTTTGGATGCCTCCTGCAGCCTGCTCTATGGGTGACGTTTCTTATGCCTAACACTAGGCTGACTTTAGCCACAAGCCCCTCTATATGTACGTAGCTCTTCCTGCCCCCTTCTTGGGGCCACTCTCTCCCCCTCACTGGGGCCAACTCTGTGCTCCCCTTCTGGGGGCTTGGGTGCCTGTGTCTCAGTGTGCCTGGCCCCATTGTCTGTTCTATCACCACTGAGTTGTGGGGGCTGGAATAATAAGGCGTCCCTACTCGACTTTCACTGGGGAGGCAACTGGACTGGTATTTCTGGGGGACTACCCTGCCATGAGGAGTTCCACTAGGCTTTCCTTCTGCAGCAGGGTGGAGTTTCAAGTCATACCCAGGACCAGGAGCCTCCAGCCCTCCCCATAGCTCCTGCCCTTACCTCCAAGATGTTCCTGAGCAGCTGCTCAGCTGGGTGCTGTCTTTTCGGCTGCTAGCAACAGACTGCCCCCTCAGCCCTGAGGGCCTGAGCTAAAATGGAGTCTGCTCAGCTCTCTCATCCAATCACATGGTCCCTGCCAGGCCAGGTGACAGCCACTTCAGGGCTGGTCTGCACCTGCTGGCTGCCCTGCTATCACTCAAAGCCCTTAAGGTAACAGGCACCAAAGGTGCTCTGTCACAGTATTCTATTGCTGTCCTTCCTTCCTTTTGTCAGGATCCTGAACTCAGTCATCTCATAGCCACTGCTACCCAACTTGCCATCCTCTTCTACATCCCCCATCAATTCCCTGTTTCTGAGCAGTAGGTCAAGAAGAGCATGATCCCTAGTTGGTCTCTCCAACATTTGCACCAGGAAGTTGTCTCCAACACTCTGCAAAAACTTCCTGGATTGCCTGCGCACTGCTTTATGGC
>NW_017729014.1:12137337-12138297 GCF_001723915.1 Gavialis gangeticus
GGGGGACTTGTGCCCCCCCCCCCCTCAGGTGGCACCAATCCAGTCGCTCATGTCATAGTTCCTTGATTGTACAAGGACTTCCAATTCTTCCTGCTAGTTTCCCAGGGTCTCTGAATTCATATATAGACACCTGAGGTGACTAGCTGATTGCCCTGTTTTCTCAGGAAGAATGAGGCCTCCCATTTTGTCCCCTCGTGCTTCTGCTTCCTCTAGGTCCCCCGCTTTTCTACTTACCTCAGAATCCAGAGCTTGAAGCTAGATCTGGTTCATCCTATGATGCTTTAGCCATAGACCATGCTGATGCTCTTAAACCATGTAGAAACTAATGCACAAGAGACTGGCTTGAAACACAGGTTGTGTTTCACTTTCCACGTGAGAGTGACTGACTGATTTCATTTTTGCTGGCTCTTATCCAAATTTGTTCAGCATACTCTTTCTTAATACCTACATTTTAAGAATACTGTCATGTAGGGGCAGGCAATTATTTCAGGTAGAGGGCTGCTTACCCAGTTTTGACAAGCTGTCAAGGGCTGCGTGGGTGTCCCTGCCCATTGACAGGGGCCCTGCCCCCTGGTCACCATCTTGGGACCAATGTCCTAATGTCTTGGGACCAATGTCTGTGAGCCAGCACTGGTGAGGCCCAGAGCGGGACACAGGTTGGCAGGGGCCTATGGAACCAGGCTGGGCTGTGCTAGCAAGGAGAGGGGGAAACTGGCCCGGCTCCATAGAGCTGCTGCCGGCTGGGACCCTGTACTCCTGTCACCCTGCTCTGGGCCCCTCCGGCACTGGCCCCAGGACACCGGTGCGGGCCCCGTGTTTCCACTGGCTCCTGCGCCTGCTCACACCCAGTGCCCCCACAACCTTGCAGTACAGGCTGGGGGCAGTGTGCAGCCCTGACCTGCGGTTGTCAGTAGGGTAGGAGCTGGTGGTGAGCGTGGGGAGAAGCAGCTCCTCTCCCGC
>NW_017729014.1:12138777-12140296 GCF_001723915.1 Gavialis gangeticus
ACCTGCCCTGCTCCTATGAGTGGCCATCAGGCTTGCCTACTTACACTCTGGGCAATCCCCCCACAGCCCTTTGGATGCCTCCTGCAGCCTGCTCTATGGGTGACGTTTCTTATGCCTAACACTAGGCTGACTTTAGCCACAAGCCCCTCTATATGTACGTAGCTCTTCCTGCCCCCTTCTTGGGGCCACTCTCTCCCCCTCACTGGGGCCAACTCTGTGCTCCCCTTCTGGGGGCTTGGGTGCCTGTGTCTCAGTGTGCCTGGCCCCATTGTCTGTTCTATCACCACTGAGTTGTGGGGGCTGGAATAATAAGGCGTCCCTACTCGACTTTCACTGGGGAGGCAACTGGACTGGTATTTCTGGGGGACTACCCTGCCATGAGGAGTTCCACTAGGCTTTCCTTCTGCAGCAGGGTGGAGTTTCAAGTCATACCCAGGACCAGGAGCCTCCAGCCCTCCCCATAGCTCCTGCCCTTACCTCCAAGATGTTCCTGAGCAGCTGCTCAGCTGGGTGCTGTCTTTTCGGCTGCTAGCAACAGACTGCCCCCTCAGCCCTGAGGGCCTGAGCTAAAATGGAGTCTGCTCAGCTCTCTCATCCAATCACATGGTCCCTGCCAGGCCAGGTGACAGCCACTTCAGGGCTGGTCTGCACCTGCTGGCTGCCCTGCTATCACTCAAAGCCCTTAAGGTAACAGGCACCAAAGGTGCTCTGTCACAGTATTCTATTGCTGTCCTTCCTTCCTTTTGTCAGGATCCTGAACTCAGTCATCTCATAGCCACTGCTACCCAACTTGCCATCCTCTTCTACATCCCCCATCAATTCCCTGTTTCTGAGCAGTAGGTCAAGAAGAGCATGATCCCTAGTTGGTCTCTCCAACATTTGCACCAGGAAGTTGTCTCCAACACTCTGCAAAAACTTCCTGGATTGCCTGCGCACTGCTTTATGGCCCTCCCAGCAGATGTCAGGGTGATTTGAAGTCCCCCATGAGAACCAGGGCCTGTGACCTGGAAACTTCTGCTTGTTGTCTGCAGAAGCCTCATCCTCCTGGTCTGGTGGTCAATTGCACATACCACCACAACATCATCCTTATTGCTCTCCCCTCTAACCTTAACCTGGAGACTTTCAACAGGCCTATTTTCCAGTTTCATACTGGAGCTCTGAGCAGTCATACAGCACAACTCCTCCTCCTCCTCCTCTTCCCTGCTTGTCCTTCCTGAACAGTTTTTGTACCTATCCATGACTATTCCAGTCATGGAAGCACCCACCATGTCTTTGTTATTCCAGTCACAACATAGTTCAGCAGTGATGTGTATGGGGTGCATGTGTACCCCCTGAGAGTGCTGGTGCACCTACTGACAGGCAGCGTTCCCTGCTTGGGTGATGGCGGGGGGGCAGGTGGGAGTGCCGGTGGCCCCTTTGCAAGCACCAGCAAGGGAGTGGGAAGTGCCGCTGGCATTTCTGGGAGTGCTGGTAGCATGGAGATTTGGTTCCGGCACGCATGCCTGCCCTGCCCTCCCCC
>NW_017729014.1:12141081-12162719 GCF_001723915.1 Gavialis gangeticus
GGCACCAATCCAGTCGCTCATGTCATAGTTCCTTGATTGTACAAGGACTTCCAATTCTTCCTGCTAGTTTCCCAGGGTCTCTGAATTCATATATAGACACCTGAGGTGACTAGCTGATTGCCCTGTTTTCTCAGGAAGAATGAGGCCTCCCATTTTGTCCCCTCGTGCTTCTGCTTCCTCTAGGTCCCCCGCTTTTCTACTTACCTCAGAATCCAGAGCTTGAAGCTAGATCTGGTTCATCCTATGATGCTTTAGCCATAGACCATGCTGATGCTCTTAAACCATGTAGAAACTAATGCACAAGAGACTGGCTTGAAACACAGGTTGTGTTTCACTTTCCACGTGAGAGTGACTGACTGATTTCATTTTTGCTGGCTCTTATCCAAATTTGTTCAGCATACTCTTTCTTAATACCTACATTTTAAGAATACTGTCATGTAGGGGCAGGCAATTATTTCAGGTAGAGGGCTGCTTACCCAGTTTTGACAAGCTGTCAAGGGCTGCGTGGGTGTCCCTGCCCATTGACAGGGGCCCTGCCCCCTGGTCACCATCTTGGGACCAATGTCCTAATGTCTTGGGACCAATGTCTGTGAGCCAGCACTGGTGAGGCCCAGAGCGGGACACAGGTTGGCAGGGGCCTATGGAACCAGGCTGGGCTGTGCTAGCAAGGAGAGGGGGAAACTGGCCTGGCTCCATAGAGCTGCTGCCGGCTGGGACCCTGTACTCCTGTCACCCTGCTCTGGGCCCCTCCGGCACTGGCCCCAGGACACCGGTGCGGGCCCCGTGTTTCCACTGGCTCCTGCGCCTGCTCACACCCAGTGCCCCCACAACCTTGCAGTACAGGCTGGGGGCAGTGTGCAGCCCTGACCTGCGGTTGTCAGTAGGGTAGGAGCTGGTGGTGAGCGTGGGGAGAAGCAGCTCCTCTCCCGCACCGTGGCTGGCACTCCCTGCTGCAGCCGCTCACAGTCCGTACGGGCCTGTCCTGAGCAGGCACAGGCAGCCCCACGTGGGCTGCGAGCAGCTGCAGTGCGGGGCGCCGTCCAAGGGGCAGGTGAGGGGCTGTCTTTCCCCGCACTCAGCAGCAGTTTGTAATCCACCCCACTGCCAGCCTGGGTCCCGTGCTGGCTCTGGGCTTGCCTGTTAGGGCTGCGCTGTGGCGGCAGCAAGTGCTTGGTGTGGAGGAAAGTGCCGCCCCCCCCGCCCTTGCCCTCTCTTACCTGAGGTTTCCGTGCCGGTGCAGCCACACGGTCCCAGGCCAGAAGCCCCTGCTCAGGCTTCCAGCTGGGGGGCAGAGCCAGGTGAGCCCTGCTGTTGCTGGAGCCCGCTGGGGCTTCCCCTGGGTCCTACTGGCCCTGAGTCCTATAATTTTTGACAGGAACCAAGGACAGATGAATATAAATTTTCTAAATATTTTAGGGGCCCTGCGGGCTGGATAGAATGGCCTCCTGTGGGCCATATTTTGCCCACCCCTGCTGTAACCAGTATATAAAGATCCCAGACTATCTCTTTGGTTGGCTTAGATATGGGAGAACTGTGTTTTGAAGGAAAAAAATTGGTATGTTTAAGTCTCTTAGTTAAAATAGTTAGCACAGTCCTGAGCTAGATATTTGTCTGCAGAATCTTGCTTGTTGAAGGAAGATCACAGTGAACCAAGAGTCCTTGGAAGATAGCTAGGACTAGCAGGCTATTGAATATATTAGATCTTGTCCATTTTAGGAACCTTACTTAGCAATCTTGCTACAATGAGGTAATTTGAAGACAGTCTGGCAAAGTGAGCAGTCGGCTGACATGTTCATCATAATTGGCTCGTATGTTATGGTTTTATGGAGACGCTGGTCAGTATTTCATATTTAAAGTTGTACTTAAAGCAACCTTTTTGTTGCTCTATTGTAGGAGTGGTATAATTATCTCCAAATCAACCATTACAGACTCAAGAAATTAAGAGTTAAATCTACCTTTAAGAAATTCAAACATGTCAGGGTATTGAAAATGTACAGTTAAGGTACTCGGACAACATTTAGTTCTGTAGTCTAGGTCATTTGTTACGAGCAGTAAAAACACATCTTCCCCAAATGGATAACACCTATTCTGTAAATACAGACTGAATTATAAGAATTGACTAGTTATAGTTAAATTCTACTCAAACCAATTAAAAACAAGCTCCTTAAGGACTTAGTGCTTTCTTATTTGTCACAAATGACCTTAATAAAATAAAATTATTCAAACCTTCTGTGCATATAAAAGTAACAGAAATTTTATATATAGACTATATTTGAATTGGGTTGTAATTGAGTTGTTAATAATTGTGTCTAATTTTTATGACTAGAGACTGGGTCAGATCACTGATTTTTTATTTATTTATTTATTTATTTATTTTCTGCATAGCAAATATCCATACTGTCATTCTCTGTGCATTTCCAGTACCTGTTTTAATTGAGTGTAACCATCTCTCCAAATCTCCTTTATCTGTGATATTCATATAGCTCCAAATTATATGTAGATATATAAAATCTCTTCTATCTTTAAACTGCATTTTTATTTGGTTTATCCCAGAATTAATGGGGCTGTTTAAATTTACTATAATCTTTGAACAGTTGATTTAGCGAGAACAGAGTTAGCAAATTCAAACAGAGTTCTAACCATTCTTCCACTTCTTAATCTCCTCAGTTATGTATAACTAACCTTTTCATCACAAGGGAAAATAATGTTCTTCAGGATTGTTTTTAAGGAAAGTATATAAAGTAATTACCAGTGTGTTGTCTCTATGATGACTTGTCTTTGTATTCCAGTCCATTTGTACTTAGAATCCCATCTTGGCTTGCATGTTTGGGCAGAAAGTGTATTAAATAAAAATTCATCTAACAATGACATATAAAGATTGGCCCGCCATCCTACTGATTAGAAAATGATAGGACTTCTTACTGTTATAAAATAGTTGCAATTTGACAGTATATTGTGGACTATGAAAGCAACAATTCATCGCTTCTGCTGGGCAGTAAGTGTCCTGGTATGTGTTGTGTATAATGAAGATTTAAAAAGCAGTCTGCAGGATGTCTTCAAATGGCATGTTAAATTTGTAGAGGACAATACAAGGTTATACCATCATGTTCCTTTAAAAAAAAAAAAAAAAAAAAAAAAAAAAAAAAAAAAAAAAAATTCTGTGTACTACTTAAATCAGTTTATGTAAACCCGCTCTACCCAAATTAGCTGCAACTATTATGAGTTGATATTTATTTATAAGTTTAAACGTACATTTATACTTAGGGTTTCCAGAGTATTGAAATTAGCAAAGTACTAAGGATATTTTGTGGAGGAGAGGGGGGTGTTACCTTTTATCTGAACACTTGGTGGAGATTTTAGATCACGCTTTCCAGCACCAAGTTCTAAGGTCATTGGTGTCAAAATGACTTGGATCCTAGACTCTGTTTGTACAAGACATGCATAAAGTTTACAGACTTTTTGCTTTAAATATGAGTCTATCATCTGAAGTGCATAAATTCTGGATGACAAATGTGTTATGAGAACTTGTAAAAGTACTTATTTGGCATTAAATTGGACAATACTTGACTTTCTCTTTGGGTAGTGAAGAAGTGGGTGTGGTGTTGAATCAGCATTAGCGACTTATTCAGGATAATATGTGGTGGTTTACCCATGTCCTAGGACAGAGAATAGTATTGTCATTGTCCAGTATCACTGATGTGGGTGCTGAAGAGTGAGAAGCCCATTAGAATAATGACAAAATGTTTTCACAGCTGAAACAAAGAGCTTTCAGATTTAATTGTCCTTTTCAGCAGTAAGTAGTATAGACTTATATTCATTAAAATGCATTTTTTTTGGTTGTCTTGAAAGGTTGAAGTTTGAATGAAATGTTTCCACTAGTTGAAATTAAAATACTTCTGAAATGTACAGTATTTGATTTTAAAAAATATTTTAAGGTAATGGGTTTTTTCCCCACTTTGAGCATGAGCCGTTCACGTGTGCTGTATAATGCCAGAATTGTAGGGAAAAGAAAGGTATTATGTTACTATTCATTATATAGTTCTGCTTGTTTGTATTTCTCCATGGGAAAGTTCCTGAAATTATGATGCATTCAAATAAGCCCAGGTGTTTAGAAGTAAATGTGATTATCCAGATACCTGATTTCAGGATAATTTGCAAGCTCAAACATCTGGTGGATAGTGCACAAAAAGGCAGGATCTGAATATGGTCATAGTGCATTGCCTTGTCTTGCTTTATGATCTCAAAGAAACCCCTTTGGAATCAATCTGGCTGATACCATTCTGTTTGTGGTAATGCCTGGGAGAATGATTATTGAAGGTCTGCAGTGCACCCAGTAAAATCCTTTCTGCATTACAAATTCAGCTGTGTTGGAACGTGGTCATAAAGTGAGTTCTCCCTGAGATGGTTTAAAGCTTAATTATATTTTGCAGTCTAAATGAGATGAAACTATGTTTTAAATCCATGCCAGATATCTTAAATTCTTAATATCCAGTGCAGTAAGAAACTACTTCCATGGTTTGATCTAACCATGGAAGGTCACCGGGTCCCATGACGTGTTTGAATTTGCAGTGTTGATAAAACCTCAAATGTCTTTAAAGTGGTGAACTGTTTGAGACCATCCTTGCTAGTGTAATGTGTTTAAGTTAAAAAAGCTAAGGGCAAGTCATTCTTAAACTACGTAACTTGGCTTTGGCCACAGTAATAAACAGGACTCCAGGATTTTTGTGGGGGCTAGGTATCTTTGTGTTTAGAGAATGCATGTACACTTGTGCAGCATTTCTATTTATTCTCTTAAAAAATATCAAACCTCTGTCAGCCTCTGCCTGGAGATGTACATACCTCACATGTTCCAGTGGGTGACTGCTGATGCTGTATCTTCATGCTGCACTGCCGGCCCTTGTTTGTTCAGGGCTGGGAACTGTGCTGACGTGTTGTCTACAGCCGGCTGATGCATAATGCAGCACTCAGCTGGATAGTGGCTCTGAAATGATAGGTAGAGAAGATGAATGGCATGGCTTGTCACAGAAATGGGCACTGGCTTTGTCATATCTAATTACTGGACATAATTAGATAAGTTTTTGTGAATACATGGGCCAGTTTCTCAGTTAGTCATCTAGGCCTTATTTAACTCAGTAATTTTGCAGACCATAGACAAGCTAAATTCTGATACTGCAATTCAGTATGGTATGGACACAGCTGAAGGCGATTAGCAGTGTGAACCTGAGAGTGCATTTGGTTGGGCTGGACTACTGGGAATGCTTGCATTTATTTGTAGCACAGAATTAATCTAGGACACACTTTGGGCAGGACTTTTTAACTTATATGCAAATAAATAAAATGCCTTTGCCAGTTGTACAATAAAACCTTGGGTTACTTTTTAACAGCTAGTCAGTTTGGGAGACATTCTAGGGCAGGGGTTGGCAACTCGTGGCACGTGTGCTGGGCGTGGCACACCACAGCCAGCCCCAGCTCTGAGTAGCTGCTGGAGCCTGGGGTGCTCCCAGCAGGACTTGCAACCAGAACTTGTTAGAAAGTATTCATACTTTTTGTCTCTTTGGAAGGGTGCTGGGACGGGAAGGCTGATTTTTCAGTATTTTGAGATGATGTTGGGCATCAAATGTTTTATGACCCCTAGTTTCAGGTATTTTAAAAATGAATTTGTAGTAACCTACTTCATAGTGCTGTGATTCATTTCAGAATGAAATAAGTAACCCTTCTTCCTACCCCCCCCCCCAAAAAAAAAACGAAATCCTTCACCCTCCTCAGAATGTATGATAAGATGGTAGTAAATATTTTCATAAGGATTATTCAGTATTTTTAGGCTAGCATAAAGTGCAGCGGTCAGCCCATGTTAGAAACATTAAAACAGAAGTTATTTTCTCAGTCTTAACCCTAGCAGGACTGGCCCTCTGCTTGATGCAATCTAGTCTAATCTAAATTGTATTAAACTACAGAGATTAAAGTGTATCTAACAACAAACTAATATCCAACCTGCCTAACTGATCTCTGTCCCCATCTGGATATGTCAAGGACAGAGGCATCTTGCATTAATTTTCCTCAACTCCAGAATGAAATGAGCAAGTTCAGGCAAAAAAAATGAAGTGCAAAATAATGTATGTATAGCATACCATGATGCCCGTTTATATTAAGAAGTTTATCACAGGATCAATTATATGAGACTGAACTTCTCTGTGAGAATGAGGACATTCAGTGGCGAGATTTGTTTAATCCTGTTAAAAGTCCTAGATGTATGAGGTTCCTTGACCTGCTGGAAAAATCAATGCATCTTGTAGCTGACATTTAAGATGTATACTGTCCTTTTACTGGAAAAGCCATCTGTCTGCTGTCTCATCCATCCTGACCTTGCTCTGTAATGATGTCTCTGATTTGTTTTGAAGGGCAGAGAGGAAGCCTAAATTCTTAAAATACTTTGTACTTTAGGGGAATTAAAATAATTTCTTTTATCTTTTCTTATGCTAGAGACCCTTTGTGGAATGGAGCTAATGGGTCTTACAAACCTTGCTCCAGTTGAGAGTTGCACATTCCTTATACATGTCAGTTTTGTTGTCTGTGTGCGCTTCATCTATGCGCTTTAACTTCTTGACATATGAACCACCTTCCCTTGTAATGACAAAAAGGCTTTTTGCACCCTGGCTTTTTTTATGTGCGGGCTTTTTGTTTCAATAAGATCTCGTTCCTCTGAAGTGGAAAATGTGAATGTATTTCATATATGCTTGTTCTGAGAAACATCTGGTAGGAATTCATCTGTAGTACATCTTGAGCAGAAGCTTCAATACCCTAAGGAGCATCTGAAGACTCATGGGTATTTATCAGGCAGATTAATGGTGACTTACTGTGATGGTGGGCTGTCAAGGAATGTAATATTTGAACTGCCTAGCAGCAAAGGTTGGCACTGATGCCAGGGTTAGACTTCAGTTTAAATGACCAAGAACTGAGCAGCAAAAAAACATACATCTGTCACATTATTTAACACACTTCCCCCTCCTCCCCCTAAGTTCCATTATTAGGCTTTCTGCTGTCATGCCGTCTATATCTGTGTATTTTCTCAGTTTAATGCCTTTCTTGGAATGCCTGATTCCCAAGGCTAACTTTATAAGAGATGGGCATATTCAGTATTTAAAAGCCTGCAGTTGTTTTATAGTCATTTTTGATCACTCAGTGCTGCTAGCCAGGAATTTGGGCAGCGTGTGGTTTTCTTGAATGATTCTATTATTAAAACACCGTAATATTCAAGACTACATTTATATGCTGTGTAAACAAATGGTGAAACAGGTTTTTTATATGGATGCCTTAGGAGACTTACATTTGTTACTATAAAATAAGGAGTCAATTATAAACCTATCAGATTGCTTTAAATAGGCTTTGGGAATAACCTCGTGAAAGTCTGATTTCAAAAACTGTCCTTTTAAAATAAGGGCCCACTGTTCAAAAATTACCCATTCTGCAGTAATTTGTCCTTCACACTGAAGGATATTTATGCTTCAGTATTAATCCAGTATTTTGCCTTTTACTTTTGAACATTTTTGTTTAGCGCATTAAGGAATTATAATCCCCCCCCCCGCCTTTATTTATCATGGAGAATTTACTAGTTTGCACCCTTCTCAAATAAATGTGAATGAGCAATAGTCCTATTTGATATGCATTTTAAACATAAAGTTTGCTTAGCTGTAACTGCATCTTGGGTCAGAGACTATGGTAGTTAAGAAAATGTAAGCGGAATGTTAAGTAGCATGTAACAAAATGCAAGTTCAAGGTTTTAATAACACTGTGGTTTCTGTTAAGATAAAACCTGTCAGCTGTATCTTATCACCAGAAATTGCATGCCCAGCATTCAAGTATGTAAGCGATTGTGTAAAAGAGGTGGGAATTATTAGATGTTCATTAAATCTGGAGAAGTGGCATACTCAAGGAGGCAAAGAAAATGATTTTCCTAAGTTAAACCCTGTTTATGCTCATCAGGCTGCTTAACGTTAACATGAATGCTTAGTATAATCATAAAGGAAAATTCTCAGGTTAAATTTGCTGCTGAATTTAAATTTTTGTAACTAGTAGTCACAGAACCTAGCTCAATAAAATTGTTTCCAAGACACGTCCACTGTCCAAAAAAAAAAAAAAGGAACAATCCCAAAACCCTTTGTACTGTATTTGCAACTTGTACATAGGAACATTACACTAGTGCATAAAAAAGTTGACAGTAAAACTCAAGAATGTTTTGCATTGTCCAAGCTGAGAGAAATGCCTACTGTGAAACTGCATTAAAGGTGACATTTTATTTGATTAAAAAAAAAAAGTTAAAGTATTCCATATGTATCCCTTAGTGAGACTGAGTTAAAACTAAGTTTTTGGTGTGGCTTCAATTTGCTGGGCAGTTCTCTGAAAGCATAGAAGTTCAGAAAATAGCTGCTTAGCATCCCTTATCCAATTGTCAGTACCCCAGAAGAGAAGGATGAAGCCTTTAACAAACTAAGCAAATACTTAACCTAAGAAATTGCCTAGGGAGTGGTAGACTGAAGACCGAGATGAAATAACCTTTAAAGAGACTGAGGCTCTAGGTTTGTAACAGTTGCAGCAGCTGACCACTGGAATCTGTTTGTGCAGTTTATCCAAAGCTTTTCTATGTAATGTGTGCATCTTTGACTTTTTTTCCTTTTTTGCTCCCTCTTAAGTCTTTCCTGTGTTACTGACTTGGGTTTATCTTTTCTCCCTTTAGAGAGTTTTGAGGTGACAGTCACCAAAGAAGGTGATAAAGGGTTCTTTCTATCCCTTTTTATAAATATTAACCCACTAACTTTGGTTATGAAATGGGGAATCAGCACTTAAACAGAAGATCCTGTCATGCTTTTTTGCCCCATTTTATTCTCCCAGTTCTTTTCTATTTTAAAATATATCAATAAAAACCGTTATGTAACCAAACCCTTGGTTAGAAATATCTGTAAATCAGACATCCATTTGAACTGTGTGGGGGTTTTATTGTAGCCTCTATGGATCCTGTTGAGCTTGGAGTGGGGTAGGGCAGCATCTTTAGCTTTTTCATTGGTATTTTACATTTTTTTTGGAACATGTTATGTTTTGCCACACGTTTTGTAAAGTAATATAGATTTGCTGAAAGAGACCACACTTCCTACAATACACTTTTTTAAATAAGCACTTACCTGGTAACATTAAATCTGTTTTGTAATCCAGTTTCTAAACAGTCTTAGGTCATATCTACATTTGGAGTACTTTGCTGGTGTAGGGGTTTTATAGGTATATTTATATCAGCAAAGCATTTAGTGTGGACACAGCTAAATTGGCAAAATTGTGCCTTAAAGAAAAAAACACCGGCTCCCAAGTTTAAACAGCTATTTAGTAAAAGTGCAGTTTTGCTGGCATAACTATATCTGTCAGACTGCTTCAGTTGGAACATTTGTGTCATTTGGGAATCGCGCTCCATACCTCCGGCTAACCAGCTGTACCAGTGGAAGTCTGTAACATAGACTTGGCCTTAGCTATCATTAACCTAAGGTAATGTAGGCCTCTCTTTCAGGTCTGTTAGGAAGAAGTGTTTGACCAGAAAAGAAAGTCTAATAAATCCTTCCATGTGCAAACCTATGATTAACATTGTCCCTACTATATTAGTAGATAGCTGTTGAAATGGATGCCTGAAAAGTTGGTATTTCTACCTTTTTCATTCAGTAGTTTATTTTGATTCCCTAATTTTAGCCAGGTACATTGCACAGGAAGACTTTGTTCTTTTGATCTGTTGACAGAATTTCTGTAATTATGGTGCTGAACCTATACTGGATGCTTCTTCATCTCTTGACTTGTAACTGTGCATTTTAACCTTCTGCTCTGGTCAAAATAAACAAGCTGCCCAGCTATTCCCAGTAGCTTGGCATAGAAGATATTACCAGTGGCCTTGGCTGTATGCTCTCATAAGATCTACTCTTACCCTAGAGCTGTCTCAAGTACTCCTGTGAAATGCCTGTCTACATTTCTCTTTTTCTCTTTTGTATTCCTGCATGAATGGATGCAAAGTAAACCAGTTGCTTGGAAGGCAGACGTATGCTTCTTTTTTACTAAAGTTCCCAGAACTCACCCATTTTAAAGCACAGTGCTCTTGCTTTGTCCACAGACCCTCACAAATCCCTGGCTGCAAAATACTGAGTCATTTATTTTTTAGAGTGTATGAAAGCTGTTGACTGGTTCTAACCTCTGTTGCTTTGAATCTCTAGGTGAGATTTGTGGCTTTAAGATTCACGGGCAGAATGTCCCCTTTGAGGCTGTGGTAGTGGATAAATCCACAGGTGAGGGAATAATACGCTCTAAAGAAAAACTTGACTGTGAACTACAGAAAGACTACACGTTCACCATACAGGCCTATGATTGTGGAAAGGGACCAGACGGAGCCAATGCAAAAAAATCCCACAAGTAAGTAAATCTGGGGGTGGCTAAGAGGAAGTTCATTTTAAGTAGTCCTTTGCCTGATGTGGTTTATGTGCTTTATATTTCGAACGCATGTAAACCAAGTGATGATACTGAAAGGCCCGCGTGTGATATTGATGCAAGTGGCAGTGAATTGAAAAAGAATGGTTTTGATGTCTCTGCCTCCAGGTTGTAGCTGGTGCTGCATTAGCCCTTGACACCTCTGGAAGTGCGTCAGGAAAACTAATAATGTGGTGGTACAGGCAGTTAGAATGCTGATAAAACTGTTAAAATCCTAGATGGATATAGGTGTGGATCTCTGAGGAAGATCATGTGTAAGAAGGGTCCAAGACACATTTCTCTAATAGGTGTTAGTGTTGAGGAACAGGAAGAAGAACACATGTTTTTATTGCTTCCAAGAGGCCTGAATGGAAAAAGAGAAACTTACTGGCGCAAGTTTCTTCCCTCCTAGATCAAAAGGTTGGTAACAAAGCAATCTGCTGTTTATATAGAGAAAAATGGAAAACCGCATAGTAAAAATTGCTCTAACAAGCCACTTGAAAAATAACCATGCAGCAGCTTGAAAAAAACATCTGTACAGCATGTGGCAGACTACCATTAGTCCAGGTCTGGCATCGTATTGACTAATATATCCTTGCTATTTTTCTAGCCTTATGCCATCTAGAATGTAAACGATGCGCCAACTTGGAAAGCTACTTCATAGGGTCATGTGCTTCAAGGAGAGTGGCATATAGATAAACTTCCTATCAGCACTTGATTGTACTATTGGGGAAACAGTCAACATGGAAAGATGACAACAGAGTTTCACATACCGTGTGAAAGTATGGTTTTCCTCTGTGCAATTCCTGTGACTCCTTCTGTGCAGCAGGTATTCACATTGTAGAACCTGTGGATGCCTGCCATTTTTTCCTGCTTGCTGCAGTTCATGGGGTTATAGGCAGGATATGGGCTTAACAGAAAGGAATTAAAAGTGTGCACTTAAAGGAGCGCCAGTCAGTAATCTGAGGAAACTCAATAAATTGGTGAGAAAACAGCAGCTCTGGAAATCTTGGTGTCTGGAGCATCAATTAATAGTTGCTTATCTTCTGTACTCTTTGGCTGGCCTGGCTGTGTGAATAATGGTACAGAGCTGGTCATTTTCTCCTGGTGCTAAACTGTGTTACTGTGATAACCCATCTATTATTGAGTGTGTTGCAGAGTCTCCTTAGCTGATATGTAACAGTGGAGCTTGTTTTGGTCAGCTGATGCACTGAAGAAATCTGTGAAATGTCAAATTGTCTTGCACTGAATTTGCTGGGGATCTGGGCCAAAATAATCTCTTTTTTAAGGGAAAAAAAGATCTTTCGTTTCCTCCAGGAGGGCAGCATTGATTAAATGGTTTTCTGTATAGTCTCTTGCATGTGTTTCATCTTGTACTTTTCTCTCTGCTGATGAAGAAAACTGGATCTTCCTCATTCTATATTTACTCACATGCTGTGACAAATACGTAAGGAGAAAGGTGTGAGAGACCTAAACTGCTTGGACTTATAGATTACTGTACAATACTTAAGGTGCATCTTTAGTAGCTCTTTCCCCTCAGAAAGCTCTTTCCTTCAGACGCCTACCTTTGTAATTGTTATTGCATCTTAATAAGACAAGATGCCAAGTGTCATACGCAAAGTATTTATTACTCTCTTGGGAGGGGGAACTATATCCTGCCTTAGCAGAGGGATAGATTTGCACTATGGAGTTTGCTCAGTCATTGGCTACAACGAGACATTCTTCAACTCTTCCTTAGAAGAGCTAATGAATGGAAGCTTTGCAAAATATTCCTGTTCTGATTATTTTGTCTTGTCCCCAGAGCAACAGTACATATCCAGGTGAACGATGTTAATGAGTATGCTCCAGTGTTTAAAGAGAAGTCTTACAAGGCAACAGTCATTGAAGGGAAGAGATATGACAACATCTTGAAAGTGGAAGCTGTGGATGCAGATTGTTCACCCCAGTTCAGCCAGATCTGCAGCTATGAAATTGTAACTCCAGATGTTCCCTTTGCAATCGACAAAGATGGTAAGAATTGGGGAAGGGGGAAAATTGCTCTAATTGGTCACTGGAATATGGGCCACCTACACATGAGCATCAAGGCTGCTCTGATGTGCTGTAATTACAGTGGCAATTGCTCCAGCAGTCTTGTGTATCAGCATCTGTGTGCTTAAAAATGGTGGCAGGGAAGCTTCAACTAAAGCTTGTCGAATGAGCTTTAGTTAAAGTGCCCCCGCTGCCATTTTTACGCATGCGGACACTGATACGCAAGATACTCCAGGTCCTTTAATTAGAGCAGCTCCTGGAGCCGCTCTAATTAAAGCACTCTCCCTGCCCCACTCCCAGAGCACATGTATAAATACCCATTATCTTCAGATTTGTCGTGGTCAAACTGAAACTAGTAAGAAATATACTTCAGTCCCTCTATTTGTAATCTAGTTCTACAGTGTAACTGAGAGATGTGTTTGTTACCATTTCAGATTCCCATCTGAACTTTTGTACAGTAAAAGTCAGGGTCTCTTGATAATACAAACCTCACTGTTTCATCTCTCAAACCATCTCAAGCATCTATGAATCTGAAGACTCTCATTGTGCTAATATACTTTACTATGCTAACTACTATGCTAAAGTAAAGTGACTACAGCGGCAGGCGGGGACCGCATCCAGACAGACCTGGATAGGTTAGAGAAGTGGGTGGATCTGAACAGGGTGCGGTTCAACAAGGACAAGTGCAGGGTGCTGCACCTGGGGAGAGGGAACCAGCATTATGGTTATAGGTTAGGGGCTGACCCTCTTGGCAGCACAGAGGCGGAGAGGGATCTTGGAGTCATGATTGACTCCAGGATGAATATGAGTCGCCAAAGCGACGAAGCAATAGGCAGAGCCAACTGCACTCTGTCCTGCATCAACAGGGGCATCACTAACAGGTCCAGACAGGTCTTGCTCCCCCTCGATGCGGCGCTGGTCAGGCCACGGCTGGAGTACTGTGTCCAGTTCTGGGTGCCGCACTTCAAGAGGGACATGGAGAACCTGGAGAGGGTCCAGAGGAGGGCCACTCGTATGGTTGGGGGCCTCCGTGGCCAGCCCTACGAGGAGAGGCTGAGGGACCTGAATCTCTTCAGTCTCCGCAAGAGGAGACTGAGGGAGGATCTTGTGGCTGCCTACAACCTTATCAGGGGCCAGCAGCAGGGACTCAGGGAAAGTCTGTTCACCAGGGCCCCCCTTGGAGTCACCAGGAGCAATGGCCACAAGCTGAGGCAGGATAGGTTTAGGTTGGATATTAGGAAGAACTACTTCACTGTAAGGGTGGCCAGAGCCTGGAATAGGCTCCCCAGAGAGGTGGTGCTCTCACCTTCCATGGAAATCTTCAAGAGGAGACTGGACAGGCACCTGGCTGGGGTCTTATGACCCCTGCCACCCCCAGTGCTCCTTCCTGCCCATGGCGGGGGGTCGGACTCGACGATCTGTCTAGGTCCCTTCCCACTCATTGAATGTATGATTCTGTGAAGTTCTAGTTGTTTCTTCCTCTCTCTTCTCTTTTTTCTGCCTCGTCTTAAAGTCTGAGGTGCTCTCCTATTTTTTTGGTTTTTAACTTAGCTCCTTCCTCATGCGCGTAGGTTGCAGCCATGATTGCTTGTGCCTAGGGATGGTATAGTCCAGGGATCGGCAACCGTCAGCATGGGTGCCAGTACGTGGCACGTGAAGGTGTTTTGCTTGGCATGTACGCCTCTGGGTAGATGATGAGGAAGGGGCCAGGTCTGTGCTGCCACAACAAGGATCAGACCCCTCGCAGTTCCCATGCCATCCACTCCTGGCACACCAGTATCTTATGAGTTGAGGTTGCAGGTGTTTTTGGCACTGCCCAAAAACATTGCCTACCCCTGGTATAGTTCCTTTGGAACACGCTCCAGGTGTATCCTCCACTTGGATGCCTGAGAGTGCTTCCTTTACAAGCATCTGCCTTGGTACAGCTGCTCTCAGAAACACAAATTGCCTTGCATGTCCAGGCTAGCCTTTCGTGTTATAAAAATAGATTACAAAAAAGCCTTTATTTTTTTCTGCACTCTGTTATGTCACTCTTTGGTGTGGATCACTGATGCCAAGGTTTGGGGCCAAGTTAATTAAAAATTGAGGTACTTATGAACAGTTTGTGAGATTTAGAGGGGTCTGTGGGGATCACGTGAAGCTCTTCCTCTGGTGTTGCACTTAGAGGCAGTGGCTTCAGGTTTGCTTGCTTCTAAATTTTTATTTCATTGGAAAATTCTTTCTGTCAGCCTCCTCGGACGCAGCACTTACTGTTCTTCTTAGGCCTGCTTTGGTCAAGGGTGCAGCCACTGTTACCACCCCCCGCCCCCCAAGTTTAAATAAAATGCTTAGTGGGAGGCATTAAAGGACCTAGTATTTGATTGGGGTCAGTTAAGTCTTGGGTTTTGTTAAAAGATTTACACTGACATATTAAGCTGTAAAGAGACAAAGTGACAAGATTGCATCTGTTGCTGTATGTATTTGTGCTAATCGTCTGGATTTAAGTAGTTCTTAAATAGCTGGGTTGGTCATTTAGCATTTAAAACCTACATAAATAGAGAAGGGTTAATTAGGTTGAACATATGGCTCTGAGTCTTAGTACATGTAAAAATACCTATAATGCAGCTGTTAGTCCAAAAGATGCATATATTTAATGTTAATTTCCAGGTTACATCAAAAATACAGAAAAATTAAACTATGGCAAAGAACACCAATATAAGCTTACAGTGACTGCATATGACTGTGGGAAGAAGAGAGCTGCTGAGGACGTACTGGTGAAGATAAGCATTAAGCCTACATGCAAGCCTGGCTGGCAAGGTTAGTTCAATTTCCTCCCTATTTTGTTTCACCCGTTGCTGTACTTTTACTTCCGTGTAATACCAAAGATCTCTAATCCTGTTTCTTTTGGTGAATATACAGGTTGGAGTAAAAGAATAGAATATGAACCCGGCACTGGTTCTCTAGCTCTCTTCCCCAATATTCACTTGGAGACCTGTGATGAGCCCATAACTTCAATTCAAGCAACAGTTGAACTGGAGACCAACCACATTGGAAAAGGCTGTGACAGAGATACTTACTCTGAGAAATCCCTTCACAGACTCTGTGGTAAAACTACATCAGTTGGTTTAAGTAAAATAGTTTTTCTGTTGCTTGTTTATCTTTCTTTGCATATCTCTTCCCTAGCCAGGACTAGGAAACGCATCAAATTGATGGGCACTTGATTTTTGTATTAGTGTATTAGTCTCCCCAAACTTTTGACTAACAAAAAAGGCGAGTCAGTGTTTTCAAATACCTGTTACATCAAAGAAGATTGCTATGGGTTCCTTTTCTAGTCTCCCCGTTTGGGACAGCAGTTTCTCTTACTGGAGGTAAAGTCTCAGTAATTGAAAGGATGCATTCAAGGGTATGGCTGTTAGAAACTGCTCGTGTTTTTAGGCATAGAAAGAATGTGATGGGTGTTGCCAAAGACACCTGTGGTAGAGAAAATACGGCCCAGAATCAGGGACTTTATCTGAACCGGCCAAATCCATGCTCTACTTGCCTTGGGCACTTCAGCATTCATATATATGATGATTAGTAGGATTAAAATGCACGAGTCCCTTAATGCAGAATTGAAGGAACAGAAGTCATGGCCCAGGTTCTGTGTTATACTTAGCACCTTCAACTGCAACTTGAGTTGAAGTCAATGGGAGGTGTGAGCAGTTGGCACCTCAGAAGATAAGCTGGTAGCAGCCTGGGTGTCCAAACCCTCTAATCAGCAGAGCTAAATACCAATGACATATAGGTTCAGAACAGATCAAACCTCTGATGGGAAAGCTCTCTTGAAACTGTTCCAGTGAAACTAAGTTAACTAGACACATGAATGGCTTCAAATGACTGGTAGGATTTTGTCTTTCTCCCAAGACATCATGCTCTGGACTTCATCACTTAACTGTTGTAGCATACGTGTTTTATAATGGTGTCATTTTTACATGAGGAATTGTGTTGATGTGTAAAGGCTTCTTTGCTGTTTTGTCAGAAAATGACGCATTAGGTTTTCCAGTCTGTATTAGTGTTATATTGCATCAAAATTAAATTCTTTCACTCTACTTTACTTTATTGGCCCTAGAGCTATATCAAACCGTATGTTGTAGACATTAAACCACTGCACGAAGTTCAGGCCTGAAGTAACTGGGATGACTCCCAGTGATGGCAATAACTTGCCTGCTCCAGGGCTGAACCTGGTCCTTGGTGCAAGTGTTTTAACTGTATAAATAGCAGCTGCAGTCTTACTGTCTAACGAAAATATTAACCAGCAAAATCCATGTTTCTGAATTATAACCAGTAACTCTGAGGTACTGGCAGCTCTTAAGCTGTTGCCACTAATAATCCAGTGTACAAGTCTAGTGTACTTCATGTTGACATCAGATGCTCCCCACTTTGGAGTATAAAGGAAACATCAGGTTTAGCCCTTACTGTGGAGTAAAACAGCAGTCCCTCCAACTCAGGCTCTGATGGGGAACCTCAGTCAGCCCTCCCTGACTGGGCCACAATACTGTTACAGAGGAAGAACAGAAGAATAGGGTCCTGGTGTGAATTAAGAAAGTAAAATGCCTCTAGTCTGATAACTCCTAGTATAAGAAGGGAAAAGGCCTTCAGATAAGCACAGTTAGGGAATCGGGATTCTCAGTTAGACCGAACGTCTCCTAGGAGGTTAAATGTCTGGAGCACGTAATTTAAAGCTGTCAAATATGCCTGATGCTGTCTAATTCCACTGCAGTCAAAGTCAGAATTGCCTGGTGTATGACACTAACACAGCTGATGCTAAGAGCTTAGCACTCATAAAAACAAACAGCTTGGTTTGAAGCCAGCTGCAGTTTTTTCCCTTTCCTCCAGGGTAGTTTTTATTAGTCTACTTTTATTGTAGGTGCTTCCTCTGGCACGGCTGAGCTGCTTCCCCCTCCAAGTAGCGCTACGAACTGGACAATAGGACTTCCTACTGACAACGGCCATGACAGTGACCAGGTCTTTGAATTCAATGGCACTCAAGCTGTGAAGATTCCAGATGGCATTGTTACAGTCAATCTAAAAGAGCCGTTCATGATCTCGGTATGGATGAGGCATAGCCCTGGAACCAAGGACAAGGAGACAATACTCTGCAATTCAGACAAGACAGGTTTGTAGACCGTCTCTGGTTCCATTATACTGTAACAGTGATGTCAAAGCTCTAATGTGTATCTCTAGACTGGGGTTTGCTTTGGAAGTGGAATAGCTTAGAAAATGTTATCTTCTGTTCGATTCAGATCATCCTCACAGGGAGATTTGCTGGTCAGTTTGCCCATGTAGCCATGCCCTTGGAGTATATAGCTTCCCAAACTTGCAAATTTCCATATTATTGTAAAGTTCTAGCCATTGTGACAGACGGGTCTGCAATCTGCTTTATTTGTCTTGTTCTGGAGAATCATTTTGGATACCGTTTGTAATCATTGAAAATAATGGCCCATCACTGTGTCTTTTTTTTCTAGGAGAAAATACATTTTTTCTCTATAATGAAACTTCTAATTCTGGGAAAAGTGTTATTCTGTGTGAAAGCTTCAAACACAATCATTTTAGGATGGTGCAGATACAAAAGAAAATCTGATAACTGTTTACATAATTGCTGCCTAATGGAGTACAAGAATTCTTGCCTTTGGCTGGAGCGGTGGAGTTCAGCTATTTAGAAACAAGCGTTTTGGATAACAAGCTGTAGGGTCTCTCAAAAGAACCCTAGTGGGATGCAAACAAAACCAAACAGCCCTCATCATTAACAGAACTAGATCACAAGTAAAGAGATCCACAGGATCAGTGGTAACTTAAAAAGCACTTCTTTTGATCTGATAAAAAGTGCCTGCCTAATATCACAGATTGTTCTTTGAAACATTTTTGTGTGTGTTTGTTTTGGCCTATCAGGAAAAGACTAACTGATTTTCCCCCTTAATTAAAAACCAGAGCTGGTGGATTCCTGGAAGTAATTGGATTGGAGAAAATGCTGAATTGAAATAGCTTAGAACTGTGCTCCATTTTTAAGGGTAGCGTGCAGAAACGTGGAATGCCGATCTCCAAAACAGCCTATGCAGTTACCCCTACTGTAATACAGTACTGTGTGGAGCTGATTATTTCTGGAATTACCAATTCCTCTTCATTTCAACAGTATGCTGTAGAGTATATTAGCAGCCCATTCCTTTAAAAAAAAAAAAAATAGGGCTGTCAGTGGGTGGCCATCAGTGTTTAATCATAGAAATGTATTGTGGGACAGTGAGGTCAAATAGTACTGTTGGGGTAGAAAGTTCCCAGGGTTTGAGTGCTTTTCTTTTGCTTCCTTGGCTGATTTTATGCATGATATGAGTGATATGAAATGACTTCATCCTTGCTCCCACCATCTTGTTCCCTTTAGTGTCTTATCTGTGCATTTAGTTTAGATAGATTTCTTGGGGCAAGAAATGTGTGAGCTTTAACCTCCTCAAAAGCATCAAGTCAAGCTACGTATAAAATATGGAACTGGATTGTTGCGTTTAGTTCTGGAGTTCTAGGGAACAAAACAATAAGAGAAGGAATAACCTGAATCCAATCTCTTGTACAGATATGAACCGGCACCACTACTCTCTTTACGTACACAACTGCCGACTTGTTTTCCTCTTCCGCCAAGATCCTTCAGAGGGAAAGACCTACAAACCTGCGGAATTCCACTGGAAGTTAAACCAGGTGAGTTGGAAGGACACTTGCTATGAAGTCAAAGTGAAATGATAACCACAAAAGGCTAAAACTTGGTTTAAATGCTTAATAGTAAATTAAAGTAAGGGTGTGTTTTGCAACTCTAAATCCATTCCATAGTTGAAAAAACCCAGCCAAATTTTATTGTAGTAGCACTAAGGCATTGGAACCAGATTTTCTTACCCTTTTTTACACACACATGCACCTTGATCCTATTAAAGTCAACTGGGAATAAAGTGCAACTCAGTATAAGGGATGGTTGTACAATCTGGCCTTACGCTGCAAACAAAATGTTAGTAAAACGGTAGATTTGATGAAACTTTGCTTTGCTAGGATGACAGCAATAATACTTTGCTTTGAGTAGGATGACAGCAATAATACTTCAAGAACAAATCAGTTTTCTACTTGAAGAGTTCTGCTACATTTGTAACAATTAAGCACTTGTGAACATGTGATGTTTTTGTAGGTCAAAGCATATAACAGTAACAGATGCACTTCTCTCTTAATCCTTCTGACCATTTTAAGAAAACTTTTCTGGCATATTTTCAACATTAGATGGACAGATTGTTGGTAGAGAATCAGTCTGTCTAATGAGAAGGGGATTTGCTTGATCAAGCATTAAATACTGTAATAAGCCTATGAAGGGAAGCAATTACTTGGTTTAGGAGTTATTTTGGGGACAGAATTAGCGTGCCCTGTGATTATTCTTTCAGAGAGTAAATATTTCTTCACTGGGCAGGCCTTATGATTTCAATCTAGGCATAATTACTGCTTTAGCCAAAGATATACAAAACCCACTTGTTGTTCCAGAGAACTTCCCTTTTTTTGGTGTTTCCTGTACTGTCATATCTCCCAGTTTTGCAAACATATGTCTGGTTTGGTAACCATCACGCAGTAGTATAGTAAAGGAGCGGGGTGGTGAGCAGAGATTCAGCCCCACATACTAATTTAGAGCCGGTGCTGGAATGGCAGACTTGAGGACCCTGCATCTTACCAGCAGCCCACACGTCATAAGCATTCAGTAGCCCTGACTTGGGCGTCTTTACCCAGGGGCACCAAAATTCCTAGTTATGCCTCTGCCTTCATGATAAGGAAGACTGCCATTGAGAGAGCAGGGACTCTGTGGAGGGATCTGAGCAAAAGCTAAGCCTGTGTGTGTCCATTTTTTTTGTATAAATGTTCTTTTAATTGCTTCTAAATAGTGTTGGGAATCTATTTGGTGATAGTTATTTAAGCAGTGAGATTATTATGCTGCAATGTATCTGTTCAGTGAGCAGTTTTCTAGCGTTTTCCCTACACTGGAATACACAGTTTTGATTAGAAAGCACCTTGTGCATATTTCTAAGGAGATGGTATTCTTTCCAAAATTGCAGCCAGTTTCCACGAGAGATCTGTATTCTTGGCTTGAAAAATATTTTTGTTCTCAGAATCATTACGTTTTATACACAGGCCATCTCAGCAGAGCCACATATGTTGTCCTTTCAAAAAAATATTCGTGTTTAGTAACTGTCAATAATGACTGCTTTGTGTTTTGGCATATGTGGTTTCTCTAAACATCCTGCTGTAAATTCATTGTACAGAAATACCTGCTTGAATAGAGACCTGCAATTTTTTCCTTTATTGAAAATAGAAGAAACTGTTGATGGAATATATGCAGACATGCTTTTTTTGGAAATGTGTATTTTACATATAAAATGTAGAAACATGTTTCTTGCACAAAAAATGTAAAGAAGGGAGGAAATGAAAGGATCTGAACTTTGTGTTTTAAAGCCATACTTTCCCTTCCCAGGTGTGTGACAAAGAATGGCATCACTATGTCCTCAATGTTGAATTTCCAACAGTGACACTCTATGTAGATGGGGTTTCATATGACCCTTTCCCGGTGACTGAGGATTACCCACTTCATCCTTCCAAGATAGAAACTCAGTTGGTTGTTGGAGCTTGTTGGCAAGGTAACCATTTATATTATTTAATTTCTCAAATCTGAGGGGCTATGTGGGAAATATGCGACTTATTTCTAGAGAACAATGGGAAGTGTTTCTACGGCTTTTCCTTTTGGCCTTGGTGCTATCATATATTTCCTCCATTTCAACTTAGGCCCTTTTTAAAGTGCTTTGTACTTCTTGCCTGCAGGTGTATATGAAACACCAGACTACTTGTAGAAATACCAGGCAGCATTCCACTGTAAAGTGATTTTGTGATAACTGTTGGAACACGGTCCATTTTATAGTTCTCTTGAGTAATTTTACTCTGAAGATTACTAGGCATAGCCTTTGCCACAGTTAGAAAGCAGATTTCAGAAACA
The DNA here is from genome assembly GCF_001723915.1 of Gavialis gangeticus. Taxonomy (NCBI): domain Eukaryota; kingdom Metazoa; phylum Chordata; order Crocodylia; family Gavialidae; genus Gavialis; species Gavialis gangeticus. The sequence continues at coordinate 12,162,608 of NW_017729014.1, forward strand.
CTGAGCACTCGCACTTTGCTGTATTTCTGTTTATGGGAATTCAGCTACATAACACATTAATGCTGTCTCTTGAGAATTTTACCACTTGCGGTTCTAAAAAAAAAAAAAAAAA
>NW_017729014.1:12162854-12166332 GCF_001723915.1 Gavialis gangeticus
AAAAAAAAAAAAAAAAATAGCAGTTTTAGTATATGCAAACTAGGTTGAAATTGATTCTCTGCAACCTGCATACTGCTGATTCACAACTTCTAATACTGATGAAGCTTACTCATCAAAAGCTTGAGAAAATGGAGCAGGCTTCATCTGAACACGGAGCAGTGGTAGTGTTACCAAAGCTCTCTACACTGTAGCACTGTGTTGATTATGCAGTTTTGTGTTGAAACATTTTGCTTGCAGATCAAATTACCTGCTAGTTGGAAAATGGCTGATTTAGCTACAATACTTTGGCCTTCTTTATAAACAATACTTTTCAAATAGAACATTAGATCTGTATTTTATTATAGTTTTGGGAGCGGATATACCATATGCAGCCTGCAATAAGGAGTAAATGTAGTTTATGAAGGAAGGCAAATGGCTAACTTCAGGGTGATGTCATGAAACTAACAGTTTTGTGTCTCATTGGGCTTTTCTTTTTGAGATCTGAGGTCTTGGAGAGCGAGAGAGTCCAATTGCCAAAAAATCTTGTGAGGAAGTCTTTTTCTTTCAAGTACCTCCTAACCTGCAAAATTCACTGACTTGCAGCTAGTCTTCTAGGCACTGGTATGAATTAGCAGGGTTCTACTGTATTTCATTTATCATTCTGTGGATGACTCTGAGGTTATCCCTTCTGGCCACAAAGTTGCAGGGAGCAGCTGCCTCGAGAGCTGCATGTGTTAGGTATGACAGGAAATAATATTTCTGCTCAAAGGTTTGAGACGTCCAAGGCTTCCATATATACACTTGTATCTTAACCCAAGCACAATCTTTTTACCTGCAAATATTTGTACTTCATATATCTCTACATGATGGTTCCCCTAGTGATATGTGCACAGGCACCGTTGTACAGTCCTTTAATTTCTCATTTCCAGTAGGTCTGTTGCCAAAAAACAAACTTGTAATTGGACTGTTAAAACACTGCAACTCTGTGATTTCAGCATCCATCTTAGCAATTTTATTCAAAAAAACTATTTTACAACGATTAGAACTGGATCAAAGAAAAAAGCCTCATTGCCCTCAGTCTCAAACCTTGAAAAACAATATTTTTGCCATATCAAGCTAAAATCAAGCTGCTCTGCAGTATAGACAAGAGTTGAACTGTTCTCTCTTAAAATTTTTATGCTGCTTAAATGCTCTTCAGTGTTTTCTCTTTATTGTTTAAAAAGCTGCCATGTTAAAAATTGACCAATTGGTACACGTAATACTGTTGATTTGATCTAAATTATGTCAGTAACAGCTCCTTTTGATCTGTCCCATAATTCTTTTTTTTTTTTTCTTGGGGGGTGGGAATCTGTTAATACAGACTGGGTCAGATTTAAATTTCCCCTTCAGCCATCTAACGATAAAGGTGCAAAAGATGCAAGGTGCCAGGCTTTTGCTGCATTACCAGCAGTGATTTACAGGGGACTTAGTATTTGAAACTAAAACTGATTATACATTATTAATGTTGCCATTTTAGCTTCATATTATGCAAAGGGCTGTTCACGGATTTCTGTCGTGAATACAGCAACCAGCGCTCTTTCCCTGAAATCCAGCTAATACGTTCAGTTAGCATTTCAGAGGGATTATAACAATTGTGAAAAGTTGGGTGAAATAGAAACAGAGTGGGCTGTTTATAGGAAAGTGGTTTTGTTGATCTTTGTGTGGCATAACAAGGATCATTTGCCAGACCCTAACGACTTGGTCCCTTCCCCATTGTCCCTATTCTTTGTCTTGCTTTTCTACAGAAAATACAGGAAATGAAAATGACAATGAAACTGTGCCCGAGACCTCTGCAGGTTGCTGGAGTTTTTTTCCCTTTCTGGTTTTTTTTTGTTGTTGTGTTTTTTGTTTTTTGTTTGTTTTTGTTTTTTTTAATATCACTTTTAAGCCAAGACATTGCTTCATCTCACACATAGCATGAAATGCAGGCATTGCATTTTGGCCATTGACACCCCCCACATAATCTGCTTTTGGGCTTGTTTCTCCATCGTGCTTTTATTTCTACTGCTTCACCGCCTGATTTTATTTTTATTGCACACAAGTGCACATCCATGTACAGACCTTAAACCATTGTGATTGCAGTGAAGTGGTGTATAATGAGCTATTAATGCAAAGCATTAGCTACACTTTTTATTCACTCAGTGTTGTTCAAGTGTCATTGCATGCAGTCTTATATTTGATCCAAAGAGCCAGGTATCCTGAGATTAGCTAGTATTCCCCGTGGATGTTTACTTGACCACACGTTGATATAATACGAGTTATATCCAATAGCAGTAAGGGCCAGCTCTTGTTCCCGTGTACACTAGTTCAGCGTTTCTCAACCCATGGCTCACGACCCAAAAGTGGGTCACAAGCATACATGAAAGGGTCACAAACTTTAAAGATGGATTCTCTTTTAAAGGAGAAAAATGTGGGAAACTGTGACTCTTCCCTTACAGACTGGCAGAGTTCCAGCTTGCACGGGGCCGTTTCCCACCCCCCCCTGCCCCACACATGGGGGGGGGGCGCCGGGGGCAGTGGGTCAGGAGTGAGGGGCACTGTGTCAGGATTGGCCGTTGATGTTTACAAATGGGTCCTGGTACAAAAATGGTTGAGAACCACTGCACTAACTCATCTGACACTGCAGGGTTTTATCTTTATATTACATAGCTTAAATGGTGGTTCTCTGGCTTTTATGTCTTAGCTTGAGAGATTTCATGTTCCTGCATGTTTCTGAGGGACTATGTTTAGGATTCTTACTGGTTCTGTACAGTTTTTGAAGATTTTTAATAACAGGTGACTTAATTTGGCAGACAAAACCAGGACATGGTCCAATGGCTGAAAGTTGGAGCTAGACTCATCTAAACTGTAAAAAGATGCAAATTTTTAACAGTGCATGTAATTATAGCAACCAGTTCCTGAGTGTTGTAGTTTATTTTCCATCATAAGGACTCTGAATTAAAATTGAATGGCGCTAGCTAATTAGCAGTGAGCTAAAAAGACTGGTTGAAATTCTGTGGCTCGTATTAAACAGGAAGATAGACTAGATGATCACGATGATGTCACCTGGCCACAAAATCCATCGTATACTTGCTGTGCCCTGAATTGTATTTGGATATATTTCCCTCCCACCCCGTAGACTTCTGCTAATTTTCCAGAGTTAATGACAAATGCAGATGTCACACAAGCATTCAGAAGTCTTCTTACAGGTGTCTCAAGCTTGAGCGTTGGTCTCCTTTAAGAACACCACCTCGCTGTATGGGCAAAAGTAGCATTTGTGATGGAAATGTTAGCCTCAGCTTCACAGTTCAGGATGGCCACGTGTGCTGTGAAGGCCATGTGCATGACGAACTGTTTAATTCTTTCTTTATGCTTGAACATAATCACAAGGGTAACACCCAGACTGGATATATACTAACCTGCATGACACGTGTTATGGTCCAGCCAAGCACAGTTGATTTAAAAAAAAAAAAAAAAAAAA
>NW_017729014.1:12166587-12189554 GCF_001723915.1 Gavialis gangeticus
AAAAAAAAAAAAAAAAAAAAAAAATGAAAAGGACCAAGGCCTGTAAAGCTTGATTTCTCTCTTTTCCTTCCCCCCCACTTCCATTTATAGGTGGTGAACTCCACATGGCTCAGTTTTTCCGAGGCAATCTGGCTGGGTTAATGATACGTTCTGGTAAACTTGAGAACAAGAAGGTAATAGACTGCCTCTACACTTGCAAGGAAGGACTGGATTTACAAATTGCAGATGGCGTTGGCAAAGGCATGAAGGTAAAGTGGCATACAGATTAAGTGAAGTGCATCTGCTGCGATTCCTTAAGGAAAGGTTATCTGATAATAGGTGAGGCTTTTACTGATACAGCCTATTCAGTCTACCAACCAGAAAAGGCTGTGCTTGGGAAGAAGCTGTCTTTCATCAGTGTATCTGCATCCATACCACAACTTTAGCCTGTATAAAACTGACCTGAAAATCAGACCCCTAAATAACTTACTTGCACCAGCCATCCTTTTTGGTACGTACCTGGCTTCGATGACCTTTGAAAATTGTGAATGGCTGCATAAGTGCTGAACATATATTTGACTTCTACGGTAATTACTGAAAGCTATAGGCCTAACATACATGTAGTTCAGTAACAAAGGCTGTGAGAATAAAGCTTAGTTTCCTCACTTGCTAGCTTGATCTCTTCCAGTGTTGTGCCAAGCTCATAGGATTTTCTTTGGATAGTGAAATACTCTAAATATTTGACCTACCTTTTTTGGCTAATTGGGAAGTTAAACAGTGACTTGCACAGCCATTGAATAATGAACCTTTTTGCTTTGCATATAAATGCTGATTATCCAATACTTAGCAATTTAAGTAGTCCTAAGCTTGGTGGTTTAATTGATCTAGCACATTAGCATTTGGAACTTCTTTTCTTTTTTCTCTCCCATATTCTGGAATGATCCTTAGATCCATATGAACCCCAGCCAGTCAACAGTGACATTGGAAGGGGATGATATTGAGAAGTTTGACAAGGCCATGCAGCACGTTTCCTACCTGAATTCCCGCCAGTTCCCAACACCTGGAATCCGGAGGCTCAAAATCACCAGCACAGTCAAGTAGGTCCTGTTTTAAATAAATGAAACTCTACTTCGTGATGCTGCAGCTGGAAGAAAGGCCCTTACACTCCAGTTGAATCTCATTGATCATTAATTTCAGACCCTTTTGTAAAGCTCACAGTGGTCACTTATGCAGGCCTTTGTTTTTGAAAGCCTTGATCTAGTGCCTGGAGCATTGAGGGGAACGGAACCATCAATTTCAACGAACTTTGGTTAAGTTTTTAAGCCAGTGACTCCTTCAGGGTTTGGTCTGTTGTACAGAGAAGCTGATTTCTCTCCTTGAACTGTTGATTGGATGTTGTACTGTGGAAGGGGGTCTGATCCATGGATCAGCAACCACTGTTCTCATTATCAAAGCAAACATTTGATGCCAAGTACCTAGCTGTTCCTGCAGTTTGGGCATCTGCAGCTCGCATTTCAGTTATAGGAAATGCCTCAAATAATGTGATTTCTAGAAAGGATCTTTTTGCTGTAAATAATAGCCTTAAGGGCCTGAAATTCATGTGTATTTACCTGGATTGCTGTGAAAATGTCTTCAAATTAGGTTTTCGAAGGTTTTGAAGTTGTTGGTTGAGAGGGTTTACCACGGGCAAACTGGAAAATAATAGCTTTAAAATTTTCTACCCTTAACTTGTTCTTCCGAGTGCTTTGTGTTGACAAGAATGTGCACTGATTCTTAGGGTGCCCTAGTGGGCATCATAGGCCACTGCTGCAGATAGTGGTTGCCAAAAAGCACCTGTGTGAGACAGCTGATTAAAAGGAAGTGATAGGTTATTTGGACGCTTGAATGGGGCTTTTGTCAGACGTGGCAGTGCTGTTTTGCAGAGCTTCAGCTGAAATTTCTCAGTGGGTTTGAATTTCCTGGCTTCCCACTCAAGTGTTGTTTGACTATATCCCAAAGCAACACTTGGAATATTCTGATTTAAAAATATGAAGTCTTCCTAAGCAAAGTATCACTTTATAATTCCCGGCTGCACTTGCTTCTGGTGCAAAACTAAGTCCTACACAGTGCAGTGTCAGACCTTCCACATTTTCATGAAACTGGAAGAGCACTGTCACTATCTTTTTAATAATTTAGCTTCTCCCAGCCTTGTTATTAGGCATGGCAGCCATTGTTTCCAGTTTCATTTATTCTTCCTACTGTGTTGATCTGGCATTCATTGTTTGTTTAAGAGCTAGTGCGATCTTAATCCAGAAGTGCAAGAATGGGGAGGCTCTCTGGTGCAAATGTTATACTGTAAGGACTTCTCCAGGATTGCAGCCTGCCTTGCTGGCATTATCTGTGGCTGTAAGTCATAGCCCAGAAAATGGGGCAAGATGTCATCAGTGAGCAAAGAATTCATTTTAACATTTTCCCGTCTCTGGGAGATCCCATCTTTACACAATTGATGGATTCATTACAGCACCCTTGGGTCTGAGATAGCAGCCATGTAATTAAATACACTACGTTCTTTGTGTATTAACTGTTTGATGCCACTAGAGTATATTGATGCTGCCCGTAAATCATGCTCGTTTTTAGCACTACACAACAGCCTTTGTATCTTGTAGGTGTTTCAATGAAGAGGCCTGCATCTCCATCCCTCTTGTGGAGGGGTATGTAATGGTCTTGCAGCCTGAGGAACCCAAGATCAGCTTGAGTGGCATTAACCACTTTGCCCGCTCTGCCTCAGAGTTTGAGAGTCCTGAGGGTGTTTCCCTCTTCCCTGAACTTCGCATAATCAGCACAATCACTCGGGAGGTGGAACCAGAAGGAGATGGAGATGAAGATCCTACAGGTAACAGAGTCAGTTGCTTACTCATTGGGTTCTGGATGGTTTTCCCCCTAAGGATCTTTGCAGTGATGGGGGTTCCCTCCATGTGTGGGTATCCCCTCCCAATGCAACTGGATTTATGGCACTGTTTGCTTCCCTCTTTCAGTATCACAGTAGAGGAATGGGCAGGCAGGCCTGTGGAAAGAGTGGATATGTAGAGCCTCAATCAGAACCTCTTTAGCCTCAGCAGACAGAGGCTGAGGGGGGATTTGGTGGCTGCCTACAAACTCATTAGGGGAAATCAGCAGCAAATAGGAAGGGCCCTATTCCCCCTAGCAGCACCTGGGGTGATGAGGAACAATAGCCAGAAGCTGGTGGAGAATAGGTTCAGGTTAGAAATTAGGAGGCACTATTTCACTGTTAGGGTGGCTAGGATCTGGAACCAACTTCCTAGGGAAGTGGTCCTCGCTGTTACCTTGGGTAAATTCAGAAAGAGGTTGGAGGAACACCTGTCTGGGGTCGTGTGATCCCAGCGTGTGCTCTGGCCAGTGGCGGGGGTCAGACTAGATGATCTATTTAGGTTCTTTCTGACCCCTAACTACTATGAAACTATGAAGAAATAAGAACAGCCTTAGAGTGTGATCATCTCCAAGGATTTTTTTTTTTTGCATGGAATTTCTTAAACGGGGATTTTTGCGCCCAAATCTTTTTACATTTTTCCGAAGGGAAGAATTTTCCTTGAATATGACATTACAGCTCCTATTCCATCCTTTCTGCTTTTGACTCTTCTTATTGTAACTGGGTTTTTCTCACTTTTCAGTCCAAGAATCTTTAGTGTCTGAAGAGATCATGCACAACTTGGATACATGTGAGGTCACAGTGCTGGGAGAGGAGTTAAATCAGGAACAAGAAAGCTTGGAGGTTGATATGACCCGATTACAGCAGAAAGGCATTGAGATGAGCAGTTCAAACCTTGGCATGATCATCACTGGTAAGGGGCTGCGACCTTTGGCTTTGTGCAACGAAGTTACTAATGATAATGACACCTGTGATTTTGTGCTTATTAAATATTCTCCGTATAAGGCTTTACCTTGGGGGGGGGGAGTCTTGTTTAGTAAAAAATGGAGTTTGAACCCAGTACTGTCATCTGAAAAACCTGTACGTTTGCTCTTTTTACAATTCCTGGTTCTAGCAAAGCTCTGAAAAATGCAGAAAGCAGGATTTCCCCTCCAATCTGCTACCTCATCCCAAATTTCCCGGTAGCTTGCAGACCTGAAGAACATAGTGCCACTAAAGAAAAAGCTTGCTTGTCTTGTGGATAACCCCATGGCCTAGTGCATACATTGTTTCTTTCCCTTTGAAGACTGATTTTGACAAGCTGTCAGTGATCAGGGGTTAGAAAAAATAATGCAATTGTAACGAAGATGCAGGTGCCAACAAGGAAAATCATTTTATCAATCCCACAACAGTACTCACGGCACAAACAGGGAAATAAAGTTGTGTGTGTGAAAATGTTATCATCCTTGTATTCAAACTCTGAAAAAACAATTTACTTTTGTAACAAGGAGCTGCTGCTTTTTCCCCCCAGGGGTTGATACGATGGCCAGCTACGAGGAGGTTTTGCATTTGATACGCTACCGAAACTGGCACACCGTCTCCCTCTTTGACAGAAAGTTCAAGTTGGTCTGCTCTGAGCTAAATGGACGCTATGTCAGCAATGAATTCAAAGTGGAGGTATGTGAGTTGATCTCATCTTTTCCAAGGTTGTCAGGAAGCTGCATATTTGAAATTTGCTTTAAAACTGTTATTAATAACTGCTTTTGTTTCTGCCCTGTAAATAATTAAGTCATGTCCCTGGGACCTGGCGTTCATCAGCTTGTATTGTAAGGAAGCTGTTCAAGTTTCCTTGGGGCAGGGAGGGTTTTGAACATGTCACCCACTGATCTAAGTGTGGTTAAGTGTTCAAGTGCGGTTGGTGGGCATTGCTGTCGAGCTTCGCTCGGAGCATGTTAGTTTTTTGTGTGCCTACATGTGAAGGCCTCTCCAGGGGCTTAGGCACAGCTTAATAACAGTTTGAAAGTCAGTAAAGCTTAGGGAGGACCTAGGTGCTGTGATGCAACTTTTTAGTCCACCAGGCAGATTGCTGCTGAGCAGAGTAGATACAAATCAATGATTAAAAAAAATAAAATAAAATTTTGATTTTTTTTATTTAAATCAGATTTCTTCGATTTAATCGTTTTAATTTTGTTGTTAAGATGCTTTAAAAAAAACCCAACTGTATAAAGATGGTTTTAATTTAAGATGCGTTAAAGCTCGAAGATATCATCATGGAATATGAATTGTAACTTTGAGATGATCTATTCATGTAATTTGCTTTAGAAAAGTTTTATAATAGGTCACAACAGGCCATAGACTATATTAGGGGCTGAATCTTATGGGGTTCCCAGAGTCTCCTCTTTAGATTAGTAAAGATTACAGAAGACCACTCTACCCAGTGGGACTCAGCACTCAGTCTAGATTAAGATCCCATTAAGCATCTCTGTGATCCTTAGTTTCAGTTGTCAAACTGTGTATTGGTGTCTCCAGAGATAACATCCTTGTTGACAGCAGTATATAGAGATGACAGATAATAGCCCTGATTACCCACCCATCATCCCTGTTGTCTCTCTGCAAGTCCTTGCCTCTCTCCTAAAAGTGCAAAGTTTCAAGTTAAATGAATAAAGGCTATCAAACAACAAGAATGCACTTTTTGTAGATGCCAATGATTAAATCCAGGCTTCCTGACCAGAGATTTAAATGGATTTGATTCAAATCACATCCACCCTGTTTCTGATCATGTACAGGAACACAAAAGAGAGGTGTCTAGTGAGTTTGGCTCTGGGCTAATCTGAATTGCTCTTTGGACCTTAAGCAGCTAAGCCCTGCTATACTTCCTAGTTAGGTGACTAAGGAACTAATAAAAATCTAGCTCTGAAGCTTATTACTTTCTACTTTGCATAATACAGAGATTGATCTAAAGCACTAATGCTGACTGTAGGAGAAAGATTTAAAGAAAGAAGTATATTGCCCTGCATGCTTTCACTGGAAAAGAAGAGACTAGTATGGCTAAAATTGCATTCCATCTGCAGAAGAATCTAATTAATGACTTTACTTGATGTGAACTTCAAAGTTAGTTAACCCTCAGTGTTTGCCAGGCTTTGATGTACATTTACATCAATCAGTACTTGAGGGATAATAAAGTTGTGACATTTTGCAGTAGCATGAAGTCATTTTTTTTTATATGTATTGTTGCCATTGTCATGGATCTATTTTGTAATTCTGCCCTTGAATTTGTCAGGCTAACTTTTTATTTATTTATTATAAGTGCAGCTTATTAGCAGGCAGTGAAAATAAGAGTCTGACTTACCAACAATTGATGGCCTTCCCCTCCACGCACCCCAGCATGCACAAAGAATAGAAATTGCATGATTGGTTAATCGGCATTTGCTTCTTGAAGCACTGTAAACACTGAGGCCAGCTCCCTCCAAACTTTTTCAGACTGGCAGTGCTGTCCTTACCCTGTGTTACACTTCCAGTCCTCCTGCTGTGCAGCTGGTCACAAACCACATCATGCTCGAGCGCCAGGGGGGACTCATTAAGTTATGCATAGGACGAGAGCGGTCACCAAAACATGAAACTTGTTTGCAGCTGAGCCTGTCTAAATGAAAGAAGTTCTTTTGGGGGACCTGTGTTAAACTTCTGAAACGTGGTATCTGGCATTTCAAAGTACCTCAACGTCTTCTGCCTAGTCTGTCATGTGGATTTACCCATCACTGTTAGCTAAAGTTTGCTCTATACAGACACGTGGTGAAATAACAAAATAGGTGAATGAAAAATAACGTAACCATTTCAGTATGTACTTGTTAGCTTTCTTATTCTGAAAAAATGGTGTCTGCACACTGCTTTGTACCTATAACCAGATACAGTTTAGGAAGTCAGATGTGCTTTATTGGAAGGGGCATGTGCCAACTCTACAGCCGGAGCATATCTATTTGATCAAGTGCCTTGGCAAGCTATTCTTTTTCCCTAGTTTGACATTTTCCCTTTGTTCTCAGGTGAATGTTATCCACACAGCTAACCCAGTTGAACATGCTAATCATATAGCTGCCCAACCACAGTTTGTCCACCCAGTGCATCATACATTTGTTGATCTCTCTGGTCACAACCTAGCTAACCCCCACCCGTTTTCAGGTAAGAAAATCACTTACCGCCATTGCTAGACTACCGGGTGACTTCGTGCTGCAGAGCATTCAAGTTGCTTCAGATTCTTGTCTGGAGACGGGCAGCATATTAAACTAATCTTCCTTCCAGCTGAGATGAACAGTTGGCTGGAGATTTACAAAGAGGCCAGTCCAGTGGCAGAAACAAAGTGCCTTCTCCCCTGACTGCACCAGGATCTTTATCTGTGTGTGTAACCTGATAATTTTGGAGCTGAGATGCATACTGGTATGGGAGGGTGCAGTATAAGATCCCAAAATGAGTCTGAGGAGGTAGGAGTGGGCTTCTGAAGAATACCTTGGAAAACCTCAGCATTCTTCCCTTGAACTCGGCCATTGTCCAAAACTGAGTGATGGGTTGGTCCCCTTGCATGGTTTTTCAGTAGCCTTTAGAAACCCCACTAGTACTAACTAAAGTTGGGTATAATGGAGCTGATTTTATTCTGCCAGTCCTACTCATTTCTAGCCCTATGAGTATAGGTGCGACTTTATGCCTCTTGAAGAGATGCTGCTAGCCCTAGTGAAATGACGTATTTGCTTTTTTGTGAACATTTGTTCATTGGATTGGATTAATGGCACCAACTTCCCTTGTGACTTGAGCTAGATATAAATCTGGTGCTCCGAATTGTGCTGTCAACAGAAAAACATGATGAGCTGAGTGGGAGCCAGGAACTTCTTGGCCCCAGTCCTTGCTCTCCCACTGACTAAGTTTCAGTTTGCCTCCATTTGCCATCTGTAAAATGGGGGTTATGCTTATCCACTTCCTGTTGCGGGGGGGGGGAATTGAGACTTAGTTAATGTTTAGAAAGTGCAGCGTGTTAGCATGACTGGTTATTGTAAAACGGTCCTTCTCTCATCTTGTTACAGTTGTCCCAAGTACTGCAACTGTTGTGATCGTGGTTTGTGTCAGTTTCCTGGTTTTTATGATTATCCTGGGAGTCTTCCGAATCCGGGCTGCACATCAGAGAACGATGCGTGACCAGGATACTGGAAAGGAAAACGAGATGGATTGGGATGACTCCGCCTTGACCATCACTGTGAACCCTATGGAGGTAAGGCTTGTGTCTTGGCGTTTTCTTAAAACGCCGCTTTCCAGGTTGTAAAATATTCAGCTATGGCAGTCACGCTTCTGGAAAGGGTCACTGAAGAGAGCAAATCACAAAACATGGGATAGGTTGGGAGATGCAAACTTTGACACCATTTGTTTAACTAGGCCCAGGAAAATATGAATCAATTCCTTGGACCAACTAGCCGTGGCACTTAGATTTGTGCTCTTAAGTGCCGCGAGGCTTTGTGGTAGACAGCTGCTCAAAGGAGGACCCCATAGATTATGCCAGGCTGGTAATGAGTCTGAGTGGCTGATTCAATGAGTGAGTTATGCCAAACTCCACACCACATTAGCTTTTCCATTAAGCTGTTGGCATAGTTCATTCCCGGTTGATACTTTGATGTAGAAAAGCAGGAAACGAGATTTTAAACAGGTAATGCTGCTGTGTGTTGACATCCAAGGATCCTTTTTCAATAGTAGCTTCTGAAGTACTGGATCACCTCGGGGAACGGGTTTCTGCTAAAAAGTGGCAGGAGTGGCTGGTATCTTTGTAAAATCATAGAACCACCTCAGAGGCACTTGCTTAGCATTTTGCTAATAGCCTGCTACGTGCTGAACTTCCTCAAACTGCTCCTCTGGATAGCGCCGTCTGTTTTAATGCAAAGGGGGAGGAGGAAGGTAGGCAGCTGTGAAATCAATGGCTAATTTGTGTCTAACAGACGTATGAGGACCAGCACAGCAGTGAGGAAGAGGAGGAGGAGGAGGAGGAAGAAAGTGAAGATGGCGAGGAAGAAGATGATATCACTAGTGCAGAGTCTGAAAGTAGCGAGGAGGAAGAAGGGGAGCAGGAAGAGGACCAACAGAATGTTAACAGACAGCAACAGCTGGAATGGGACGACTCTACCCTCAGCTATTGATTCCAGCTGTTCCCTTTGTCTTTGTTCCTGCTCAAGAAGACTCCACTGTAATTCACTCCATTGTTCCTAAGGATCCATGGTGTAAAAAAAAAAAAAAAAAGTCATTTGGCCAGTAGCTCCGACCAGCGCGCCTCCCAGTGTGTGTGTGGTATTGGCTAGTTCTAATGCTGTCTCTAGAATTGTGGTTAGCACCTCTCCTTCCTCCCCCATGCCTCAGTGACTGGATTTTTTTACACTATGTGAGGAACCACCTTGCACTTTTTCTTCATGTCATCTCAGCTAAGTGACTCTGCAGATCTGTAGCCATTGCACACAAGTCTCTGGACTGTCTCTTTGCCCGGTGAAGCGACTTTGGCTTTGTTCCTCTTCCTCTTTCTGACCGATGCAAAGATCACATGTTGACAAAGGGTAACATTGCTCATTTCAGCCTGGTGAATTTTATTTTTTCCCAAACTAGTGCATGTGTAAAGTGGCAGAATGAGGTTAATATGTAGAAGATTAACAGACTTTTTAATGTTTTGTAAATATCTTGGAATTATGTAATTATGTCATTTGTGGTAGTGAAAACAGGGATTGGGGTTTAAAACATGCTAAAGGTAAAAATCATGAAGCATGAAGTAACACACGTCTCATAACTACTGCAGCAGGAGCATGGGCACAGTTATCTAGTGTAGATGTATTAAGTGTCATTGGCCTTGACTGCCATAATCACTCAAGCCCTGCTCTGTTGTTTTTTTTTTTTTTTTTTTTTTTTTCCCCCCCTTTACGTTTGCAGAGGGAACAGACAAGCCTGTGACTTTCTGTAAAGGCTTTTTAGGATCTCTAACAGAGATTCAACTGCCCTGCCTAATACAGTTGGTCTTTGGTCCTTAACTCATTTCAGTATAAGGGTTACTGGGGAAAAAATAAAGGCTACCTGGATGTGGGGCGAGTCAGTCTGCTGCTGCTGTGCTAAGTGTTCTTGCCAGAGCCCCGGGTAATCGGCATGGGGCTTGCTGTAGTCCAAAGCTGCTGCGCTGTTGACCCTGCCGCCAGGGCAGGTTATTCACTTGAGTCTTCTCATGGTCATCAAGGCTGGAAAGCTGGAGACCTGTGTCCCTGCGCGCCTTGGCTGCCAGTCGGCGTAGATCAGGGTTTATTTTTTGGATTTTGAACTTTTCTAATTTTGGGGGTGGGAGGGTTGGGGGGCATAGTGACTTCATTCCTTTTAGACACACTCCTGCTCATTCCCTGTAGCTCCTTGTACAGTACCATGGACCCATTGGTGTATTAAGCCTTTTGTTTACACTTAGTAAATGTGTGTTCCTGCTGGTGAAATTATAGCGTACATTATCCAACCAGAAAACCTTGTGAATCAAGTTACTCTTTGTATCAAGACACAGCAGACTTTGGTTGTCGTTGATCAGAGCTCTCTAACTTGGAATTGCAAAGGACTCTCTTAAAGGAATGGCTGAAAGGTACGAAAAGTAAGTTATGACCCCATGGTGGTGAGGCTAGATTTTTCGTAAGGCAGGTCGTGTTCTCCATTGAACTTACTTTTGGTCCTAGTCAGAGCCTTGAATTCTGAATATCTGCATATTTGCTTTGTCATTTGGTAGTGGTTTACAGAGCAATTTGTCTACTTGCAATATGGAACTACAGCTCCAGTTGCTCCTCATTATGGTAAGCAAAGTTCCAGATTTTGATACTAAATGTTCTCTGCCTGCTCTCTAGGTGCACAGCACATCTGCCAAAGCAGGTTAGTGGCTCAGATTTAAAACCCCCTGGGAAATGACTAAACCTGCTAAAGGAACAACCGAAGAGCTGACGGGGGGGTGGGGTGTCAGAAAACAAACAGGTAAAAAGGAAGGCAGAGCCAGCTGTTTCTAAAAGCTTGTTTCATTTACAGAGCAGACCTATTCTTACCTATTGCCCGTCTTGCCTCCCAGTGTTTTGAAATGGGACCTAGTGGTGGGTTTTATCTGAGTAAAGCTTGACTCTGAGGAGTGCCTTTTACAATACTAGATGGACCTGAAAGCAGGGGAAGAACAGACACAATTAGCTTACTGTTTTTTAATGTAAAATTTTAGATTTCTAAAATGGGGAACCGGTTTTGATTACTTCCGTGGTAACATAACTGCTAGTTTTAAGTAAACTGGGGAACTTTTAACTTATGTCTGACAGTTGTCCTGTGTTAATGTCAATGTGTAGAAGACTTTATCCTTCCATATACTGTCACTGTAGCTGCTGTATTTTAGGACTAAAACTGATCATGATTTAATGCTAATGCTGAAAGGTTGTAAACTTTCTGATGCAGTTTGTAGCCACTGTGGGTATAACTTTTCAGATGTGTATATTGGTAATAGGTCAGTTTGGAAAGTCTATAAGCTACAATAAATTTCTGGTTCTAAAGACTCTGCTGTCCTTTCTTGGTTCTAGTAGCAACTATCAGCATCTTGGAATATCCTGCACAGTCATGACCGCTGTAAGTTAACAAACTAGTACCCAAAACATGGAATGGCACTGCCCTGCACTAGTGTACAATTTATCAAATAATATTTATTTTTAGACTTACAAATATGCATCTGAAGTCACAGATTAGAAGTAACTGAAGAGTCGAACATGTAAACATCTTTTCCTTCAAAAACCATGCGGGGCTTAAAAAAATAAATCATTTTTTCAAAGGCAGCAAACTAGGCACAATCAGTTCACACAAAGCAAGAAGTCATGAACACCTCCCTAAATAAATAGAAGTAGTAGTAAAGTAAAGCTTATCACTGTTTAAAGGAATGTAACTATTTGTTGTACAAGTAGATTTATTTACAGTGGGGTCTGACTGAGTAAGCTTCAACGTACCCTTCCCCTCAACTTGCTGTGGGGGAGATCAGATAAAGATTCTGCTCTGCACCGTGGGAAAGGGAATCCTGACTGACCCGGCCCAGCAGCCTGTTGCTTTGCTAGACAAGATAGCAAGAGTTATTTCACTAGCCCCCAAGGAAGAAAGCCCACTTGATTCTGATTTGTTGTAGGTAAGTTGATTTGCGGGACTGCAGCAATGCCTTTTTAGGGTGTGCTGCATTTAGGCAGAGCACCTCACAAATTGTTCACTTTTTGCCTGTTCGTTGTGATGTAACTTTGTCTATTGCACTTTAAAAAGAAAATAGATGCCACTGATCTGTGTTGCTCCAAACCCTTGCAACACAGGAGCAGGGCCTGAGAGTGTAAACCCATTTTTTGAAAGCCTAAACTGAAGGCAGTAGAGAGAGGCTGGATGAGCAGTGCATTTCAGGTCTGTCTTGTTAAGGGGCTAAACCAGTAACATGACTCCAGGTCTGACTGAAAGTGCACCGTGTACCTAGTCAGAGCTGGCAGGCACCACACTGCCTCCTCAAACACTGAGCTATTAAGTCTGTGCACTGTGCGCTCATTCCTCAGCAAGGCAGGCCAGTTTATTGAAGACTACAACAGATACCATCCTCCCTGCTGAATATGAAACTTCAGTAATCTTTCCCAGCTACTGGGCAATTATGAAAAGCATATGTACATCAGTTTGCCCATGTGATCTCTCTACTGTGCAGAAGTAACAGGCACCAGTCTGTCTGGAATCAGGCAACCATCTGGTGAAGCTTTATTACTACATCCCTGAATGGGTAGAGGCAAGGTGCTGGGAGATCTGCCACGAAAGACAATCGCCCAACAGCAAAGCCAGGCAGGCCCTCCACCTTGTTTACACAGAAACAGGCTTAATGTCTGATGCCACGAGTAAACATGTTCCACTTAGTGCTAGTGCAGTATTTGTTCTTGCCTGGCTTTAAAAACTCACTGTGCTGCTGGCTGAAACACAGTCCGTCTTGGAGCACAGCTCCAAATAAAAGCATTGTCTTGACATAGCTGAAACACTCCGCCTGCGTACAGTTTTAAACTACATCACAACTGCCTTGACTCTTCCATTTAAATGGTGTATTTTAAGCATGTTTTTAAGTGTAATGGTCATAGAGCATCTACCTACCTCTTATTGGCTATGGTAATTATATTGCCTCGTCTCTCCTTTGGCCTTTAATGATCTACAATAGGCAGGCTTATGCAGCTCATGGTGGTCCAACAATTTTTGGGCATGCAGAAACTTCTGGAACGCAATCTCTAAGGGATGCAGGTGAGGGATTCTTAACGTGGCAACGTTCAGCAGGTTTTAGAAAACTGTCTACCATAGGCAGCAACTTCTGGCATCAGTGCAGACACCATTACATTCCCTCAGAGCAAGTGCACAGGCTGAGTCAGTTGCTCTACTGTCTGTTGTCTTTGGAGACATTGTGCGCCAGCCAGTTCACTTTGGTTTTCCAGCTCTCTCGAAGGGCTTCATTAAATTTTAGTCTGAAGTGCTTCAGCGCCTCCTCATCTGTTTTTCCCAGTGCTAGAGAGTCCTGAAGGGAAGAGGCAGAAATGAGTGCTTGGCTTTGCTATCATTGCAGCAAAACGACCGTCTGGCAGCACAGCTCAGCGGTCTTTAACGGCAAGGGTGCACCGCCTCCCGCGGGGCACTCCCAGGGCTCACATTTGGCAATTAGTCACCCTATCCTCTTTCTTCCTGATGGAGCAAAGGAAATAGGTTGTGTATCAAACAGTCATATCAGTCAAAGCATACCCACACAGGCTGCTACCATGCAGCTTTTAAGTCTGCACCATCCTGTTGTGATACGGGTGTGCCAGACGTGCTCCAATTGTAACCCTGCTTTGCTCTGCTCCAAGTTAGGGTGATTTAGCTCAGTTAGTTCACTTGTAGCCCTAGAGTCCAGCAGCTGTAACAAACAACAGCTGATGCCTGCTCCAGAACAGCAGCTCCTCTGCCCCTTTTAAAGCAGATGAAGTTATGGGCAGATGGGATGTGTTGTTACACTTAATGCAGCTGGACAAGGCCAGATTTAAAGGCAGGTGAGAAACAAGAGACTTTAACAGAGAAATTAACACACCAGCCTCCTACTGGCTTGCTCCCAAAACCATTACTTCCATCCCTGCCTCTACCACAGTGCAGCTGTGTACAACAGCTGGCTAGAAAGCCAGCAGGGAAAGGAGCTGAGGATAGAAGTGGGTCCTACTGCCAACCATGCAAAGTGATTTGCAAGAAAAGCCCCCAGGGTGGTCAAGGGCTGGTTTACTTATACTTGTTTTGAGCCACTGCAGGGCCACCTGGTAGAGGATTTTTTTTTTTTCCCCCTAAAAGTCGCAGCTTATGAAGATGCTCGATGAAGAAAAACATGGACTAGCCTGAGCACTGGTACTGCCAGACATGCTCAGCACAGCAGAGCTGATAAAGCAGCAACACTCTGCATGGGGTGATCTGGAACTGCAGAAAGCCGAGGCATTTCAGAAGCCCGAGGCCCAGCTGCCAGACTAGCTACTCCCTGTTTTTATGAGGCAAGCTGCAGAACAGGCTGCTCTTTCAGCTCCCATCCTTTCTAACATACAAGATTACGCACTAAGCCACCTCTTACCTTGAGCGCCTGCCCTGTCTGTCCCCACCTTCCCCCCCCATGCCTAGCCTCTCTTACCTTCAGATACTGAATGTCTTTAGAGCAGCTGAGTTCTGGCAGGCCAGCAGCTTTCATCAGTGCAAACAAATGCAGGAAGAGGAGACCGTGGCGCCTCAGGATCATGTAGGCTTTTTCACAGTAATCCCTGAATCTGCTCAGGAAGAGAAGAGGGAGCAGAGGAAGTAAGGGCAGCAGCTGGAGCGTGTTCCCAAGTTAGACACAATAGTCTGCAAGTTGGTGTCAGCTGCTCCATCTGATGAATTACACCTTGGTAACCAGCTGGGCGCACATGCATTTGCTGCCCTGTGTGTGGATGCCTTCTGAGGAGACCTATACACGTGCTAGACGTCTGCTCTGATGAGTGCTAATTAGCATATGTCAGTGCAGACTCGATTAATCGCGTCTGCTGGAGTGTGTTAATTAACGTGCTCCAGCAGCCTCTACCTCACATCTATTCAGCATCCCTGTGCTTCAAAATAGCGGCGGGGCACTTTATGTAAAGCTTGTTCAAACACTCCGGCTGCCATTTTGAAGCACAGGATGCTGAATACATGGGACGCTGCAGATGCTTTAGTTACGGAGGCTCTGGGAGCTGCTCTAGTTAAAGCATACCCCTCTCCACCCCAGAGCATATGTATAGATGTCCTGAGGGACCATCAGTGCCTCCCACTTGCTTACCAAAACACGGCACATTAGGGAGCACTGGGAAGGACGAATGCCAGCAGCTTGTGTTCAGTCTAGGCCAGAAGGCACCATTTGCCACTGCTCCCGTTCCAGACCCAAAGCCCCATCAAGGAAAGGCCAGGGCTGGGCTGTATCCTCCAAATGCATCTATTTAAAACCGAAGGCTCAGCAGAAGAGGGCAGACAGCTGCAGCGATAGCAGTGACATATCCTTGGGTTTGCCTGCTCAAGCAGTGTGAGGGGAGAGCCCAGACCATTTCAAACATAAGCAATCACACCTTCCCTCCTTCAGGCTGAATCACCCCTGTGGTTGCAAAGTAGAGGGCGGGGAATAATGTTGTGCTGCGAGGCAGGCAACACTGGCTACAGGCAGTACGCTTGGGGCTCAGACAGACCAGTGGCTGTTAGCCAGGAGTGCTCGCTTACCTTTCAAATTTTTCACTGTTGTTCGTTTTCCCCTGCTGGATTACGTGCACAAAGTCATAGGTCAGGATAAAAGGGACCCGTTCTCTGTTGATACCAAATTTGGTTTTGAAGTTCCCCAAAAAATGGCCGAAATCAATATGGAACAGCTGAAATTCAAGTGGAAAAGGTCTGTTAAAGTGCAACATGACAACTCGGGGGGGATAGCAACTCCTGCCTTCGCAGGATGTGTGGGTGGGTCTGAAATAATTGGGGCCCAGTGAGGGCCCAGGATTTGTCACCCCCTTTCAGCCAGACACTGTCTTGTGGGGAAGATGAAATTGCTTTTCCTGCGTCAGTCCCTGTATTTATTCACCAGGTTATGAAGCAATGTGGGTAATGCTTGGGATGTAACTTGTGTACTGGATGGGATGGGATGGACTTCACCTCAGCAGCCCCTGCCATGCCTGGGGGACTTCTATGTTCTTCTAAAGCCTTGGCAAGACTCACCGCTGGTGGCAGAAGAACTAGAGACAGGCCAGCTGTTACTCCCAACTGTAATGCTCTGTCCCAGGGTATGCCTGGAAGCAGGATACCCTCTGACATGCCTACAAAATCCTGCTCTGGTTAGGTTCTTGATAGGCAAATAACCAGTGATTTCATCTCCTCCATAGTAAGGGGAGCAAGAGGATTTTGCACGGGGATTGGTGCATTTCCATGATGACCCTTCTGCAAAGCTGCACTAACTGACACCAACACCAAGCAGCTGGAGCTGTATTTTGAAGGATGTCAGCACCCTCTAGTGGAGAGGGGAGCAGACTGTCCCCAGCCATGCAGTGCCCTCCTTCCCTTCGCAGGGTCTCCTCTCAGCATGTGCTTGGGAAAGAAGGCAGCCCCTTACCAGCCAAGCTCTCTGCAATCTGTAGGAGAGGGCAGCCCCACAGCAAAGGCTTCACTAGGTCTCAGTGAGGTTTCTCACCACTGCAA
Source organism: Gavialis gangeticus (assembly GCF_001723915.1). Lineage (NCBI taxonomy): Eukaryota > Metazoa > Chordata > Crocodylia > Gavialidae > Gavialis > Gavialis gangeticus. Next base: position 12,183,215 of record NW_017729014.1, read on the forward strand.
TAGCTGCGCTGGTTCTACCAAAGGGATCTCCCGCAGTGAGAGCCAAGAGCGGGGCCTGCGGGAAGCTACAGGAGCAGGCTCTGGCAGAGTCGGTCTGCCTGGAGTGATGTGCATCTCCCCCGCTGTGCCTTTCAGAGCTCAGCAGAGCTCGTTTCACAGTAGGTAGGGTTGGAAGGGACTTGAGCGGATCATCAAGTCCGACCCCCTGCCATGGCAGGAAAGAGTACTGGGGTCAAACGACCCCGGCGAGGCGTTCATCCAGCCTCCTCTTAAAGCCCCCCAGGGTAGGAGCCAGCACCACTTCTCTTGGAAGCTGGTTCCAGATCCTAGCCGTCCCGACCATGAAGTAGCACCTCCTGATATCTAGCCTAAATCTACCCTCTGCCAGCTTGTGACCGTTATTTCTTGTCACTCAGTTTATACAGACTGAACATGAACTGTGGCAACCATCTCTTCCCTGCAGACAGTGGCAGCGTCCAGTGTGTGGCTTGTGGGCAAAAGGACTTTTCCTTCCCCAGTTTTGTCCTGTGTCCCCAGAGTGATGGCTGTGAAGGTTAACCCTCTCCACCCCCCATAGCTGCCAGGGCACTTTTCTCAGGAGCAGCTACAGGACAGTCCTATCAGGTAACCCTGCTCTCGAGCGTCTTCACCCTCCCTGTAAAAAGCCCCTCTTGGCACAAAAGGAAAGCTTCAGCATGGGAAGCCAGAGTAACCACCTGGCTCCACAGGAGCAGACACCAGAGGGCCAGCAGGGATAACACACCAGCCTGGTAAGGGTGCAGGGAAGGAGGCTCGATGTTGCATTAAGAAACTGCAAATTAGGAAATGGGTCCAATGCCAGGATGAGCTCCTAGGAGCACCTTTGCAGCCTGACCTCTGGGTGAAGGGTAAAGGGACAGTTACTTGAGCCTCAGTGGCTCCCACACTGGACTGTTCACTGGACTGCTTCTGTTCCTCTTCCCCCCACCATCTGCACAGACAGCTGCGAGCGCTTGGGTCCCAGTGGCCCCACACCCATACCTGGCCAGTTTCCCGGATCATGATGTTGTCGCTGTGCCTGTCTCCTATCCCCAGGACATACGTCGCCACACAGTACCCAGCGCAGGAGAGCGTGAACTCCTCGATCGCTTGTTCCAGCGCTTCACTGAGGGAGGGAAACAACGAGAGGTCAGCCCCGCTGTAAACCTCAGGTCCTTTCCCTCTCTTCTGGTGTCCCCCACGGAAACCTGCTGGGCCAGGCTTGGGCACAAGCTCAGTAGAGAAGTGTTTTTTTGCATTACCCTCTACAGAGAGTCTATCTCCTCTCTGCTGTCCTGCTGGAGGGGACAATTCTTTGCTTGACCTTAACTAAATCAGATGGCATCAGACCATCTTCCAGGTATCCAAAGCTCCAGGGGACTGGATGGCTGGTGGGGCTGGGCTCCATCCTGCCCCCCCACAGACTGTCCCTGTAGGTTCAGACAGGGTGTGGCCCCCCCTGCATCTGTTTCTCCCATAGCAAATCAAGTGCCTGAGCTTGATTGGTACAGAGCATCTGCAACTCCAAATGAAGCAGTGGGCGCTGAGCTCCACACTTCTCAAGCCTCCAGTGTGGGACCAAACTTGGGAAAAACAGCCTCTTTGTAGCTCAGGGAAGGGCTGAATTGATCCTACCCCAGGATATTAGAGACTCAGGGGAGATGCCTGCGGGTGTATCAGGCTCTGAGGAGGAAATAACAGGAGGTGAGAGAAGGAAGCTACAGCCCAGAGCTGCCACCCACACCCCACTGTTGCTGGATGCTGCGGAAGTTCAAAGCAGAGCAGGGACCGGCTGAGCAGTCAAGAAAGGAGGGGGCAATGGAGCCAAGCCACTGCGAGAGTCTCAGCTGGAGGCGAGCGCAGCTGGGACAGTCCCACCTACCCCGGGTTTTTGGATTTCAGCCAGTTCAGCAGCGCATCCTTGTTGAAGGCAGCGGTGGCCGCCATGTTGCTTTTGTTCAGCTGGATGTTGGCAATGGTGTCCGAGTGCATGACCACTTCGATCAGCCCCGTCTTGTCGCCTGTGGAGAGGCAGCCGTAAGGGGTCATCCTGCAGAGACGAGAGAAACCCCTTCCACTGAGACCTCGCCCAGAGTCAGCCTGGCTTTGCTTTTAGGACTTTCCTCCTTCACTTCACCAAGAGGGAATTGCAGGGGTTAGGGTCCACGGGCCCAGCCTCGAGCCTTCGTGCTTGGCCACAAGGAAGCTTTGAGAGGCCTTGGTCGCCTGGCCCACAGCAGGCATCATCCCGCAAGGGTGACAAATGCCCGCCAGCGGCTGAGGGCAGTTTTAAACTTGGGCCGTTGGGTGTAAAGATGTAAGAGATGCCTTCACCCAAACACCTGCCTCTAACCAGAGGCTCTGCACCCCCCTTGTCTCAACCCAACCGAGAGAAGGAAAGATGATGGGGAAGCAGCAGAGGCCTGAGCAGCCACTGTGACTCAGCCAAGTGCATCAGCAGCAGAGCCTGGAGTGGAGCCCAGGACTGCCCAAGTCCTGCTCTTGCCACTTGGTGACTCTGCCTCCTGTACTACTGCGCCAAGGCCAAAACCACTGTGGCGACAGGAACAGGCTCATCTCAACCATGGGCAGCTCCTCTCGAGCACATGGAAAGTTCCCTCACCCCATTCCACTTGTCCCCACCTCCTTCCCACTCCAGACCCATAGCGGGTGCTGCCAGCTCTGCTCTTCAGCTCTGCCCAAGGCTCCCACCACCCTGCAGCTTCCTTCTCAGGGCAGTTGTATAAGCAATCTCCCGTGCCAAAAAGGACCGCGGCTGGGATCGCCGAGCCATCCCCCTCAGCCGCAAGGCAGAGGCAACGTGGGACGATGGAAAGTGACTCAGTGCAGGCACCGGTGACTCAGCACCCATGACTCACCGCAGGTCCAAGCCCTCCTGCTTCCACAGCACGTCCATCAGCTGGATCATCTGTAGCGTCAGCATGTCCTGGCGGAGATCTGCTCAGGCATCGCAAATGGGAGCTGGTTAGATTTCTCCCGAGCTCCCTCCCCTTCTCCCCACAACGGGCGTGTGCATGGAGGAGGCACTTCCTACTTTCGTCACTTGCTGCAGTGGCCATCAGGGGGTACAAGTGCCCCAACCACCTGGCAAGTTTTGGTGCCCTGCCCCTCCTCCACAGTGCTCAGCAGGGCACACTCATTTGCAAATCCATTTGCCACTGGCTGTGCCCAGGGCAGCCTTTGGGATGCTTCACCAGGCCCCTCTCAACAGGGCTGAAGCCACTGAGAATTACATATTAAAAGAGAAGGTGTTTTGGCAGTGACAAATGTAGTGGCTGCTGCTGTGAAAGGCTGGAACTACAGCACACCACAGCAATGGCAGGCTGCAGGTCACATCCCCACTGGGAACCCTTGCTGTCGAGGCCCTGGCCTCCCTGCTCTTGTTAGCTACCCAGTAATGGCAGGACGCAGAGCGCCCAGCTGGGCCCTGGACTCTGCATAAGGTGTAACATCCCTGCTGGCCTGCTGGGGGCTGCGCTTCTGCTCAGGACTCACCATCTCCATTTTTGAAAATGATGCCCACGCTGCCGCCGCCCGCTTCCTCATTATTAAACACAATCCACAAAGGCTTCATCTTGGAGTCCATGAAAGTGCACTGCTCCACACTGAGGAAGGAGGGAGAAAACCCTTCAGGTTTGGCTTGGTGGGACACGGGGCTGGGGGGGGAGTTCGAGCCCCGAACGCAGATGCCTCAAGTGCTCCCAAAACACTCGTGGTGAGCACAGAGGCCTGAGGAAAGCCAGTGGTTTTGGCTTTCCTGTCGAATAGCAATACAACCCTCCACCTTGCAGATGCAATACCCTTCCTTACCACACTTCAGCAAGGATAATGTTGGGGTTCAGGGGAGAAAGGAGATTGGAAAGGGCCTCCAGGTAGGTCTCCTGCTTCATGCACACATGCATCATCTCCTTGGTCTGGGGCTTGGTGGCCCTCTGAGAACTCACTTTCACAAAGTCGTTCAAGGCTTTCATCTTGTTGAGTGCTTCCCCCTGGTGCGGAGACAGGGGAAAGCAGGTCAAGAAGAATCCTCCGGACAAAGATACAGATCTTGACTGTTTAGGGCCACAAAGGGAAGTCAAGCATTGCCTCTCAGGGCGATTCACTGCAGTGCAGTGCAGTGCCTCGGCAGCATCTGCTCTAGGGCAGGCCACAGCTGGAACCGCAGGGAGTTTTGCAGGCCAGAGGTAGGTTGTATTGAGCTGGAGGACTCTGTCCTGAAGGAGCAGGGAGTATTGCGGCTCAGTCTGGGGGAACAGAGTAACAGAGGGTGCTGTCAATCAGGAGTGAAGGGCTCTGGCAGGTCGGTGTGGGGACCCCTGCACTGCAACGGCAGAACTGCTGGAGATCAAAGCTGACACGCACTGGCCAGTGCTGTTAACAGTCCTGTGGGTCCTTCATTTTCATCAGCACTCCTGCATCACCGAGCCAAACTACTTTTGAACTGCCAGCGTGGACTGTACAGGGCAACTCCATCAGGGAGCTGAGTGGCCAGGTGTTTTCCACAGGTGGAAAACTGGCAAACCCACGGCCCCAGGGTTAAAGTGTCTTCTCTCCTGCAGTATAATTTGGGGGTTCTGGTGGTGGGCAAGCTCCTCTTAGGAGCTGAAGTTCACATTCATGCCTTGAGTCACAAGAGAGGGAGTCGATTTACAATTGTATCTTGGGTTTGGCCTAGGATGAGGTCATGACCATAGGGCATTTCACGGACCTGTGCTTCTAATGGTCACAGACAACATTTTGAGCTTCTGCCACACCTCTGAGCCAGTGACAAGGAAGTACTTTACAAATGCCCGCAGGGAGGAACTGAAACACGGAGCAACAGAATCACCTGGCCCAGCTCAGACTACGAATCAAGAGCAGAGTCAGGAGCTCTGACTGAGCTCTACCTACAGGAAACTGCAGTGCAAGCCCTCTTGCTGACTGCTCCGCGTGTTCAGCACGGCTGCGAAGATTGCAGCTTCACTTGGATCCATTTTCTAGGAAGGGGAGGGGTGTGGGGGCAATGGAAACCACATGTGGCAAGGAACTCCAGGCTTTTACAAAGGCACTGAAGCCACTCCACTGAAACGTGACTGGACAGTAACAGACTACTGCTACGCGCAAAGCACACACCCATGACAAGCAGCTGAGTGCAGCCCTTACCTGTTTCATTAAAACCTTCATGTGGTGGGTGCTGCCTCTGCAATAGGCCTCCAAGATCAAGCCAAACCTCAGAGCGACTGCTGGGACATGCATTTCTGACCTAGAGACAAGGGGGAGATTAAAGCTAACCTGACTCACTGCAGCTAGTGACTGCAGCTGCCGTTCAGGCCACTGCAGGACAAGTGTTAATGGCTCCATTCAGATTCCTTTTATGTATGATGGAGAGGGCAAAAAACCAGAGGGAACTGAAGTAAAATCCAGTGCCTGAAGCAACAAAGTTTCTTTCTGGATGGCTAACTAGCTCAGCCTTGCCTGCCAAGAGCACAGCCTTTTGAGCACTGGCCACTGAAGTCCCCAATTTAGGAAGTAACAGCTGATTTTGGGGACCCAGCATGAGCCCCCAACCCTCTGAGAATCAGGCCCTACAAGGCACCCCAAAAGTGAGCACCCCATTCACTGAGATGGCTGCATTAAGGGACAGAGGGAGAAGGATGGATCCTGTCCCAAAAAGGCAAGGTTGCTTCAGGATCTCACACAGGAGTCGCAGGTGCCAGCTGAACCAGTATGAGCCAGGTTTAAAATCAATCGCTGTGTCCACACAAAAAAACCTGATGCCACCTCCCATCCTTCACTGAACAAGCGAATGCAGTGCTGGGTACCCACCAGCTCCAGGCTGTCCAGAAACCTGATGATCTGAACGGAAGAAAGGGGCCAACTTCTCACCTTTCAGATTTCAGGACAAGTTTGTGGAGCTGACAATAAGAACGAGCGAGTAAAACTGTCCAGAGCACCTCGCTGACTCGGGAATCAAAAGTTCTATCGAAAACCCACTGGCCGGACGTTCCTAAGTCCCTCAAGAAGCTTTGAACAAAGTCACCCCCTAGTTTTTTGCCCTTGCAAAAGGAGTCCACTTGATACAGAAGCAGCGAGAGAAACACCCCGCAAAATAATCCCATGATGCCATTTGGTGGGTCTGACCTGCACTTGGTCAATCACCCCTTACCTGAGATGCCAGAAGAGGAAGTGCCCTATTTTGCGGTTGGATAGAGCTCTGTCCAACAGGAACTTGGTTAATTCACAGTCTAAGTAGGATTCATACTTGAGCACCTGGACAAGCTGCAGCAGATACTGGAACAGCTCCTCATCTCTGGGGGGGGGG
>NW_017729014.1:12189947-12193003 GCF_001723915.1 Gavialis gangeticus
TCTCGGGTGGGGGGGGGGGGGCGGGGAAAAGAGATCAGAGATGTCACCTTCACTGTGTCAGGCCCACACAAACATGCAGATAAGGCCCATGCATTTGCCCATGATCCTCCTCTGCAATCCAGGAGCCAACTGGGGAGGGGCCCTGCAGTTCCGGGCACTTACGTCAGCTTTTTTAAGGAGTTAATAGTGAAGAAACCAACATAACGGTCAGGGAAGCTGAAATCCAGCAGCTCCAAGGCGCTCAGCACAGGCAGCTCTGGCCAGGTCTGGAGCAGGGAGATCATCTACAGGGAGAAGAACATGACGCTGGGTAAGAAGTCTGAGCAGGAAGGGCTGGGCGGCAGGGGCAGGGGCTAAGACATCCCAAGAGGCAGAAGTAGTGACCCAGGCCCCAAGTCCAAAGCATTTTGCTTGGTGTTTCGCTTGAGTGCCTGTATATGCCTATGGGAGCTAGGACCAATGACACAGTATCGTGTAGGGCTGGAGGGGCCCTCCAGAGGCCACCTCAGCCAAACCCTGCACTGAGGCAGGATCTGGCAGACCATGACTGCCCTGAACAGGCATCTGCCAAACCTGCTCTAAGGAGCTTCCCACACACGGATCTCCTATAGGAATCTCACTCCCTCCCTGCACGGCCCAGACAGGTGTTTCATCTCCCTCAGGGTTAGAAACCTTTTCTTGTTATCCAACCTCAATCTTTTGTGCATGTACATTAAACCGATTTCTTCTCATCCATGTTCCCGTGGATATGGTGGGGACCGATCAGCATCCTCTTCACAAGGACCTGATAAGTTAGCTCATTATCTCCCTTCAGACACGCTTGGTTTTTTTTCCTAGACTAAACGTCAGTCCCCTCCACCTTCCTTTGTTGGTCACTGCTGCCTTGAATAGCACTTGGGAAACTGGAGCTTTGCAAGAGCTCCCGACATGACAATACCATGACTCTCTCAGAGGGTTTCACAGGACTACCGGGCCTACTAACATGGAGACAGTGACAGTGGCAAAGCCTGGGAGGGGAGCACGAGCTACTCGGGCTCCGTGGAGCTGTTTGACAGTTCTCCTCCTCATCCAGAAGCTTTACGACACTGGCTGTCTGCACCGTAACAGTCCCCAAGCCTGGGTGCTCAGGGCCCAAAGGACTTTGAGACGCACCGCAGTACCTGCATGCAGGGCAAAGGGGAGAGAACACCTGTATGTTGTGCCCAGCTTTTTGCTGGGCCTGTTACTGGGGCTGATGCTTGCTCCTGCCTTGCGTTCCTGGGCCAGAACCACCCTGTGGCCTCCTCACCTGGGCCACGTCCTCGTGTTTGTTCCACTTAGTGATGATCAGGAGCTTTGCCAAGGCCTCTGGGTACTGGTCCCGGATGTGGTACCTCATCTTCCACATCAAATCCTTCTCATGTTCATAGAGCTCAGTGTGGCTCCTTCGCTCCAGGATCTCCTTCAGCTGCTGCTTCTGCCAGGAGAAGCGCAGGAGAGGGCACATTCAGGGCTCAGTCTGAATCAAAAGGGGCCTGCCCCATTCGTTCCATGCACCAGGACAAGCTGCAAAGGCTGGGGCCAGAATAGGCCGTAAAGCCACACAACCCAGGTGGAGGAAGAAGCTGGGACAGGCATGGGATTAAGTTGCTGTATAGGGCTGACCCCAGGGAAACCAGAAAGGTCAGGCCACGCTCACGTGGGAGGCCTCTCCTAGAAGTTATCATCCACGTGTCAGGCACTTACCTCCTCTGGATCGTCGAGTGTGGCGCGGCTGTGTTCTCCGTTCCTCCCCAGATCCAGCAGCTGGAACACAGGAACGGGCTGAGTGAAACGTCTACCCCCGTGGCCTGCACAGCCCGCTCCCACTTTCAGCAGCTGCTCTTTGTTAAGGCCCAGTTCTTTCCTAGCCCATTAGCACAGAACTGCCCCGTGGACCCTCCTGCTCCAGAGCCAGGTGCGATAAACCCTGAATTTCTCCTTTTCCTAGTGGTGGTGTGTGCCCCGGCAGAGTTAAACTGGAAGGGGTGCCAGCCTGCTGAGCCAAGGGGAAAAAATCCATCAAGGATGGCAGAGATAAAGGCACAGATTCATAGAAAATGAGGGCTGGAAGGGACCTCGGGAGGTCATCTAGTCCAACCCCCTGCTCCAACTAGGACCATCCCCAAATAGATCATCCCAGCCAAGGCTTTGTCTGGCTGGGTCTTAAAACCTCTAAAGATGGAGATTCCACCACCTCCCTGGGTAACCTGTCCCAGTGCCCTACTACCCTCCTCATGAGCAAGTTCTTCCTAATATCTAACCTAAACTTCCCTTGCTGCAACTTGAGACCCTTGCTCCTTGTTCTGTCATCTGCCCCCACTGACAGCAGTCCAGCTCCATCCTCTTTGGGACCCCCCTTCAGGGAGTTGAAGGCTGCTATTAAATTCCCTCTCAGGCTTCTCTAAGCTACATAAACCTCGCTCCCTCAGCCTCTCCTCATCTGTCATGTGCCCCAGCCCCCTAACTATTTTCATTGCCCTCTGCTGAACTCTCGCCAATTTGTCCACGTCCTTCCTGTACTAGGGGGTCCAAATCTGGACGCAGTACTTCAGATGTGGCCTCACCACATCTGAATAAGAAGGGAAGAGTCACTTCTCTTGATCTGCTGGCAACAATCCTACCAATGCAGCCCAGGTTGCTATTAGCCTTCTTGGCAGCAAGGGCATACTGCTGGCTCATATTCAGCTTATTGTCCACCGTAACCCCCAGGTCCTTTTCTGCAGAGCTGCTGCTTAGGCAGTCAGCCCCCAGTCTGCACCTGTGCATGGGACTGTTCTGTCCTACGTGCAGGACTTTGCAGTTCTAAGATGCAGGAACACATGAAGGATGGCAGAGATGCCTAAATCAGTAAGGATCAGCAAGGTCCAGGACAAAAGAAACCAGCATCCCTTCACTCAGGAGGCACAATGATGAAACAACGATGTCCAGCAAATGGCAATGCCAAAGCTGCCATGAATGGGGGCACAGCCCCTCTCCTCAGCTGCCACAGGATGACTGCTGCCACAGCACTGGTCTCTGGGGCTGGAGCAGTCACT
>NW_017729014.1:12198003-12209487 GCF_001723915.1 Gavialis gangeticus
CGTGCAGGACTTTGCAGTTCTAAGATGCAGGAACACATGAAGGATGGCAGAGATGCCTAAATCAGTAAGGATCAGCAAGGTCCAGGACAAAAGAAACCAGCATCCCTTCACTCAGGAGGCACAATGATGAAACAACGATGTCCAGCAAATGGCAATGCCAAAGCTGCCATGAATGGGGGCACAGCCCCTCTCCTCAGCTGCCACAGGATGACTGCTGCCACAGCACTGGTCTCTGGGGCTAGAGCAGTCACTGGAGGTGGGGGGAAGCTCTCAGTTCCTTTCTCAGCTCTAGGACTAAAATAAGCAGCTTGAGGGTGACAGAGGCCAGCTGTACCATAACTTTCTTTCCAGCTGGTTCCTTGCTTGAGCTAGGTAAAGGCCTGAATTCAAATTTCTTCTGGTGTGGCTGGAGCAGGGATTGAAATGCAAGATGAAAGGCCTAACCTAAGCAGATGGGAAGTCCCTCACAGTAACACAGAGGCAGGCTGTTCTCTGGCCTGGAGAGGCAGGAGCGGTTCCCAGGAACAGGGCAGCCTGAGACCTGGTCTGCCCAGTGTGCTCAGATGGGAAAATAGGAGAGGCCAATGAGCAGGAGGAGGACAGGAAAGTCCTCATCTTCTGCTTTACGTTACTGAGGCATTGGCAAAAGAGGGACGTGCTGCAGGAGCCCAGAGACTGGAACCCAGGATGGATGTAGGAAAGGCAAGAGCACAAGGGAATGGGCCACGCAGGGCAGAACTGAAGCTGACACCATCTTCCCACCCCCATAAATCTTACTTTTCTCGCCCCTCCACAGCACATGCTGAAGGGATGGTTGGCTCAGCTGATAGCATGGTGGAAAGGGTGTTGCCTGACGAAAGGGGACCTGTGGTTCAAGTCTCCAGTCGTGGATGGAACCACTTTGAATGGCTCGGCTCCCCCAGTTCCTCACTAAGTTACTCCCCATCCCTTCAGGTGCTCACCCAGCAAATGAGCAACCCCAACCCAGGCCCCCTCCCTCTCAGTCTGAGGGGAGTTTAACACAACTCCTTACAGGGTGTGAGACCTGGGACAGGTGAAGGCCATGGGCTTAAAAAAATAAGCCTGCAGAGATCCCAGCAGCTGCCAGATCAGAACCCAGGCTTCCCATTTGCAGCGTAAATGCCCAAGCCCCAGCAACAAGCAGCTCACAACCCACATCTCCACTGTGAAAGGCAGATGCCCGAGTCCTTAGACTACCAGGCCAGAGCCCTAGTCGCCACTCCTACTAACAGGGACAAGAGGAACAAGACGTCTCTAGGTTGATGAAGCAGAGCCAGTCCCCTGACACAGGTCAGCCTGAGACCCTGCTTGTCCTGCCTGCTGTAAGAGAGGCAGAGGAAGGGATCTGAATTGAGGTCTTTGCATTTCCCAAGCAAGAAACTAGCCAGCCAGCCTGTGGAAGCCAAGCTCCTTCCAGGAAGAGGAACACAGCCCATTTCCCCCCTGCCAAGCCAAATGCACCAGGCTGGAGGTAGCCCCAGGCTCGCTGCACCCTGGCGCAGTGAATCTGCTGCACCAACTCAAGGGCCAAGTACCTGTTCGTAAGATGGGTAGTGCACCGGATGGACCAAGACATTGGGAAAGCAGATAACCAAGGCTGCTGCACTCTCTGTGTTTGGGTTGCTCTGGACTGTGCCCATGGGATTCAACAGCTCCCCTTTCTCATCTGAAAAGGAAGACAGGCAGACATCACGAGGCTGGATTCCCCTGTGTAGTGAAGGGGTCAGCAGGAGAAGCAGCATGGTTCTAATTCTAGCTCTGCCAGTGACCTATTCTCCGGCCTTGGGCACATCACTTCATTTGCATGCGTCTCATTTCCCACTCCATCTTTGACCTGTCCTATATGCTTCAACTGTGAGCTCTCTGGGACATTGGCTGTATCTTACCAGAAGCATATAGCTCTGAGCTGATCTTGATGAGGCCTCTATGTGGCACTGCAATATCAATACCTAATAACAGAGCCACACCTCCAGTAGACAGATATTAAACTGAAATAGCTCTGTACTTCTGCTGCCCTTCTTACCATCCTCTGGACACTAACACACAAGGCAGGCTGTTGTCTCTCCTTGTGCTTCCACCCCGCCTGAACAACAGAAAGCTCCAGTTTGTGACGTACCTGGGAATGATGACCACATATGCAGACAGCACTCTCCTGCTTTTAGCTGGTCCTTGTAGTCAAAAAGCATGACATTCACCCAAGCTATTGGGCAGTCCTGCAGAAGGAACACAAGGTTGGTCAAGATGAAATTCTTCCAGGAGCCAGCTGCTGGAGGGAGGAGGGTTAGCAAGGAAGTACAAACACAGGCACCATAAAATATCAAAAAATTAGAGCCCTATGATCTCCCCCTTGCTCCCTTTAGGAACCACCATGACCTGGTAAACTTCCATTTGTAGAAAATATAGACATCACTTCACCCATCACTGGAGTGCAACTGTTTCTGGGGTGGGACCAGCAGAAAGCACTTCACATGAAGAGCACTGTGCCTAACAAACTGCACTGGGAGGAAGGGAGGGAGGCAGAATGTAGTTCACGAAGTTGGAAGTTGACCAGGCAAAAAGGACTGGCATTCCTATCTTTGAGAAAAGTCCCAGGAGATGCAGCTCACAAGCAGCAGGGACTTCAGAGAGAGTTATCATCCAGAAGCATGTCTCTTCCTAGCACTGCCTGAAGTATTGGTTCGGTATAGCTAAAACCAGACAGTCATCCACAGAACACCGACCCTGATGCTGCATAGCACTATCAAAAACAAAGCATCACCACATGCCTGGTACTTCAATGCTTGATAACAAGCATGCTTGGAGAACCTCTAGATTTCCAGGAAGACCTCTCAACCCTGGATCCCTCACTAAAATGTAAATCCTTGGTGGCAACCTAAGTACTTTATGCATTTCCAGACCTCCTGCTAAGCTATGCTAGTATGGGAAACAGTTCAGCTGTAATGGACTCAGAAACCTGGATATGGAGATAAAGTCAGGTATGTCAGATCAATGGGGAAAATTTTATTATTTAGTAAGTACGCCGTTCGTAGCTTTAGTATAACAAAAAGAGCTTTTCTTCCACAGAGGAAAAAAAAAATTTTATAAATGGAGCAGGCAGAAATAATACAACCTAACACACAAGACCATCCTCCCCTACTGCAGTTACACTAATGACATGATTTTGCTCATTCAGTTTTTCAGCAACATAGTTTGGCCAGCATCACGGTTCCAGCAGCACCAGCACTATTGTAGCATTCGGCCTGGTCAGTCAGAAAGCAAGTTAACACAGAAGCTGACTTCCCAAGATAGCGAGAGGGGGCAGAGATCTAGGAGATGAAGTTATCACTATGGTCAGTACTGACCACTTGAGTGAGAATACACACACACACGCAGATCAGATTTGAAAGAAGCCACAAAAAGACCTTTACTGTCCCTCCACCGTGATGTCCTGAAGAAAACATTAAGGCTTCCCTGGAAGACATGGACAGGGATTTCATTTGCAGGGGAGATAGGAACACCTGCTCTTTTCCTAGCATAGCACACATGAATCACTTCTGACCGACTTCTTGCAAGCCCCCAGCCCACACCACTGACCTAACTGGACTCTTAGGTATCTTCGGCATGATCCCATTTGCTGCGATACCTTCCAGTCTCTGATGGGGAGCCAAACACAACGGCAAAACCCTTCCTATCAAACCAAAACACAGTGTGGAGGCTCCAAAACAGCAAAGCAAGGTATCCAGTGGAGAAGGGCCAGAAAATGATGATGACTCAACATCTTCTAAGTAAGGACAAAAATACTTTTCACGTGATTCAGAGGCAATGAAACAAACCAGAAGGGCACTAACCGTATCACTCATTCTTGTTAAGTGTGCATGATCAATGCTTCTGAGTAGCAAATGATTCAGCCCCATATTTCTGCTTCCAGACAGTGCAGTCAGAGCTATCCAGGTAGTTCATGTAATACTGTAACTTCATAACTGCACTGAGATGAATCATCAACAAGCAAGAAGCCAATGAGGAACTGTGCAAAGCATCAGGGCATAAGGCTGGGACTTGCAAAGAAGCATAAGGAAATTGGACATCTAATTCACACCGACTTTTCAATGAGTTTTGAGTACTTAACTTCCTTAGATGTCTTTAAAAATCTCAGCCTGAAAACACACAGGTAAGCAAACTGTGCAAAGCTCAGCTCAAGCCAGCACTATAGATCTTACAGTGGAAATCAGCCTTTCCTGCTTTCCATATCAACAAGACAGGCACATGGGCGAGATGGTCTCAAAGTCAGCCAAACAGGCTGGTTCTGTTCTCTAATTGCCGTGGATGTGAATGCCACTCCTGAGTGACCACAAACACTCAACATTCAAAGGATTCATGAGTATCATTAATTGCACAACAGCTTCTACAGGATTCAGTTAGAGGCAGGAGACCCATGTCAGGCACTGTTCACTGACGTAACAAAAACGTGGTCCCTGCTTTGACACACAAGAGTCTCCAATCTCCAGCCCATAACCTACCCCACACACCTGTGGCCTAGAGGAAACTCCACTGGCGCTGAGCTCTGCTCCTATGGATTTCCATCAAGGCCAATATTGCTCTGCACAAACATCTCAGTCCCATCAGTGGAATGGAGGAGCCCGCAGATCTTATCATCCAACAGCCTCGGTTCTTCCCCTGGTTTTCTGCACCCTGGTAAATGTGGCCAGTGTATCCTCCCCTTCAGCTGTTCTCAGCTTCTGTGCAATGGCAGTGGTTTTGGGGGAGCTGAAAAACTTTTCTTTCATTTTTTTTTTAAGATGGTATCTAAGCCATCACACAGGAAAAAAAAAACAACAGGTTTTTTGTTCCTCTGTGGCCATGAAGAAATCCTTCAAATGCCACACCCTGGGGGGATTATATTTACTGAATAATCAGCACCAGGGAAGGGACACCAAGGATTCACAGATGATGCTCAAGGATATTAATTTTTACTGGAAGTATTGTGTTCTTGGGCACCAGATGACTCGTGCTTGGTCCCATATGGCACAATAGCCTTGAGCAGTCTTCTCCTTTGGGACATATTTGGTGAAACATGATGTCCCTCTTGTCTTCCCTCTGCCCAGGGTTTGCACAAACCCCCTTCACTGTTGCAGAGAAGAGGCACCACGTGACAAGTTTTAACCTCTGGCAAACCCTGGAAGGCTGAGAAGGGGAAATGAGTGCAAATCACTCCTCTTTTTTTTTTGCAGGTGAATTCACACTTACTTTCTTAATTCACCCTGACTGGTGCAGGGAGAGCAAAACACCCCATCTCCTGCAGAAGTTACATTACAACAGCCCCTCATAGTGGAAGCTCTTTCCATACTGGCTGAAGCTTTTTCCTCTTTGAAAGGCAAGAGCCCTGAGCCTTTCGCTTAGGGCAGCTTTTTTTCTCTGCCCTGATGAGACAGGCCCAGTGCCAGCCCACACTCACCGCCTTCTTGGACTTCTTCTTCGTGGAACGTGCCTTCTTGGCCTTCTCGATGACAGAGTAGAGGGCGAAGCAGAGCCGGGCCATGCGCGGCAGGTCACAGATGTTAATATCAAAGTCCAGCCGCTGCTTCCACACTGGCTCTGAACACACGTTCACCTCAGAGCTCGACACCATCTTGCAGAGCATCTCATTGCCATGGAAGAGGCCTGCCTGCACCACCAGCTGAGAACGAGAGAGAAGAGCACACAGGGGTCAGTGCTGACCTCATCTGACAGGGGGGTGATTAGAATGGGCCTGGGAGAGAAAACAAACACTCCCGGGCTCTACTCCCATTTCTTGCCACTTTCCTTTCCTTCTTCATGTCCTTGGGACAAAGCATTTACCAGTATTCACCAATTTGCTGGAATCTGACAGACGGCGCTGTAAGCACTTCTGCTATGGCCTCAAACTTATGACCTCTGGCCAACTGTCAACCATGCACCCTAGTGTCCATGCCACCCCAGCCCTTGCCACTGATGCACCCTCAGACCTTGATCAAGACCCTTCACTTCTCAGTGCACTCATCGCAGAGGCATCGCTTCCTTGAACCCACCACTAAGTGTGCATCATGGACTCTACTCTGTGCTCTGTTCACAGAGGAGACAAATCTGCTGCAGCCCCAGCAGGTGAGCCCATCTCTCTTGAGCTAGAGACACACGAAGCTCTGGAAGTCCCCGGTGTGTCAGCCAACATGGTCTCAGTTCCTCTGGTGCTGGGCTACATCAGGAAGCCCAGTGGGCAGAGACAATTTACCACACCTTAACCACTGAGAGGCAGGAAGGGTCCAGGAGAGGAACTGGGCCACACACCACAGGGAAGCCAATCATCAAGAACCTGGCAGGGGATAGGCTATGATGGAAGTAAATTAATAGTGTGTGTTGAGGGGGGGTGGAAGGTGGAACCAGCCTGGCTCCGGCACAAGTCCCGTAGCACATCCACTGGTAAAGTACAAAGCTATCTTTCTGCAATCTGCAAGGTCTCTGCAAGCCTCTGCCCATGCCCGTCACAGTACAGGGATGGCGCTGCCTCCCTCCTGGTCTGTGTTAACCCAGGCTCTACAAATTGTCACCAGTCCAGGTCCCCTGCCCACACTGGAAGCTGCTCACAGGGGAGTTGGACCAAAAGGTTTAACCCTCTTGCTGTCACCTATGAATCTCAGTCCTCCACCACCCAGTAACAAGACCAGAGCCCCAACAGATAGGAATGTCCACATATGGCACAGCCAGTGCATTCTCCATCTTCTTCTCGCTTGCTTGCCCCATGTTATGGACAAACCATTCACCTCCCAGAGCCCATCCTTTTTCCATTCCCCTCCAGTCCCTTGCTTCCAGGCTCACCTCCTCACCCTCCACCCTCTTCTCTAGTAGAGCCCCCTTTCTCTTCCTCTGCTCTTGCTGGTCTCCAGTATTTCTGCATCTGCACCAAGCAAGGTCACCACAGGCCAAGTGGCTGAGCTCACTACTCAGAAACCCACAGCAGGGGTTTCTAAGAATGTGCTGCTTGCTCAGGGAGCTGTTAGCTAGCGACCTCCCTCCCCCTTCCTGTTGTGCAGCATTTTAGAGGCAGCCCCAGAGCTGAATGAAGGCCAATGTGGTGAAAACACGTGACCTCAGGTTTTGGATCCCGGCTTTCTTTAACGCATGCAATAAACAACAAAACCCCCCACAAACCCAGCCTGCACATACCTTCATCCTCTCATCAGCGTTGACCTTACTGCCTTGCACCAGATCAATATAAAAGGGCTGCTCAAGGGACCACAGAGACCCACTGTTTGGCTAGAGAGAAGGGAAATAACAGAGCCTAAGTCAGAAAATGAACTGGGAGGAAGACCACCCTGCAAGGAGGCAAGCAGGGGTCCTGCAACATAGCAGCAGTGCATCCTCCCAGCCCTCCACTGAGTTATTCCCCTTGCACTGGGTGTTTGTGGGGGCACAACGTTTATACTACACATACAGATTGCCCAGGGAGCGGATGCCTCTCTCACCGTAGAGATAGTATTTAGTCTTCATCCAGGCATTTCAGATCTATATTTTCCCGTAACGTACCAAGGCCCAGAGAGACTACATGATTTGCCCAGGGTCACCTGGCTGGTCAGTGGCAGAGTCAGGAATAGACTGCATCTTTCCTGAGTCCCAGCTTAGTGGTCTATCCACTAGGCCACACATTGGCCAGGGGGCACAGTTCCTGCTCATGCCAGGGCTAAATTTGGCTCAGCAAAAGTAAATTATTTGTCCAAACCCAAACTGAGACACAGGCTAGGAGCTGGGATGAGAACCGAGACGCTCCAGGCTCCCAGTCCTGTGCTCAGACTTCCTGCCTTTGGAAACCAGGGGCCTTCCCCATTACAGGTTTCTTTGATGTCTGAATGAAACATGACTTGCAGTACTGCCTCGTGCAGTAATTGAGGAAGTTCTCAGTGTTGCTGCAGATGTGGGGAAAGCTGTCCACCCTGCTTGCTAGGCAGATGACACTAGCATCTCAGTCAGCACCACTGTGGGAAAAGGAGGGAAAGGACAAAAGGGCATGCTAGGGGACGAGACTCTGGGGAAGAAGGATGGTCAAGTGCCTCTACCTTTTTCTTGGGCAGTGGGGGAGGCTTGGCACCCATCTTTGGGGGATGGGTGATGCAGTTGGTCTGCTCATCTCGCATGGCAACGATGGTGGAGTAGTGCACCATCGTCAGGTGGGGCATCAGGCCCTGGTGCAGGCAGCTGCGGATGTACTGGTGGAAGAAGGAGCAGAGAGAACAGAATAATCTGTGCAGAACGGAAACAGCCTGGAAGCCAAGGGGATGTGGAATGGGCAGTGCTGGGGGGAAGCAGGCCTGGCTCGAGCAGGGAGCGAGGAGAAGGCAGTGTGAACATGACCCTGCAGCCCCCAAAGTTAGTTATTTCTGACAATTCCTCTATAAACTTGCCTCTTTCCTGGGAGACGTGTCTGACACAACGAACCCTGGAGACTTAAGCAAAGCTCCAACAGTGCATGGCTCAGGCACCTGAAGGCTTCCCTGACATAAGGGAAAGCTGCTGGAAAAGCCTAATGTTCCAGACAGCAGAGAAGCCAGTCATCAAAGCAAAGGGCACACACCAGAGGATGCTACACGTGACTTCTTCAGCAGTGGGGGTACTGCTCTATGTTGCCAGCTTAGAGGCAGAGCTCTCTCCCCCAAAAAGACTAATACTGTGGCAGGCCACATCCCAATAGAGGACACTGCCAGCACATCTAGACGGGTTGTGGATGTGAAGCAAGAGCAGGAGCATCCTACTGTTCCATCCCAGGGGACAAAGGGCCTTTGGGAAAGAGCCCAGCAGCAGACAAAGGCATGGGACTCACCTGGAACTGGTACAGAGGGTAGTTCCCATAGAGGTATTCACATTTTCCATTCACCTGTAGGGTATAGTCCTCTGGGCTCTCCACAGTCTGGTGGCGGAAAACGGTAGCTTGCTTCTTGATGGCGTAGCTCATTAATGTGCTGGGGTATTCCCTGGGGGAGATCTGGAAGGTGAAGCTCTCCTGCAGTCCCAAGAAAGCAACACGGGCACTCAGATACAGGCTCAGCAAGGGCTCAGCCCAGCACAGAAAACAGCAGCAATAAGAGTCAAGGACCCCAAGATGCAGAGGAAAGAGTAAAATACCAGGGATAGACCCAGAAATGCAGAGAAAGTCAGAAGAGCAGAGCATGACTGCAGGCCAAAGCAGACTGGAGCAGCCATCTCATGTGACAAGCACAGGCCTGGGAGCTAGGATCTTCTCAAGCCCTGTACCAGGAGCTGCCACCTCCATCCCTGGGTCCTTGGACAAGTTATTCCAAACCTCCTGTGGCCATCTGCTGCAAGGGGGAACAAGGCTACTAAACAGGCCTGACTGCTGGGCAGGTGCTAAGCATTCTGGCTGGCTGCATCCAGCCTGAGCAGGCAGCTCCATGTCATGTCCAGGCACAACTTGAAAAGATCAGAGTTAACAGAGAGCAGCAGGTGGGAGCAAGAGGTTACACCAGGTGCCCTGGGGGACACAGACTAACACCTGGAAGCAGCGCATTTAGATCATGAGATCATCCACCTCTTTCAACCTGTTCCAGCAGCTACAAATTTTGCAAACACACATACACAGGGGACCTTGGCTTGTGGGGCATGGGCAAAGCTGATCTGGGAAGGGTATGGCTCCATCACCACCTGTTAGCTATCAGCTCATACAGACTCCTTCCCAGCTATCCCCATCAACGGTAGCCCAAGCAGTCAAAACTGCTCCCGAACACACAGGGTTACTGCCTGCCCCTACCCCAGCACCTTTTCCCATGTTTTGGTTCCTGGATTAGGAGCTAGAATTGAGAGCAAAAGCACAGACAAGGAGTTCACGGCTTTACCCCGCCAGATTCAAACATGACGTTGACAAAGATGTTCTTGTGGGGGACGTGCAGAGGGCTGGTCCCGAGGCCTTTGGCCAAGGGCTCTAGCTGCAGGGGAAAGCTGTACTCCATCCAGGCCATCCAGCTCAGCTGCTGCCGCTTCGCTGCCCTCTCCTCACAGAACTGGCGCATTTTGGTACGGAAGTCGCTCACCTCTGGGTCCGGCACAGAGTCAAACTCGTGCAAACCTGAGCAGTGTGGTCAGAGAACAGACGCATGTAAGGACAACCGCACAGCCCTAGGGCAACCAGTCTCTAATAATCAGCTGCATGGGGAGATCAGACCCTCCACTCAGGGTCAGACTGATCACTATATTTGGGGTCAGGAAGGACTTTTGGTCACACTACTATGGACTGTGGGGTTTTTTGCCTTCCTCTGTAGCAGGGTTCATTGCCTTTTACCTGGGATCTTTTGAATGTATACTAACAGCCCTAAACAGAAGTAGGACATTGGCTGCCACGGTCCCACTCCTTTACCTGTGGCAGGTTAGGGTGTTGTGTCTCATATCGCGACAGGGTTGGCAGCAGTTTTACAAAGAGTATGAATTGTATAGGGTGGTTTGGATAGGGGTGATGCTGCCTCAGGCAGGGAGTTGAACTAGATGTGACCTCTGGAGACTTCCAGCCCTGCCTCTCTCCGATTCTTTGGAAACACCACTTCATACACAATAGAAACGCCCACAGCATCAGCTTCTGCTGGCTGCATGCTTACACCAGTCTGACACAGAGACTCCAGCTGGGAGACTGGGATGAGAGGAGAGACTGCGCCCCTTCCCCAGCCAATGCACACAGTGTTCCTCTATGTGGACTGCTGCTAGGGTTGAGAGTAAGCGAGCTCCTCTAGGGACTGTGCTCCTGGACACTTCTGCCCCCAGTGAAAGCAACCTGCCCCCAGTGCAAGGACTGGGGAGGCAAAAGGATGGGACTGACCTTTGCCAATGAGCAAGCTGATCTGGGAATTAATCAGCTTCTTGACCCGGTCACCTTCTCGCGCCACGAGCCGCAGAACAGGCAGGAAGGGCTGGATGTCACAGAGACGCCGCTGCTCATCCTCCAGCTCCTGCTGCTCAGCTGTCTGATTGATGCAGGTGAAGACATAGGCCTCGGGATCATTGAGCATGTGATATAAAGGTTCATACTGCGCATGCTGCCAGACCACCTGGAACAAACCAACAGCCAGGTGAGGCCACTGGCGCACTGGCTGAACCACCGCACTCCTCCCAGCCCCTCCATTCATTGCCTGTCCTATATCCATGGCCTCCCCAGGAAGTCAAGCCATTCCGCTGGCAGGTGCAGCCATTAACTGGAGTCCTGCTGTACCAGGGTCCCTACCCTCAGAGGCAGCATGCTGCAAGTCCCTACCCTCAGAGGCAGCATCCCGAGAAGTTCTGGACTCCACATCTGCAATGACACCCTTGGGTAGTGCCGCAGTGCACTACAGTGGTGCATCTACACATGCACTTTAATGAACGTTAGTTTATTTTAATGTGCATAAAAGCCTCGCTAAAAAAAAAAAGTGATATTTAGTTAATGAACATTAAAATAGGCTAACACACATTAAGCATCACTAAAAAAAAAAAAAAAAAAAT
>NW_017729014.1:12209614-12218083 GCF_001723915.1 Gavialis gangeticus
TAAAAAAAGGTAAACAACATTAAACAACACTAAAAAAAAAAAAAAAAAAAATGTTCTTTAGTTAATGCGCATTAAGACAGGCTAATGCTCATTTACCTAGTACTTCACAACGAAGGACATTTATACACACGGCCCAGGAGGCATGGGGTGGGCAGCGCTTTAATTAGCGCAGCTCCGAAAGTCACACTAATTCAACGTGCCGGGAGTGTCATGTGTATTAACGTCCCTGCACTGAAGAATGGCAGCAGGGCATTTTGAACTAAAACTCATCAAACAAGCTTTAGTTTAATGTGCCCTGCTGCCATTTTTCAGTGCAGGGACGCTTATACACATGATACTGGAAGCTGCTGAAGCATACTAATTTCCATGCTCCAGCAGACTCGATTAATCTCCTGTCTGCTCCGAAGTGCTGGAATTCCAGTGCGTCAGAGCAGGCTCCCTCCACGAGTACAGAAGTGAGGTACTAGGTTTAATGCACATTAACTAAAGCACATTAATGTACGTGTAGACACACCCACTGTGGGGCACTGTTCACGAGGTCTCTGAGCACAGGCTGGGCCATATATGAGGCAACGCGGATAGCAGCAACTATTGCTGACCTGGTTTATCTTCTGAGGTCTCTGGTCTCATGGAATCAGTTGCAAAGACCGAATTTTCAGCCTGACTTTAACCTGGCTGTCCTTTTTGTGTCCACACTTTCTGATGCAATGCATCTCTCTGTCTGCATATTTAAATGACCCTCTGGCTTCACAATATCCAAATTCCTCAAAACACCTTTGTCAGAGCCCGTTTAGATAGCAAGTATTACTCAGGTGAGATGTATGGGAGATTAAGGGATTCTTCTGGGTCACATGGGAAGCCTGCAAGTGAGCCAGAAACTGAGCCTCTAATTGAACCAGTGCCCCAGGCCTCTTGCACTCCAGCCCAGTTGCCTCCTCACGGGACCAGCTTTGCATCCCTGTAGATGTCATTTATTGAACTACTCAACTGCAAACAGGCAGCTGGTAGCTTAACAACGAAAGGACATCCCCAGCTGTGCCTGCAATATTTTGGCCTGAAAACTGTGGCAGAAAAAGAACTTTGAATAAGTCTGGCTCCATACGTCTGTCTCTTGTGCTCAGTGAGTCATCTGGGCCAGGCTGCAACTGCAACATGAACCAGTTGTACTCCCTTTTTCTGCTTAGAAGAATGAAAAGGTGATTTCATTTTTTTAAGCTCTCTTTCTTTCCAGCATTTAATTCCTCACATGAAACACAAAAATCCCTGTCTTTGTGCTATTAAAAGTTACCCGTCACCAGGACCTGGTTTCTGCCACACAAAAGATAGCCAAGTCCAACTCCAGAGCACTTTGATGCAAGTCTGCATTTGTATCCAGCTACCTGGGGCTGACAGCTTTTGCTTCCATTTGTGCTCATAATGAAAGGTTTGGATGGGGCAGGGGTGGGGCGTAGGTGGGGGTCTGGCAGTCCAAGTGGATGGACTGGGGCTAGGCAGTCTTCTCATATTGGGCTTCTGATTCAAACACGGCCCTGCCAGTACTTAGTTACTCAAAACCCAGTTACCATCCAAGCAGAGTTGAGTTGCTGATGTGAAATGAGTCAGCAACCTCATACACCTAGTGATGTGATGCCCACATCACAACTGGCATCATCACTGTGACGCTGTTGGTTGGCAGGCACAGCAGCAAGGTGAGAGTTTAATGGGCTGTAGAGATCATGTCTGAGAGAAGGGTCCCTCCAGGTCGGAGGTGAGGCTGGAGAAGCCACATTGCCACCTGCTCTGTGGACACACGGGGCTGTGAATCCAGCTCCTTTCCCAAACATTGGGTGGAAAAAATAAAAAGGCTCCGCCTATTTGTGAACACGCCCTTTGGAAAGCTGCATGCTGGCCCTGCGGGGCTCCCAACCTAGAAAACCCTTGCAGAAAAGGACCAGTACCTCCTTGATGGTGCCCAAGCTGGCATTGCACGACACAGGGAGGCTCAGGTAAATGCCCGTGGGCAGCAGAAAATCCACCTGGATGTTTTGGTTTTCCTCCTTGGACCAGAATTCCACGGGGCAGTAGATGCCTGGGGGCATCCTGCTCACTTCTTAGCTACCACCTGCAAAAAAGGGAGGGGGGAAACCGTTATTAATCGTGTCACAGGAACTCCCAGCGGCTCCAAGCAACATCAGGGCTGGGCACTGTACAAATACAGCACACGCCCCGACAAGCCTATGGGCCAAGAGGGAAAAATCATTACCTCCTTTTTAAGCGGGGAGGCTGGAGCTTCCTGGCCCCAATCCAGTGCCTTAAACCATCAGGCCATCCTTGCTCAGGGATGTAAGGAAGGGGCCGCACTTATATTTCAAAGCTTTTCCTTAGTTATTTGATAGTACTTTACACTCCCACTGGACTTTCCACCACATGACTGAGCTTCACTGAAGAACCACTACCCCCATTTGACAGGGGGGAGGGCTGATGCACAGAGGCAGTGTGACTTTTCCACCCAGAAAAGGGAACAACAGAGAAGCAAACAGACCACAGGAGCCCCTGCCCCTGCAGGCTGCACCTCCTCACCCTCCACGTCCGTCTTCCAGAGCCCACTGCCAGGGTGCAGGAGAAGTCATAGAAGATGCTGCTTCAAACTGCCTTTTTCAACTTGAAATTTTCTAAATTTTATTTTTATAAAACAGCAGACGAGGTCCTCTCCACACAGGCATGTGGCTGGGATGGTTTTGGTGGCTCTGCTTTCCTCCTCCTTGCTGGAGTTCCCAGGGTTCAGAACAGCGAGACAGGGAGCGTCTAGGTGTCACCAAACCCCGAGTGTCACCTGGATGCTGAAGCTGGCAAACACATGCAGGAGAACCACTCGGCCCTGAGCAGAGCCCCAGACCGGGCACGCAAACTCCACCCTTTTCACCCATTTATCCAGCAGGAAACATCCACAAGAGGACACAGCTCTGACTCACTTTCTCTGCTGGGTCATGGTCAGAAGATCATTGAGCCCAGGAAGAAAGCAGAGCCAGCAAAACCATCCCAGCCACTTGCCTGTGTGGAGAGGACCTCCTCTGCTCTTTTATAAAAATAAAATTTAGAAAAATTTAGCAAATGTATCTGTATGGCTCAGTCTATTCCCTAATGGACAGGAACCCATACCACAGCAGAGGTGGCCCTAACAAAGCCCCCTGCTGACAGCTTCAGCAGAGAAATCAAAGCTTGAATGAATCCCAGGGGCCGAGCTTCTTCCAGGACAGAAGCAAGGTAGGGCGATGGTGCAGCATGAAGGTGTTTTGGGTAAATCTGAGGCCTTTAGCTTCTGTCAATCCTTTCATCAGCTTTAACTTCAGCCTTGCACATGCCAGAAGCAACACAAGAGCTGCACTTCTTCACCCTCCCATCCCACAGAACTGGTGCCAATTTTGCTCAGTTTACAAGAGAAAGAGACAGGGTCCCAGGCTTGGCAGACTCCCCCCGCCCCCGCACACAGAGCCCTATCAAGCCACTCGGGAGCCAGACTGATGAATAAGCACGACAAAAGAAACACGCATCTTATCTGCCAGCCCCTTGGAGCAGAACATTTCCCCAGCAGTGGTGGAACAAGGATTCCCAGAAATGTGAGCCATGTTTTATCTCTCCTGCTTCCTTACTGCACATGCTGTATCACACAGGGACCGGAAGCAGAGACCACAAGCCACCCATGTGCTTTTAGAAGGAGGGTGGGAAGAAGCAGAGGGCACAGCTTCAGTGTTTGACTGGCCCACAGGAATCCTGCCCATCTATCTAGTCACTGTGGATGAGATCAGCAAACTCCCAAGGTACCATTCCTCCAAAGTCAAAAGAAAGCAGCACTGGACCAAGGGGGTGCCAGCACTCACCAGAGATGGACCAACAGCCACCTTCCTCAACTGGGATTTACTATCAGATGCAGCATCCTGGAAGGGACTGCTCTGGGATTCAGGCTGCAGGTGTGTGATGCTGCTCTTAGGTTCCCTAGTGCCACAAGTCCCAGAAGGAGTGACTCAACCTTTTGCTCTCCCAGGGTGGAGAAATGGAGCACTGTGTAGGAATTTTTAAGACAAAGTCTTAAATATGAGCTCTCCATAAACTACCCCAACCCTATAAGCCTTTGAAAGAGCGAGCTTAGAGCCTCCCCTTTGCCATAGTCGGGCTGGTCTGTCCCTTTGTTGGTGCTACACTGGCCTTGTGCGTGATGCTCAATCATTGCCGCTCTTCACGGGACTGCTCCATTAATGTAGATGCTGAATTCAGCAGCTACTCCTTGGCTCACTCATTCGAACTGCCCAGATCAGGTCGGATTTGGCCTGCACTCTCTCTGAGGAGGTGGACAGGCTCTAAAGCTGCCACGGTTGACATCTAAAGCCTTAGCTCTGATCTACTTCTTCACCTTCTAGGGATACAGGGAGGGGGGTCTGACATCCCAGGGGCTACGTGCTGCAAAAGAACCCACAATGCCAGATGCCAGTATGCCAAAGCAGTGCTCAGACACAATGGCGGTAAGAGAGATCTTAAAACACGCACAGACCAGAACGAGCCCAGAAGGCACCCAGGCTTTCGATGCAGTGCAAAATGCATTTTCCCTCAGTGTATTAGTCTTCCCCTCCTCCAGTTTGAAAGCAGGACCTTAAATATTCACCCCACTCCCCAGGTCCCGAGGTTCCCCCTGAACTCACTGCTCTCCCTCCCCAGCTCCCAGCTCTTGCCCTTCCCCATCACACCCCACAGACATTCACTATTAGCTGAGTTTGAAAAGAGTTGGTTTATATTCTGGCCAGGCTCACAGCAACACCATGCAGCACCCAAAAGCACATCACCTACACCCCTTCAGCAGCAGAACATGGGCAGGTGCCTTGGGCAAGGACCCACCCTCTGCCCAACACAGGGTATCCCCCGAGGTCCCAATCTACTGCTTATGGCAGGTATTTAGCCACCATGACCACAGCATCTCAGTGCCTCGTGATCATCAATATACTTAGTGCTTCCTCATTGCATGGGGTATTATCTTCAAGTTATGAATGAACTTGAATGAAGCCCGAGAGAATCAGTGACTTGTCCAGGGCTCCAAAGAAAATCTGGGGCAAAGGAGGGATTGAAACCCAGGTTTCTAGAGTGCAGAGGTAGTGGCCTAGCCACTAAGCCATTTCTCACCAGGTTAAGGGCATTTGTACAGGCCCTAGACATGCCCTAGCAGCACAGAAAGCAAAACACAGGCTACATGCCCTCCGTCACAACATGCCGCCAAAGCAGAAGCAGTCTCAGATACTTGCTCACTCCCTCTGGGGAGAAACCTTCCTCCTTGCCAGTCTGTACACGAGGTCTAACCTGGAGACAGCACAGCAGTGCCCTTTCGCTGTACACGTGATGATTGAAAAAGGCCATCTTGGAGACTGCATCTCAAGGGCTCTGCTGTGCCTTTCCACATGGCGTGAAGCAGTAGCTGCCATGTGGAAGGGGTGCTGGGACCCAATTGCTACCAGCTGCTCCTTTCTGAACACTGCAAGTACTACTGGGTGTGTGAAAACGAGGAGGAGGAAAGTATGTTTTGCTGAAAATGTGTCACTCACTTCCTGAGATGGGGCAGGGCTCCTACCATCCTAAGGTCAGAACCACCCCACATCCTTATCTACCCCAAGAATAACAGAAACTGGAAGCTGCTCTTGTCTGATGGGGAGCAAGCCTGCTTGATGAGCACCACAACCAGGGCTAACAGGGAGACCTGGGGAGGGACTATGAACAGCAAGCGGGAGACCCCATCCACATCAGGAGACAGTCAGGTCCTTGCTAGCCTCTCTACAAGACGGTTACTGGCTACGACCACATCCTCTTATACCAGCAAAGATATCTCTTGAGGCCTGAAAAGCAACAAGTTCTTGAACTACAAGGCATGTCAGAGCCCTGGATCCCCCCAGGGGCAACGGAGGAAGAGAAATGAATAGCGCTGCATAAAGCGGCCTCTCTTACAGCATCAGGCAGTCGAACGATAGCAACGTTTTATAACATGCTTAGCACAAACTGAGTTGAACTGAGTAATGAGTTTGGTTTAATTCTCACCCTGTGGCGATGGCACTTTTTAAACTTGCTTTCCACGGAAACTGCCACCCTGGTGAATATTCGAATTACGAAAAGCAACAAAACGAAGCAGACTGACTTTTCTTCCCCAGCTGCTGGCTCAAAACTTGCCCAGGGCTCAACACAAACGGGGAAGAGCTGACAGCTGCTGGTTAATTTCTCCGTAAATTAAGTGATTTCATTTCAGTGTACTTCCTACCGAGGAGACGGGTCTCCCAAGCCTCCAGCTTTGGCACTAATGACCTTCTTGCTGGAAACATCACCAACCTCTGATCCTATCTTCAAACGCCTGGGTCTTATTAGGAAAAGAGAACCTGTTCTTTTCTGGTGGCCACTACCACGAGATGAAATCACAAGGATGGCAGGGCAGTTTGCAACTTTAACACAAGGTGGCAGACTTTTCTCCCGCAAATGCATGGAAGTTACAAACCACTCTACTTTCTCTGTCATGACACCTGGCATGAATGATGGCCGCATAAGAACACACCTAAGCACAGGCAAGAAGTAGAGACTACCCAGCTGGAGCCAAAGCGTACTGGTGGCTAGTCCGTGAACAGGCATATTGTGACAACATTTACCAAATAACCTTATCTGAGGTCCTGCTCCTCATATAGGTTATAATGGAAACAGCCACGTACCGAATTTGATATATGCCTTGGCGGAGTGTGGAATCACACACAAAGCTTGTTTTTTATGCAGTCCATCACATTCAGATGCTCAAGTTACCCATGTCACTACTTAAGAAGTCAGGCAGTTTATACCAGAGGGGGGAAAAAAAAAAAGAAAAACCACACACCCACCATCTCCTCCTACAAGGTTTATCAACCACAACTTCAGTGTTTACAACATGCAAAGTCTGTGAACAACAAAAAAAAAAGAGATCACATGCTGCTGGGTGCCATACAGGCCTCTAAGATGCTGCTGCTGTATCAAGCCAACGCGGAGGCTCTGACGCCTACAAAATCAACTGCAACATTGACTGCTCAACCCCCGGACTGCAAAAATACTTTTCAAGTCTACAGGAACCAAGCCACACAGAGCTCGCAAGGTGATGTGTGTACAACACGAGGCAACAGGAAACAACTTTCAATTCAGGCAGGAACCAGGTTCAAGGAGATCAAAGAAGCTTTTCTTCTCCATAGACACATGTGGAACCTCCTCCCTGCTCAGCCCACATAGGCTCCACCTGAGTTTTAAACCATACTATCTATAAAGTACCCCGTGATCTGGCTTTGGAAAGGTGTTAAACTGTCCTAGCTGCAGGAGGTGAGAATCGTGTGATAAAGCAGAACCCCATTTGCTTTGCACCAAGAGCTGACGGTCCTTCAAAACCGTTCCACAATTCCCCATAAAAGATAGACGATTGTCTCAGGGCGCCTCAGGACCACGGGCCGTTCCTCCCCAGCCCAACAAGACAGCCAACGTAGGAATCAGCACGCTCAAGTTTGAGGCTAACCCAAGGCTCGATGGCCCATTCTAGCAACCACGCAGTGCAGACAGAGCTATCCCCCTTCTCTGACTGATGAAAAGTGGACTTCTTAGTTTGGCCTCAAGTCCTACCACGTG
Organism: Gavialis gangeticus; assembly: GCF_001723915.1. NCBI lineage: Eukaryota > Metazoa > Chordata > Crocodylia > Gavialidae > Gavialis > Gavialis gangeticus. Next base: position 12,217,250 of record NW_017729014.1, read on the forward strand.
TTCTGCATGGACAGACCCATGACATCCGTTCAGTCAGGAGCCCCACCGAAATTAGTTGGGGGCTTACACACAAGGAGCGTATTACAAGATCAGACCTCTGCAGCTACATGAGTTAGTTGACGCTTTGAGTCATCCATGGCCAGATGACCTAGTAATTTGCTAATTGAAAGGGGATTTCATGCTGGGCATGGCTGCCAGAAATGCAGCCCTAGAAACAAGCAATCAGCATTCAGCACTGCAAATTTCCCCCACACTACCCCAAGAAGCGCATCTCCCTGTACTGAAGTGGGCCCCAAACTGAGACTAGAAAGGAGACCAGACTTTAGAAGTCATTCAGGTTGGCCAGCAAGGTAGGGTGGAGGCCGCTTGATCCATTACAAATCCGACTGAGCACACCAAATGCAGGCTCCTGCCTCATATCCATCGGGTAGCAGCTCCTCTGTCAAGGCCAGGCCTGTCCAAGTTCAGATGTAGAACAGACCACTTCACTTCCCCATTAAAGATCCCCAAGCAGCCCCGCTATATCATTCATTCTCATGGGGGGGGTTAACATCACATATTTGCTCCTGTTTTCAAAAGTGAAATTTTCTTTGGGGGCGGAAAAATAGGTGAAGCATCTCTTATCCTTTACCGCCCTTTTAAGTTCTTTGTACAATACAGAGGCCTAGCGTGTTGGGTCCAGAGGAGTTGTGCCTCCTTCTGGCTCCTGAACACTTATTTGGGAGGCAGCATAAATTAGAGTAGCCACGGTAAGGCACTCCTCTCCTAGGGTCCTTGGTGCCCTCTCTGGTAGAGCAGGGCAGAAGCAGACAGGGGGTCATGCCCGTAAGATAG
>NW_017729014.1:12223083-12227019 GCF_001723915.1 Gavialis gangeticus
CGCCCTTTTAAGTTCTTTGTACAATACAGAGGCCTAGCGTGTTGGGTCCAGAGGAGTTGTGCCTCCTTCTGGCTCCTGAACACTTATTTGGGAGGCAGCATAAATTAGAGTAGCCACGGTAAGGCACTCCTCTCCTAGGGTCCTTGGTGCCCTCTCTGGTAGAGCAGGGCAGAAGCAGACAGGGGGTCATGCCCATAAGATAGATGGGCTTGCAATCTTCTTATCCAAAGTTAGGGCAGAGCCCAAAAGGCATTTAGACACCAAACTCTCATTGAAATCAAGCCATTAATTAGTGCAAGGTTAGTATCCCGAAACCTCCATTACAGTTTCCTAATTTATTTCATTGCACTTGGCAAACTTTTAGGAAATCTTACTTTTAACTACTATTATACCAAATATTTCAGCCTACATTTACATATTGGCTATTTACAGTCTGCCATGCAGCACTACAACCTATTCATTTTAGCTCCACTGTTCCATGGTGTCTTTGAAGCTCTCCAAACACTTGATTAATCACCTTTACTCCTCTGCTCCATGAATGGATCGTCATACACAAGCTATTAAACAGAGACAGAGATGTTTAAGCGATCTGCCCAACAGAGCAAGGCCAAAGATCTCAGCATCCTGACAGCGTTCTCTTTTAAACGCCAGACAGCGCTGCCTTCTTTTGCTTCCCCAAGAGCCAATGCCTTCCAGCACTGTGTGCGCTCAATGTCCCCCAGTGCCAAATATCCATGACAAACCATCAATGCAGCAATCGTAGATGTTTTCATTTGAAGCTGCATCAACTGATATCTCAGTCATGCCAACCTAGCCCCTCTCCGAAGCCAAGGGCAGTTTTATCTATGAAAGGACTATAAGATCAGGCCCCATTTCCGCCCAGTATCCTTTGGCTTCGTTCCTCCTTCTTTCAAACAGTGACTCCTTTCTCCAGAGTATGCAATGCTCACACCACCCCTATAAACACACCCATTAGAGACTCGCAGGGAAAAGAAATGGGAAGCAGAACTCTGCTAATGTAATCTGGGCTGGAGCTAACCTTGTTTGCGTGTATGGCTAATGCAGGGGGAGGGACCATGAACATGGGAAGAGATAGGAATGAAGTCCTTACCATGGAGATGTCCTTATGCATGGAAATAATACCGCATTGAGGTACCATTAAGAAGGCTAGCCAAGTGATCCAAAAGTGATCCATTATCATTTACACTAATAGATAAGTGCAGGTAAAAGAGCAGATCCTGCAAGCTTGCTGGCTGCATTTACTAGAAACACCATCAATGGCTTAGAGGAGCGGCAGCAACCTTTTCAAACCACGGATCGGAACAACCCGGCTCTGAGTCCGATGTGGGCCTGGTCGCTTCGGTGGCTTTCCATTGCACCTGCTGCTTCTCCCAGCCCCCCACTTTCCAGCTGGGGTGCAAGCACAGCTTGTAGCTGGTGGAAACTGTGCCAGGGCCAGGCAGCTGGAAGCTGTGACATGCTGCTCCCACGTTTGCAGCACAGCTTGGGGGGAATAGGGGGCCAGCAACAGCATGGATGCAGCTTCCAGCTGCCTGGTCCCAAGGCAGCTCCCCACCAGCTGGAAGCTGTGCCTGCATCACTGCCAGGGGGAGGCTAGGGAGCTGAGGAGGAAGCAGCAGTGGCAGCAAGGGTACCACTGGAAGTTGCCCAGCCTTGGTGCAGCTCTTTGCTGCTTAGCCCTGCCATGGATGCAGGCACAGGCCAAGCATCGGGCTCTACAGACCACATCCAGTGGCTCTGTGGGCCAGATCCAGCCTACATACAGGCCATGTGTTGCCAACCTCTGGCTTAGACAGCAGAGAAGAGGAAACAGTTTGGGCACGCTAAAGCAGCCAGGACAACAGCGAAGAAGAATAAGCAAGTTGTCTGGACAGGTCTAGGAGCTTAGCTTGGACAGAAGGATTTTGGTGGCTGCAGTTTAACTGATGTGCTCACAATGAAATAACTGATCTCTTGAAATACCATGTCCAACAGAAAACAGCATAGTCTGGGGGTTAAAGCAGGGGCTTATGAAGTCAGGACTCTTGGCTTCTACCCCACGCCTGACACCTCCCAGGTGTGGCCTTGGGCACCATCCCAGCGCTCTAGGTTTTCCATATATAAAACAGAGACTCTCCATCTCCCTCAAAGGGATGCTGCTTCTCAAATATTTGCAGTGCTTTAGGAGGCTTGGGTGAAAAGCCCAACCAAAGTGCTAGGTGTTATTACAGCTAAACTGGGCTCAGGTTGGACTGTGGGAGGAGCTGGTGACGAATGAAAATTTTCACTGGAGAGAGGACATTTCTGAAAGAAATCTTTCAATCCCTGTACAGGCCATTGGCAAAGCCAGAAACCCAGCACATCTCACTAGTGAAAAAAAAGCCACTTATGTCTAGCAATGTCCTGCACTGTCCAGCCTTCTCTACTTTCAGTGCGTACCCCAAACAAACACACATCAAGGGACTTTCACATACTACAGTTCTGAAAAGACTTTTTCATGCCTTGCCAAAATACACACTTCAAACTCCAAGGCTAAGAACACAATAGGCAGCGTGTGCTGCCATGAACAACCACACTTGGCAGCACAAGCTGGTATCAAACAAGGTAGCTGGGCTGAGCCAGCCAGCCACAAAAAATAAGTAAATAAAAATCCTGGGGTGATGTTTAATGCTGAAGCAAACCTGTCAAGTGACAAGTTGTAAACCTTCAAGTACAAGGAAGAATAAGTTAAAATCTCAACAGGGGAAGACCCTTTCCTCCTCCCTCCCATCCGGTGCTACAGAATAGAAATCTGAGAGCAAAAGGTGAGTTTCTCATCCTGTCTTTCTTGGCTAGAAGAAATGTCACTGCCACACAGTGGCTGGGGAGCACAGAAAAAGGGTGGACAAGCGTACAGAGGTAGAGGAAACCCTTAGACCTCTAGAAGAAATACCCACATCCTGATGTTAACTGAATCGAATTGCCACACTCCATGAAAAACACACTTGTAAAAAGGACAGATTTGCCTGAGCAATGAAAGGACATCCAAATTAACAAGATTTATTACAAGAATTGTTGCATCCTGCAGCATAATCCCGATGCATCATCCATACAATGCCATCATTAAGGTACTGAGTATCGGACAAACTAGAAGGCAGTATAGCCTCAGGGCCATATAATCAGTACTAGCAACTATATCATTACATTCAAGTCAGAATACACGAAACAAGCATCACATATCTATGGAAGAACTAAAAAATGGCATGGTAATCATAAGGCTACAAGAGCAATCGCATGGTTTGAAGGGACTAAGATGGGGAGAGATTAAAAGACTTAACTAACTCCTCCTGGCAAAGGGATGGGACCATCTACTTACTCATGCAAGAACAACTTTAGCACAGAAGGAAAGAAATTCAGCATGCAACAAGGGGGCATGACAGGAGATAATAGGCAAGAACCTGAGGATAACTGGACCAAATATTAGGAAGAATCTATTAGGCAGGGAATAATTTTCCATAGGACGTGAGGTACCAATTGCATGGCAAGCATTAGCTCTATTATAAACCCAGTTTTTGAAACCCCCACAAGCCTGTCCCTCCCCTCACCGCCACCCACCTAAAAAGAGAGAAAAATCTCCACAACATGTCTCATGCTGGGATAATTTTTTTCAGAGACATTTAAGAGGAAATAAAAATGTTTTATTTCCTATATTGAAAAGGGGTTCCCTGAATAAGATGGGATTATATGGCTTGAATATTATATTTGCAGAAATAGTTGCAAGAATTAAAAGGTAACAGTCAATATTTGTATCGCAGGAGCACCAAAAGCCCGAGTTAAGACTGGGGTCCTGTTACCCTCAGTTATACTCCAGCCAAGACTGGGGCTTTTAGTGCTCCTGCAGTACAAATATTAACTGTTTGCTTGACCCTTGCAGTACAGGAAGACATTGCCCCAAAA
>NW_017729014.1:12232303-12235968 GCF_001723915.1 Gavialis gangeticus
GGAAATAATACCGCATTGAGGTACCATTAAGAAGGCTAGCCAAGTGATCCAAAAGTGATCCATTATCATTTACACTAATAGATAAGTGCAGGTAAAAGAGCAGATCCTGCAAGCTTGCTGGCTGCATTTACTAGAAACACCATCAATGGCTTAGAGGAGCGGCAGCAACCTTTTCAAACCACGGATCGGAACAACCCGGCTCTGAGTCCGATGTGGGCCTGGTCGCTTCGGTGGCTTTCCATTGCACCTGCTGCTTCTCCCAGCCCCCCACTTTCCAGCTGGGGTGCAAGCACAGCTTGTAGCTGGTGGAAACTGTGCCAGGGCCAGGCAGCTGGAAGCTGTGACATGCTGCTCCCACGTTTGCAGCACAGCTTGGGGGGAATAGGGGGCCAGCAACAGCATGGATGCAGCTTCCAGCTGCCTGGTCCCAAGGCAGCTCCCCACCAGCTGGAAGCTATGCCTGCATCACTGCCAGGGGGAGGCTAGGGAGCTGAGGAGGAAGCAGCAGTGGCAGCAAGGGTACCACTGGAAGTTGCCCAGCCTTGGTGCAGCTCTTTGCTGCTTAGCCCTGCCATGGATGCAGGCACAGGCCAAGCATCGGGCTCTACAGACCACATCCAGTGGCTCTGTGGGCCAGATCCAGCCTACATACAGGCCATGTGTTGCCAACCTCTGGCTTAGACAGCAGAGAAGAGGAAACAGTTTGGGCACGCTAAAGCAGCCAGGACAACAGCGAAGAAGAATAAGCAAGTTGTCTGGACAGGTCTAGGAGCTTAGCTTGGACAGAAGGATTTTGGTGGCTGCAGTTTAACTGATGTGCTCACAATGAAATAACTGATCTCTTGAAATACCATGTCCAACAGAAAACAGCATAGTCTGGGGGTTAAAGCAGGGGCTTATGAAGTCAGGACTCTTGGCTTCTACCCCACGCCTGACACCTCCCAGGTGTGGCCTTGGGCACCATCCCAGCGCTCTAGGTTTTCCATATATAAAACAGAGACTCTCCATCTCCCTCAAAGGGATGCTGCTTCTCAAATATTTGCAGTGCTTTAGGAGGCTTGGGTGAAAAGCCCAACCAAAGTGCTAGGTGTTATTACAGCTAAACTGGGCTCAGGTTGGACTGTGGGAGGAGCTGGTGACGAATGAAAATTTTCACTGGAGAGAGGACATTTCTGAAAGAAATCTTTCAATCCCTGTACAGGCCATTGGCAAAGCCAGAAACCCAGCACATCTCACTAGTGAAAAAAAAGCCACTTATGTCTAGCAATGTCCTGCACTGTCCAGCCTTCTCTACTTTCAGTGCGTACCCCAAACAAACACACATCAAGGGACTTTCACATACTACAGTTCTGAAAAGACTTTTTCATGCCTTGCCAAAATACACACTTCAAACTCCAAGGCTAAGAACACAATAGGCAGCGTGTGCTGCCATGAACAACCACACTTGGCAGCACAAGCTGGTATCAAACAAGGTAGCTGGGCTGAGCCAGCCAGCCACAAAAAATAAGTAAATAAAAATCCTGGGGTGATGTTTAATGCTGAAGCAAACCTGTCAAGTGACAAGTTGTAAACCTTCAAGTACAAGGAAGAATAAGTTAAAATCTCAACAGGGGAAGACCCTTTCCTCCTCCCTCCCATCCGGTGCTACAGAATAGAAATCTGAGAGCAAAAGGTGAGTTTCTCATCCTGTCTTTCTTGGCTAGAAGAAATGTCACTGCCACACAGTGGCTGGGGAGCACAGAAAAAGGGTGGACAAGCGTACAGAGGTAGAGGAAACCCTTAGACCTCTAGAAGAAATACCCACATCCTGATGTTAACTGAATCGAATTGCCACACTCCATGAAAAACACACTTGTAAAAAGGACAGATTTGCCTGAGCAATGAAAGGACATCCAAATTAACAAGATTTATTACAAGAATTGTTGCATCCTGCAGCATAATCCCGATGCATCATCCATACAATGCCATCATTAAGGTACTGAGTATCGGACAAACTAGAAGGCAGTATAGCCTCAGGGCCATATAATCAGTACTAGCAACTATATCATTACATTCAAGTCAGAATACACGAAACAAGCATCACATATCTATGGAAGAACTAAAAAATGGCATGGTAATCATAAGGCTACAAGAGCAATCGCATGGTTTGAAGGGACTAAGATGGGGAGAGATTAAAAGACTTAACTAACTCCTCCTGGCAAAGGGATGGGACCATCTACTTACTCATGCAAGAACAACTTTAGCACAGAAGGAAAGAAATTCAGCATGCAACAAGGGGGCATGACAGGAGATAATAGGCAAGAACCTGAGGATAACTGGACCAAATATTAGGAAGAATCTATTAGGCAGGGAATAATTTTCCATAGGACGTGAGGTACCAATTGCATGGCAAGCATTAGCTCTATTATAAACCCAGTTTTTGAAACCCCCACAAGCCTGTCCCTCCCCTCACCGCCACCCACCTAAAAAGAGAGAAAAATCTCCACAACATGTCTCATGCTGGGATAATTTTTTTCAGAGACATTTAAGAGGAAATAAAAATGTTTTATTTCCTATATTGAAAAGGGGTTCCCTGAATAAGATGGGATTATATGGCTTGAATATTATATTTGCAGAAATAGTTGCAAGAATTAAAAGGTAACAGTCAATATTTGTATCGCAGGAGCACCAAAAGCCCGAGTTAAGACTGGGGTCCTGTTACCCTCAGTTATACTCCAGCCAAGACTGGGGCTTTTAGTGCTCCTGCAGTACAAATATTAACTGTTTGCTTGACCCTTGCAGTACAGGAAGACATTGCCCCAAAACGTGCATTTTGGTTGGATGGCAAAATAAAGCTGGCAGAATTGTGCAAATCAAATGGAGTAACAATGAGTGATGAAAGGTTTTCAGCAAAGAACCACCTAGATCCCTTAACTGTTTACTTGGAAACTTCTCCACCTTGGAGACTTCAGGACATCAGCAGGCTCCTTACCCTAGCAGTGGCATACCAAGGTCCAATGGCTGGATGCTGAATCCTACCCAGATCAGACTTGGAAACCAAGCAGTTTGTTAACGCTGAGGGTAACTAACTGCAGAAACAACTGACAAAGGGGCGGGATGGGTCCTTCCACACCGCAAGCCTTTGGAGGCTGGATGTCTTTCGGAAAAAAATAAAAGGATGCTTTATTCCAGCCACAAGTTATTGGACTCCACGCATGGATTCCAGGGTGAAATCCTGCCAGCCGTGTTAGGCGGCGGGTCACGTTAGGTGACTGCGCTGGACCCACCTGGCTTTCAAACCCGCGCGGTGCACGCCAGCGAAGGCTGTCATTTGGGAATTTTGAACTCAGACGCGTGCAGCCGCTGTCCAAGTCTCGGGGCCCACCAGGATGTGGCGGCTGGAGGGACGAGGAAGCGAAGCCTGCTCAGGGCCACCCCCTCCATCCTCGCTTGCCTTGCCCAGGCAGGGTCAGCCCCCAGCCTTTCCCCAAGGAGCACCAGGAAGGGCCGCGAGGGACAGCACCTGGGCCCTGCCACCCGCACGGGCCCGGGACAAGGGCCCGGGCTCCCCCCCCCGCGGCGGGAGGGGGCTGCAGAGGTGGCCCACCCCCCGGGCCCGGCACTGACCTGCCCCGCCCGGCTCCAGCGTCCATCCCAGGCCGGGCTGCTGCTCCGCGCGCCCGGCA
>NW_017729014.1:12236774-12245438 GCF_001723915.1 Gavialis gangeticus
ACTAGCCCATGTTACCGCGCAGGGGAGGAAGTGCCCCGGAGAGGTGTGGGGTACAGCCCCCGAGCCCCCCTGGGGCTCCTCCTCCACCCAGCTTACTTACCTGGCACCGCGTCTCTGGGTGCACGACGGCAGTTTTGCCCGGGATAACTCTTCTTCTGGCGCGGTTTTGTACCCGCCGAGGTGCTGGGGCTTAAGCCCACTTTATGGAAAGGGGAGGCTGCTCCCTACCTTGCTCCTGCGGCCACATGGCTGCGGGCAGGCGTAACCTGGGGGCCTCCAACCCCCAGGTCTCCGGGCTTGGGCCTGCACATAGGATGCCTGCCAAAAAGACTTTGGAAATCTCTGGAGCCCCTGGTGGGGTGGAGGATGTTTGCCAGTTGTAGGGCCACTTACTGTTCGGGACTGACTCATGGATTCAGGCTTGATTTGGCTTGGAGCACCAAACATTTCTTTAAAAACAAAAAACAAAACCCATGTTTAAAGCCAACAGTGGCAGCAGCAGTGTCTAAGCAGGCAGCAGTGAGGAGCGCGGGCTGCATTCATGGCTGGTTCCAGTCCACCTGATCCCTGCTCGATCCATATGATTTGGAACTGATTTGGCTAATTTGGCCTGGAGCACAAATAAATTTAATAATAATTTTAAAAAATCCCTTCTAAACTTTTCATTCCACGAGCGTTAGGTCCCTCTCTTCCTTCGAATGGTCTTGGTGTTTCAGCAGGCACAGGTTGCAAGTTCAAGGCCAGGGCAGAAGCGGTCCCAGTGCGGCCCTGTCAGATGCCAACGAATCTGCAAATTCTGCTAAATACCTTGTGGTAAGGACCCAAAACAAGGAGAGGAAAGGATGTTCCACCAGTCAGGCTAACCTTTGTCCCGCCATGCTGCTGCCTATTCACTGCTCCTGGTCACGAAGCTCCTATTCCACAGCTCTGCCGGTTGTTTTTAACTCACATTGCCATGACATTATATTCGTTTTCGCTTCAACCTTAAACTGAATAATCCAGCCCTAACCCCCTAGCATACGAGTAAAGCTTCTAGTTTATTTTTAACTGGAGAAAAATAGGCATGGTTTCATGGGTGATGATGCACCTGCACCCCCTTTGCAAAATTCTAGATCCGCCCATGAGAGTAAGTGTTGCCCATGAAAAGAAGGTATATTGAAGATGTCTGGGATAGAGGTATAATGTAGTGACTGCTCATATTGCATTAGTGTCTTCTACACAGGCATCTCTAAGCTTAACTGGGAACAAACCTAGTTCCTAGCACTGCCCTGCGAGGTTTGCATTATCCCCATGTTACAGGCACGGAATCTGAACCACAAAAGAAGGTTCTGCAACTTTCCCAAGGTGCCATGGAGAATTAGTACTGGTAGGAGAAAGAGGGCAGGGATTTTCAAATGCACAAATGTCAGTCAGCCACTCAACTCTCATTAATTTTCAATGGGAATAGGGCACCTAACTACTATTTCTGTGTTCAAAAATCTCTCTCCCCCCTCCCTTACCTTGTCTCCCCATCTGTTTGAGAAGTGCCTCATATATCTTGGATATTAAATAATAGATAGTCAACAGAAACCTGATTTCCTGATACCTATTACCTTGGCTACCTCCAAAATTATCTACCTCTTTTCCCTTGTTCTTTTTAAATTATTTCTTTCTAGGTCTAATAGGTCATTAAGTCATTACTAAGGTCATTATTATTAAAAATAATAATTATATTGCATGGTAAATAACAGAGTATTTTCACTTCTTTGCTGTTTGTAACTCATGTCAACTTCTCATGAGCCTCAAATTTGGCATTCTTCTTAAAGCACCCACTCCTGCAGGGATGCAATTATGCAAGCATCCCAAATCTTAGGGGGAAAAATAATCTTGTTTTAAAGACATGCTCATTATTCTTAGGGACCAATTCACAATTCTTGAACATTTGGGGTTGGAACAGTGATAGCTTAGCATAAGTACAAAATGTTATTCTTGATCATGATGCTGAATGAAACATTCTGTCCTTAACTTTGTTGAAACCCAGATATCACATTTTAATCTAATCTTTTAGAATTCTGAATTTGTCTCCTATTTTCAGTCGTAGGCTTGGACATGTGTTGAGATATTTTTAACAGACTGTTTACTGGAATTCTAGTTTCTGTTCTGCTTTTTTCTAACAGCTTTTCTTTTCATTATTTTCAAGTCTCACATGGGCAGTACTTCTGAATGTTAACATGACATTGGCCAGAGGTGTCTACATGACATTAAACACAGAAGGGCTAGTGGGAAGGAGCTAAAAGCTGAAGAAAAAAAAGTTTGCACTTCCACAGTGTTAAGGAACCAAGAACTTCAGACCAGCACAAGGGAAATTGCAAGTAGTTGCTTTGTTCATCCTGTAACACAATTATTTTATAGAGCTGAAAGCATTTGGTGCTTCAATGAAGACAGGGTCTTTGCCCCAGAGACCTTAAAACCTAAGTTTTACACATGACCTTAAGCAGGGGTGGGCAAAATGCAGCCTGCGGGCCAGATGCGGTCCACCAGGCCATTCTACCCAGCCCGTGGGGCCCCTAAAAAAATTTAGAAAATTAATATTGATCTGCCCCAGCTGCCTGTCAGGTGGCCCCCAACAGCTTGCCAAAACTCAGTAAGCGGCCCTCCGCCTGAAATAATTGCCCGCCCCGACCTAAAGAGAGGGTGCATAAGGGATGCAGTCCAGAAGATCACACGGTTATTTTATGTAAGCAAATGATCCCATTCAAACTGTATTTGCTACAATGTTCTTGTGAATTAGAGATCCCTGGAAACAAACAATTATGCTTTGCTGCAACTACCAACTGAACCAGAACCGTGCATTTATCTGATTAGTCTGGTGATTATCTTTCTTTTTTCCTTCACACCAGCTCAGTTTCTAATCTCAGAAGGAAATACCCTTTTGGATTTAAAATACTGTTTCACAAAAAACCCCAAAAACCCAGTCTCCCCCTGCCCAAAAAAACAAACTAAAACCCAAACCACTACAACAAAAAATAATATATACATTAACCCACCCACCTCCAAAATAAAAAAAAGAGCACCACCATTTTGGTGAGCAACCAAAGACATAAGTAGTCATCTTTACTGTGTTTAATATACTACAAAGAAAGTAAAAGAGGCTTAATGGAGCAAGTCAATTGGAAGGGGTTGATGAAAACCTACCCTGTCCTGTCGTTGCTGGCCTATATTACAAGCCTGTGCTTTGAGCTCCTCTGGTATGAGCAGTACTTGGAGCCCAAATGACAAAGATCCCTACTCTCAACTGCCACCTAGATGGAAAATAAAATACAGCTTCTACACAGGATCATGGGCGGCTGCTGCTATTGTATCATCACCAAAGTTAAATCAAGAGGAATAATTTTCGAGGCAGGAGACACTGATCTTATGACCATATGAAGCGACTATTTATATATCACACCTGCCTCAGAATCCCTCCTCTTCTTCCATCAAATCTAGTTCAAGCCTCTTGTCTTAACCTTCGAGGCCCTTCACAGCTCTCTTCCACCAGACTTATTCACCTGTCTCTGCCAACTTGTTCCTACTCTCCCTGCTCCAACCAAAGACACCAACCGCCTGCTGTGTCCGCAACCCACTTCAAGCATGGAGCACATCTGAAGTGACTTTGTGCAGCTGCTAACTTTCCCTTTTTTAAAAATCCTCTCTCAAGGCCAATCTCAGGCAAGATTCATAGCTGAAACTCAACATCTAGTGGCCAGATGGAGCGTGCAAAGTGTGAGGATGCCACTGCAAAATACACCCCCCCCCCAGGTCTAGGCACTTCTAGTAAGCATGCTCTTGGCTACCAGGTGGGCATATAGGGAAAAAATAACCTGCCCATGTCCCAAGACTTAAATCCTACAGGCCTTTACAGAACTAGTAAAAATAACATTCATAAAAACAGTACTCACCACTACTACTGCTAAAACTCCTATAGCTAAGAGTACCCAAAAAGGAAAGCCACATTTATTTGAACCACAAAACAAACAGGAAGCCAGAGCAGTCTTTGGAGAGTTAAAAACTCTTCACTCCATGTGGTTAACACCACTGAACAGGCGGGCAACCGCATTTGAAACAGCTGTCACTTACAATTGGTCTGCAAGGGCAGCTGACTCCTGCTCTCATATAAAAAAAATCAAAGGGAGTTTTTGCCTTGGGAGTCAAAGGGTCTGGGTAGAATGGCTTACAGTAATCCAGCCTGGAGGCTACAGCAGAGAGCTCAAGCGCAAGTATAATGAAGACAAAATCCTTCTTCACAGGAACTTGCAGCTAGCCAAACAGATCAAGCATGAGGTCTAGTACTTTAAATATCGATAAGTCATATTCCTGGTTACTTCTTCTCGCCGTAACTAATACGTCCCTCTCGGATCCTTGTGCCGCTTTGCTGAGTGCATTCTGATTTGGAGGAACCCAGGCTCTCTCATGGGTTAGGCATACACGTACCGAGTGGGGCCTACGAGAGCGCTCTGAAAAAGTTGGAAACTGAAGCATTGCCTCCTTTTATGGCAGATGTTATAGGGAAATGTAACATTTAGTACATTGCACCTTTCTTCCTGAAACTGCTGTGCATGTTCATTCCCAGATTCAGAATCTACAGATTCTACATGTTCATTCCCAGATTCAGAAAAATGCTACAGCACACCCATCCCAAGAGGACTATACAAGCAGCTTCTGTGTGTGCTTTTACAGATACTCCCTGCAGAGGAGTAAAGAGGTAGAGCCAATTCAGTTCCCCAGCCTACCTTTACCTCCCACCTCCCAGACCAGACATAAAGAAACTATTGATCTGACTACATCAGAACTCCAATCCAAACTTCTAAGATTTGCAGAAGTTCAAGTCTGCTTCCAAACTTTGAATGTAAAGCCCCACATGACTCTATAGCTTCAACAGTTGTGATAGGACACGAGTGATAAGGCACATTAATAATCTAACAGCACAGAGGCATCCTCAGGAAGAAAAAAAAAGGCCGGTCACATCTAGGGCTTACCATTTAGTTTCCCCTAAACAACGTATGTGCATTTTGCAACATCCGATCCTTTTGATTTTATTCATAATAAATAATATCTAACACTTTTCACACACAGCTCTCAAAGCACACTACAACGGTTAGTATCATAATCTCTGCCCAGCCCCAGCACTCAAAACAGATGGGGAAACTGAGACACAAAGAAGTCACTTACTCAAGCACAAACAGAGAAATGGTGGAAAAACGAGGAACTGAACAGAGATCTTCCAACTGCCAGTCTGGTGAGCTAAGCAAACAATTGTTTTTTTATTACACAGTGGTATTAGCCACCTATAATGTGTTTTAGGAAATTAAAATATCCCCCTCTCAAAAGTAATCAGCTCAGAGAGAAGAAAACGTTAAAGTACTATATTGAGTTAACTTAGAAAGGACAATGAAGTGACTGGAAGGGATGTAAAAGGTGATGGATCTGAAGGCAACGTGGAAGAAAAGTGTAATAGGCCTTTCGGCAATGTAAGTTGCCAAAAGACCTGTTGCATCAGGGCTAGGTGATATGAACAGAAGGAAAGAGAGGAGGGCTGGAGGAGGGCTGAGGGTATGGGCAAAGATTCTTGTGAACTAGTATTTTAACAGGATTCTCTCCCCCTCTTTCTTATGACTTTCTACATTTCTTTCCAGTGAAGGCAGTTTTGAGGCTTAGAGTCTCGGAGGGGGTGCACATTCACCACGGTACACCCTCAAGGGGAAATGCCCTTTGACCTCTGATGAGAGGTAGCTGAGCAGTAACATGGAATCAGAGGTATTCAGTTCATGGGATACATGAGAAGTGCACCTTGCACTATAACCATGCACAGCAACAGGAAAAGGGAATGAATTGTCATGAGTGCAATCCTCACTTCTACTTAAGAGGTCAGTGGCCATTCTGCACCCTAGAGGACCTTAAGAAGTGTTGTGCAATGTTTTATTCCCAATTCTACTCTTGACTACATGGAACTGAGCTCCTCTGTAAGGCGGGCACAGCTCTGCTCATAGGAAGCACATCCACAGAAGCTAGTATTTATTTCCCTTCTGAAGATCCTTCCTCTTTATTTCTCCCTGAGTAGCTTCCATGAAAGAGATGCGTTTAGGCTGATCATGCTTCGAAGACGTGATGGTTATTGCACAGAGCAGATAGGGAAAGTCTCAGCAGTTTTTATGCTCATTTACAATGTTTTTAAACTGAATTGTGTTTCAGTTTCTTTTTTTTAGCCCAACAGGAGGAGTTCTAGAGAATAATGTGCTGTGACCAGGCCTTTGTGAGGTTTCTGTTCATTTACCATGCACACTTTGACATGAAAATCAAGGGAAGGAAATATGCCCATTAGCTCTAGGGAAAATGGATGATAGATTATGGGAAAACCTCAACAGCTGATACCTGTCAGCTTCAGGGTGCAACCGGTGGCAACAGAACAACGCCTTGAATTACTGGGGAATAATGCAGCACCAAGCCCCCAACACATGCTGGAATGGCTGAAGCGTCCAACGAGGACCTTAGCTAGATGGAGCCTTATTTTAAAAGGTACCTTTGAACTGAAGATGTGGGGAGAAGTGAGCACGCTAGAAGAGAGGGACAGGCTACAGGGGTGGACAGATGAGAACAGGATGGGTTTCAATACGGACAAGTGCAAGGTGTTGCCCCTGGGGAGGAAGAACCAGCAGCATACCTACAGGCTGGGGAACTCTCTTCTCATCAGCACAGAGGCAGAAAAGGATCTTGGAATCACTACTGATTCCAGGATGAACATGGGCCAACAGTGTGGGGACGCAGTCAGGAAGGATAACCGCACCTTGTTATGCATCCACAGATGCATCTCGAGCTGGTTCAAGGAGGTGATCCTCTCCATCTATGCGACATTGGTCAGGCCGCAGTTGGAGTAATGTGTCCAGGTCTGGGCGCCGCACTTCAGGAGGGATGTGGACAACATGGAGAGGGTCCAGAGGAGGGCCACCCGCATGATCAGGGGGCAGCAGGGCAGGCCCTACGAGGAGAGGCTATGGGACCTGAACCTGTTCAGCGTCCACAAAAGAAGGCTGAGAGGGGATCTAGTGGTCACCTATAAACTTGCCAAGGGGGACCAGCAGGCACTGGGGGAGTCCCTGTTCACCCGAGCACTACCGGGGGTAACAAGGAACAATGGCCATAAGTTGACCGAGAGTAGGTTCAGGCTAGATATCAGGAGGCGCTACTTCACTGTCAGGGCGCCTAGGAGCTGGAACCAACTTCCAAGGGAAGTGGTGCTCGCTCCTATCCTGGGGGTCTTCAAAAGGCGGCTAGACAGCCACCTAGCTGGAGTCGTTTGACCCCAGCATCCTTTCTTGCCCATGGCAGGGGGTTGGACTAGATGATCTGCTTAGGTCCTTTCTGACCCTACCAACTATGAAACATGCTGAAGTAAATGAGATTTGATAAGAAGCAGGAAGGAGGAAACAAAGAACAAAGATGGTACTTAGTTCACAAAGCTAGAATGGCTCTATTTTAGTGTCCCTGCCCAGGTCACGTAGTTCAAGTATGTGCAGCTAGGTGCCTGGATAAGTGACACTGTGGATTTGAAAAGGGTGCAGTCCTACATGGTTTACTCAACAGTTTTAGCAGAAGAGCCATAAGCAGAAAAAAAATTATCTATATTAGCTGCAACAAGGAAACTGAGATTTCTGTCTTACTGATCATTGCCAAGGCTTCTGCAGAAGAAAAGTTCCCCCAAACCATTCCTCGTTGTAGAGCAGAAGAACGAGAAGGGAAGCATCAAAGTTTTGATACCTTCCTGAATGTAACTTCAAAACCTTGATGGAGCACCAAGATCTGAGCGAGTGTGCCCAAGTGCAGCATTAAGGGGGAAAAATAAATTAACCTTAGCATTGATTTTACAGGCAGACAGTACTACATCTTGGAGCACACAATGGAATTTATTACTCAGATGGTAAGAGAGAAGAGAAAAAGCTACTAACCGGCTTCCACATGATACTGAAGGGTTCGTTCCAGTGGCATCAGGGATACAGTTTCAGATACTCACTTCTGAAAAAATAAGATGCAAAACCATGTATTAAAACAATTCTATTAAAAGAGTTTATTGTTTAATCCTTTCAAGAAAGTGATTGGGAGTTGGGCACTGATGAGTTCTTATCTGAGCCCTGACATTCATTCTGTGACTTTGAACAAGGTGTGCCTCAGTGTCCCCATATGCAAAATAAGAATAATACAACTACCATATCTAACGGGTTTTTTTGCAAGGCTTAACTAACTTCTGTGTAGCAGTTGGAAATTCTTAAATAACAATGCGACACAAGTAGAAAGTATTAACATGCAAACACAAAGTACTGTTAATTTCTTTGGTAGTGTTGGAGTGCTGCTGTAGCTGCAATGGTCCAGGAAATATCCAACAGGCAAGGATTGTTTTGGGTAATGTCTTTTACTGGGCCAGCTGAATGATTGGGATAGACTTGGACAAGCTGTTATATGCAGGGCATGCATTCTTCTTCCCGTCTGCCAGGAGGGAGAAAGATGCTCCAGCATTCAAAAGCTTGTCTCGGTCCATCCAAACCATGCAGTTGGTCCAATAAAAGGTAATCGCCCACAAAAAACTTCGCCTCTTGTTATTTTCTTTTACAGTTTAAAACAAACCAAAATTGTATGCTCCCCCCCCCCCAAACT
>NW_017729014.1:12245583-12251167 GCF_001723915.1 Gavialis gangeticus
TGTATGCTCCCCCCCCCCCAAACTGCAGAATTCAGGAAAGTCATTTATGTGCTTATCTTTCTTTTGTTAACGATTTTCTAAGATACAGAAATAAGAGAGAGACTAACACAAATTAATGTTTGCCACAGTCTGTCTCTGAAAATGACTTAATCAGGAGAAAACACAACTTTCCTTTCATTTGTTTGCAACCCAAGTTCTTAGGAGTATTTTTACAGAAAGTAAGTGATCTAATAAAACCACAAATTTCCATTATGAGTTGTAAGTGTCTGTTGAACTGAACCAAAATGATGTTTATTCTTTAAGTTACCATGGAAGGATATTTTGCCCCGGGTTTGATCTAAGAAATGAAGACTGGCTGCTTTGCAATTTCAAAAGTCCTGCTGAAGTCTATAGAAGTTTTATGTACACAAGAAAAATAAGCCCGGGTTGAAAATGTGAAGCTGCATTTCCAGGAAAAAAACTGAAGACCTCCCATCTTGGTGATTATAAGGGTCCTTATTAAGTGTTTCCATCAAAATCCAGATCTTTTAGGCTACTTTGTGTGGGTAGGTCCTCCTGCATGGAGCCCCTTTAAAGTCATTCAGGGTCATGTATCTGCTTAAGAAAGAACTGGGGCTGCAGTGGGAGGGGGGATTTCACATAATTATTGTTTTAATTCAATTTTAAACATCTATCCAGTTATTTTAAGTAAAACATCCACACACTGCATTATGAAACCCAACCAAAAACAACATACAATTCCATGAGTGGACAGAGGCTAATGACAAATGTTGCAAGAATTTTTGAGCTACCACCTGAAAAAGCATTCAGCAGCAAAAAGGGGACTGCATGAGTCATCAGGGGTGATATGGCTCTATGTACAGAGAATTTTTTTCTCTGTTTGAAAAAATTAAGGCCATTTTGGCATGAAGAAATTCTTATTTTTGAGATTCACAGGGTGAAATTTCCAGTCTTGAACGCGGGGAATTTCCACCCGGGGCAAACTTCATTAAGACTCACTCATATGTTTATAAAACAGGAAATAAAATTACCACTTTGACCCTAGGGACAGTGTTGGAGAAAAGGGAACTATGACCAATAGCAGAGAGAGTTTGTCCTCACAATTTGGACCAACATTCTTTTTAGGCCATTAAAAATACTTACACTTGTTTTTTGGGGGGTTTTTTAATTTCAAAGCAGCATGTTCTGATCATCTAAACAGGCTTGGGAACAGGGAACAGTAACAGACATATCACTCCCTAGATGCATTTATTATGATGATTTTCTTTATACTAGGCGCATCTAGTGGCTCTAACAAAATTGAGGATCTGTTATACAAGGTACAGTATGCATGTACAGTGCATTACATTTCTCATCTCAAAGAGCTGATACAAGCAATCACAAGTTTATTGCTGACTCAGTTTCTCCATCAAAGGAGGAAGTTTGTTAGTGTTTGCAAAGGGCAGCTACATGCCTAGAACAATTTGCATAACCCTTTTTAACTAGTGGTGTAGAACTGACAGGTTTAGTTTGGGCTGGTGGTAATAAATAAGACCTAATAATACTCTCTCTGTTATTCAAATAGCCTCTCCATCAAACTCGCAGTTTTATGCATTCAGCCTCGCTATGCCCAAGGCAAGGTAGAGCGCTGCCATCACCCTCATTTTGCACAGAGAGACTAACCTGACCAAAGTGACACTGGGAATTTGCGGCGGACCAGAGAATTGAATCAAGGTTTCCCCAGTGCCAGGCCAGTACCCAAACCACCGGAGCATCTTTCTCCCTCCTGGCAGGGCTGAAGCTAAAGGGAGAACAAAGCATTTTAGGGACGTTTTGTGCCTGAAGATCCTTTCAAGGATGCTGCGGGGCATGCCACACAACGTTAGCACTGTTAGGTGTGCAAACATGATTCACAAGATAAACGGAAAGATTTCAAATAGGAATCTATAGTGTTAAAACCACTCTGACCTGTTGTGGTCTTTTTGAGTTTTTTTGCAACACAAGAATTGCTCTATTTTTTTTTTTTACTAGAGAAAAAAAAAAAATCAGTAAAAAGTAAGAGCTGGCATTTTCCAAGGGATACCTTGAGTCTGAAGAAGTTGAGCTCCATTGCATTAGACAGACTATCTGCACCCCCTCTCTCCTCTTTTTTTTTAAGCTTCAACAAAAGAGTTGCTGTATTTTTGATAGCTTTTCTGCTCTCCTGGTGACGATTTGCCATCTCTTGTTTTTTTCTAACAAGACAAAAAGACCATGAGGGAACAATGTGGCAAGAGTTAAAGCACTAAGGATCAAACAATCTGTAAAATTAGGTGCCCAGAGAGATTAGGAATGGAGAAGCACTGCCGCTAAGGGTCCCCTTCTGTCAGAAGAGGGGCTTATTACCCCATGTTGTCTGAAATGCATGTTCTTCACACTCCGGATCTGAGATTTTAAAAGTTATTTGTTGGTTTGTTTTGTTCAATAGAAACCAAAACCACAGAGCTGTTTTACCCAGTTCCACTGAGTTACTTCCCTTCACTCTACAGTCTTACAAATCAACAGCGCTCTCCCATCCGGGTGATAACTCCCCCTGCCTCTTGGAAAGACATCTGCACGCTTTCTGTTTTAGTCGTAGCATCATAGAAAATTTGGGCCGGAAGGGACCTCAAGAGGTCACATCTAGTCCAGCCCCTGCTCCAACAAGACCGTCCCCAACTAAATCATCCCAGCCAAGGCTGTGTCCAGCTGGGTTTAAAAACCTCCCAGGATGGAGAGTCCACCACTCCTCTGGATAACTTGCTCCACTGCTTTACTATCCTCCTTGGGAGAAAGTTCTTCCTAATAGCTAACCTCACCTTCCCTTGCTGCAACTTGAGCCCATTGCTCCTTGTTCTGTCATCTGCCACCACTGAGAGCAGTCCAGCTCCACCCTCTTTGGAGCCACCCTGCAGGGAGTTGAAGGCTGCTATTAAATCCCCACTCAGCCTTCTCTTCTCCAAACTAAATAAGCCCCATTTTCTTAGTCTCTCCTCATCAGTCATGTGCCCCAGTCCCCCAACCATTTCCACTGCCCTCCCCTGGACTCTCTCCAACTTGTCCACATCTTTTCCTCTGAACTCTTGCTCAGCACCAACCAGCAGGTAAAAGCCTCCTGAGCGCTAAGGCTCACCAGGTACACTTTTCAACACACCCAACTTCTTTTTAACTCTTACCAGGCCAATGTATACCACTGAAGTAATGTACAAAGGCAATGAGGATTTCTCAAGACACAGTACTTTTGGGCTAGCTGCATTTTTCTCTTTAACCCCTCCGGGCAAGCAGATCCGATTACCCAGGCCTCTGTTAATATAGAATTATTTATGACAATAGAAACAGATAATCAAACATTGCACGAACGAGCTATATAGAAAATGGTGCGTAACCCACACTCACAAACAATATGACTGTACAGAAGAAATGCTTGCAAACTAATAAAACTAAAGGATACAGAAGTACATATGACATAGACATGTTATCTAAATCAGGGGCAGGCAATTATTTTGGGCAGAAGCTGGGTTTTGGCAAGCCATCGAGGGTGGCACGACAGGCAGCCCAGGGCAGATAAATATTCATTTTCTAAATTTTTTAGGGGCCCCGCGGGCCAGATAAAATGGCCTGGCGGGCTGCATTTTGTCCACCCCTGATCTAAATACACATATATGCAAGCCAAAGAGGAAAAGCCTGCCAACTATGCCAGAAAAGGGATGCGTTTCACCTAAGCATTATATTTGAACTGTTGAAAAAGCCACCCCCACACATATCTTGTACTGTATGCTTTTGGGTTGACTGGAATTTGTACCGCCAAGAATTGTAACTCTGGACAAGGTGCAGCAAGTAACGGTCATGTCGTCTCTTATAGCTCGTGGTACACACAGAAATTCCACGTCTTGCTGTGCACCTAAATAATATACCTACCTCAAGCCTGGACTTGAGGTAAGAATGCCAGTGCGCCATCCATTCTTCATTCAAACCATCCCTTCCAACTTTTTACGTTACTTACAGAAAGTGATGAAATAATTTTAAAAAATAGTAATAGCCAGGGATCTTTTCCCGCGGGATTTTCAGGCAAGTCAGGTCATCTGCCTGTCTGTCAGGCTACAATTCAATAGAGCATTTAACCATGTGCTTTACGCTATGCAAAGAAGTCCTGCCAAAATCGGTGGTGCTTCACTTGCAGCACATGAATGAATATACTCATGCTAAATAAAAATGAAATATTCTTAAACTCACGTAAGGATTTCCACACGGAAAAGTGGCAGGAGTTGCTAAATTGATTTGGAAAGCAGTTTACATTGGTAAAATTTCTGTGCTCACCAGCTCTTGCATATTTCATATTATAGCACTCACTGGTAATGATTTTACCTTTTATACCAACTCCATTGTATAACCCCAATTTTCACTCCCCCACAATGGACCTGATCTTGCACAGAGTTGTACCAAAATAATTGAAGTCTGAATTCACTCTTTTCTTATTTCTGTGACCATCTGTGTACTGATTTTTATTTCAAATGCCGTCTTATATAACAACAGAATGGACAGGTTTACTTTGGAAAAAGGTGCCATTACTCAAATTTGTTCTGAAAGACCTAGTGTTGTCAACTAAAACGGATTTAATTAGTTAAGAACAAATTTATGAACAAACCAGCCCTGATAAATCTCTTTACCTTACCATATCAGCTGAAGAGATCAATACTTGGACCCAAGCCAAGAAATGAAAGTTGAAGAAAAATGCTTTCACCTGAACTTTTTTTCCACTTTAACACAAGACAGTGGCACAGTAAAACTACCCCTACTCATCCACCTTCGCACATCCTGTCAAGCAGTCCTCTGATTGGAAAGCTGAAAAGTTTTGAGAGTAATTACATTTTAAAATTTTAGGCCCTTATTAGTCAACTTTTGGACAAGGAGGAAAAGTGCGTGACGATTCCCGTCACCTCTGCACTCCTCTTTTAAATAATAATGAAAAAAAACGCGTTCCAAGATCAATCTTTGCATGCTCACTAGGCCTGTGCGAAGCGGCTAGCATTCGCTTCGGATACGGCCGATTCGGGGGACAGCGATTCGATCTGGCGATGTCAATCGCTGTCCCGATTCCATTCGGCTGAATCCGATATGGAGACTCGGCAGCAGCTGAAGCTCCGAATCAGCCAGGCCTGGCCCATCCCATCCCCCACTCCCTCCCAGCCCCACAATGGCCACCTCAGCTCCCAGCACTTGTTCAAAAAACCCCCTGACTCACTTGGTGCTGCTGGGTGGGAGGCGATCCCCGCTGCTCCCCACTGTGTGGGGGGCTCTGCATGAGCCCCCCGAGCCTGCCCTTGCTCCCCCAGCCCCCTCACAGATGCCCCGCCAGGGCCAGCTCCTGCCCTCTGAGAAAAAAAACCTGAGAAACCCCCAGACTCACCGCTGCTGCCGGCAGGGGGTGATCCCCGCAGCCCCCATTGCCCTGTGGGGGGCTCTGCATGAGCCCCCAAAGCCCCAGGCCGCTGCAGAAGAGGTGAGGCCTGGGGCTTTTCTCAGCTTTTTTTTTCTTAAAGGGCCAGAGGTGGCCCTGGCAGGGCACCCGTGGGGGGGCTGGGGGAGT
>NW_017729014.1:12251949-12253158 GCF_001723915.1 Gavialis gangeticus
GGTGGGGGGCAGTGGGGATTGCCCCCTGCCCGGCACCACCCAGTGAGCACCGTGGCTTTTTTTTTAAATACCGAGCTGGGGTGGGTGGGTGGGAGCCAGGAGGGGTGGGGGGGCTGGCAGGGGTCCCCCCATGGTCCCCTTCCCCCCTCCCCCATCCCTAATACTTACCAGCTCGGAGGGCTGCAGCTCCCTGCTGCAGCAGGTGGGGGCTGCCCAAATCGAAGCTCTCCAAATCTTTTCCAAAGATTCAGAGAGCTCTGAAATCAATTCCGACCTTTAAATTGGTCCCCATTCAATTTGGATTTGGAGATTCGGCCACTGAATCAGGCCGAATCTCCTCCGAATCGAATCACCACCCGGAGCTTCACACAGCCCTAATGCTCACTTATCTAGGACACTTGGAAGTTGCTCCATCACTCATTCCCACCAGAAGTAACTGCTGCATCATTACCAAGCCCTAAAGACCAGCTCTGCCTGAACCCTGAGAAACCAAAAGCATCATGCGCGGGCAGTGAGAGAGAGCACGCCAGTCTGTACACAAAGCACTCAGCAACTTGACAGCTTCATCTTGCATTTCCTATTTTATTTCCTTGTTACCTGCAACAGGGGAAAAAACAACTTTGTATTTCCCCCTGCCCACACACTGTATGTGCTGCTGGTGACAGTAGCTCAGACAAGCTGCAGATTTTTGCTTTTGCTCGTCTCAGACCAATTTGGTGTCAAATGATCTAAGGCAAAATCCTTTGCTTACAAGGTGGTCCTGTGCAATAGGGGCCAGGCAGTACCAGGACGCACCAACATTCCCACCCACTCCTCCCAGGGCAGGGTGCGATGGGTCAGGCTAGTCAGTGATGTGGAGAATACAGGCACAGGGCTGCAAGAGTGGATCAAGTACCAGATTGGGGTAGGTCACTGAGTGCTTCCATGACTTGATCAGGCCAATTAGAAGGATATTTTCAACAGCAAAAATGGACATTCTGTAGGGAACTGGGCATCAAAAGGTCTCCAAAACCTTTGAAAATAGTTGCCTTAACTGCCCCAAGGCTTAGTACATTTCTCTGAGGAAAGGTACATATTAAAATAGAGGCTGGGGCACAGTGGTAGTGTGGTCAAGCGGTTTCCTGCGAGTAGCAGACGCACAAGCACGAGCTCTGTTTCTGACTGGCTGAAGGCTCCCTCCGGTGCCGTAGCAGGGGGTGGGGGGGGGAG
>NW_017729014.1:12258158-12258861 GCF_001723915.1 Gavialis gangeticus
TCAAGCGGTTTCCTGCGAGTAGCAGACGCACAAGCACGAGCTCTGTTTCTGACTGGCTGAAGGCTCCCTCCGGTGCCGTAGCAGGGGGTGGGGGGGGGGAGAGCAGGGCGATCGCCCCGACTGCCGAACCGAAGGGATGCCATGGGCACTGCCCAGCCGGGGTGCAGTGCAGGATGGAGCTGCAAGTGGTTCATCTGGGGTGGGGGGCACAGGGACTGCCCCTGCTGCGTGCAGTCCTGGGCAAGCATGGGGAGGTGTGCCCCGCCCCCCGGATCTGTGTGCAGGGCAAGGGTGGCCTGCAGGCTTTGCCCCGGGGGCCAAACTTCCTTGCCATGGTACAGGGTCCCTCTGGTCAGCCCAGCTATAAATGGATACTTGACCATTTGGGCTGGGGAGTCAAAGGCAGATGAATATGATGCTGGCCACATCATTCTCCCGTGTGCCGTTGGCTAAGAAACCAGTGTGCCTTTGCCATAGAAGCCAGACAGGAATTTGGCTTGGGGGGGATCCTTGATTTTTAATACTAGACTGCCTAACACAATGAGGTCCATGACTAGAGTTGGTAGGGGCTCTATCAATGCCTGATGAAGGGTGTTTGTGCCCGAAAACCTGCAATTAAAGACTTTTGGCAAAAATCTTGTTGGTCTAATAAAAGATATCATCTTGGGTAACAAGCAGGAGGAACTCACCCTCCTGCTGGCTG
>NW_017729014.1:12258872-12262983 GCF_001723915.1 Gavialis gangeticus
CCTTCCGACCCCAGAAACTATGAAACTCTCTCTACTACGAGCCCTGATTGCCTTAGGGGCTATAGTGATGCAGAAAATAAAAACCGAAGCCAAAGCCCATCACTAAAGGAGACAAAGAGCATGGGAGGCAAGGCGTTCCACGTTAGCGCTCTGATCTTTGGGGGACAGCTCCTGACGAGGCCTATATATAACAGTGTGGATCTGTTTGCTTTTAGACTACACTGCCGGGCTGCTTTGTCTTGTCCCAACCCTGCCTGTGAGGAGATGCATGCTGAGCAGCAAAAACGTGGGAACCAAGTGAGGAGGCTGACTAATTTTTTTGTTGTTGTTAGCGTTACAGCAAAAGGTGCCAATTATATGAGTCACCAGGACAAAATTCCAGAGAGAAAGTCATTTACCCTCATGGAGTAACTACATCCAGCTGGTTGTTCAGGGTGTTGTTACTCTAATGGATTTGGAGCTGCCCTGCAATAATTTATTGATATTGGGATGTGGGGATGCTATAGGATGCATATTTTATAGTGGCTGAATTTAATAGAAGGCAGTCTGGAAAAGAAAATGGCTCCAGATAAACTACTTCTCAGCAAACACTTAAGTATTATTAAGAGCTGATGCTAGGACAGAAAGAGATCTGGGAGCCAGTAGATCCAAAGGATGAGAACAATGGAAAAAAGAATCGTCTCCAATTTGGGATTTTCTAGGTGAATTGTGCTGATGCATGGGCACCCACAGGGGTGTGCGGAGAAGCAGGGCTGGTCTATGACGCCACCCACAGTTTCATAAGAAGGACATGGGCATGGACTGTTTTGTGGCTCTGTTCTTACCTCTGGGTTACAAGAAGGCTGTCTGGTCACAGTACACCACAGGCTGGAGACTCCCCATGGCAAGAAGTGCATGTAGCAGAAGTCTGTTGGACCTGCAGGGTTAAGCATGGCCAATACCCAGGAAGGTTATATTATAACCCAGTCTAGAAGCGGCAGAACGACACGACTTGTGTGTCAGGAGATGCAGAAGTACAAGGCCTGACACTCAATAGGGTGCACCTGGAGACACCGGGAAGGGAACAGAAGTGCAGTTCGCTTCCTAACTGCAGCACGAAAAAGCACTCTCTTCTGCTCGAGCAAGCAGACGCACACTTCTTGAGCTCCTTCGTGTTGCACCTTTCTAGGCCGTGTGGGCCCAGGGTGGGCTCTGTTGCTCTTAAGGAGGATGCAGGGGTTGAGGAAAAAAAGGCTATACTGGTTTGCTCAACAACGGCCAATAGAAGAAACAAAGGTCTCACGTATATGACAAAATTGTTCCGATTTAGCTACATCAGGTTGGAAACTGCAGCCGCTCCCTTGTGTGGCATGTGGATGGCAGTAACATCTGAGCTATATGGAAAAAGCATCTCTCTCTCTGGGCAGAATACTGACTTACCAGAACACAAAACCTAAAAACCTTCAAGCCCCAAATCCATTTCTAGTTCTCTTTGGAGTTCAGGTTTTCATTTGTTTGTTTTTTTAATTAAAAATAGGGTTGAGGTTTTTTTTACTGAAAAATCAAACAGCATTCTCTAATTTTCAAATGAAAAAATGTTTAGTTCTCCAGTTTCAGGCTCCTCATCAGAAAACTGTTAAGGAAAACCAGACATTTTTTTGCAACCTCTTTTTGTTTTGTTTTTTTGCTTAAAAAAAGATTTTTTTTTTCCTTAAAAAAAAAAAGTCTCATTAGAAAACATCCCACCAGTCTTACTACAGACACACATACTGTACAGCATAACTAACTGGAAAATTCACACTTGTGAATATTAAATCGCCTCAAAGTATGACGTCTTCTGGTTGAGGACTCTGATTTCAGTGCCACTTAAAAGCAGTACGAGGAGTTAAAAGTTATATAAAAATCCAGACAGAATAAGTTAATTGGCAGAACTCAAGAGGAGACAGAATTCATTTTCTGCAATTAGATCTCAGGCCCCAGTTCTAGGGAAAAAAAAAATATTTAAAAGATTTGTTAATAAGGAATCAGGGACTTAAAAAAAGAAAAGTAAAGAAACCAGCCACACATCTGCTCAGTACTAATTTCTTTAGCTTCCCACTTTAGCCTGCTGTCTCCTCGCTGCACAGTGGGAGCTAAAGCAGCCTTGCAGGAGACTTAATTCAAGGTAAGACCTCTCTGCTCTGGTTTCACTGCATTAACTCATATGCATCACTGTTACCCTCTGCTGGATGGAGTCAGAGGATGGCTTAACTCTTATCATCAAGAGCCCTAAGTGTAGTAGTTTTGCACCCTCTAGGCCCCGACGGCCATTGGCTGCCTCCATCATCTTCACCCCTTCCTGTGCGCTGCATGCCTTCATCCTCCGCTTTTAATTTCTGTAGATTTGACACCACGTCATCATCTAGCCACCTTCGTCTTCATCTCCCAGGCGGCCTTCCCCACTGCAGTCCCCCAAGGAACATTTTCTTTGGTGTCCAGATCACTTCCACTCTTTGAACATGGCCCAGCCACGGTAGCATCCCGCTCTGATTTCCCACGTCACTGTTGAGTTTCTGTACAACTGATATCTCGTTATTACTTTTAATGCACCAATCTTGAGCTGTGGGATCATGCTGTGCACCAAAGTTTTTCTGTAAAAATCTCTCTTTCAGAATGAGGTAATAGTATCTTGTTTGCTTGCGAGAGCGCCCAGCTTTGACTACCATAGAGTAGACGTGGCCTGATGATGGTTTTAAAGACTTGAAGCTTAGTTTTCTTTTGGATGAGCTTGGACGACAGAAATTTGTACAGTGCAAAGGAGTCTCTATCTTCTTGCTTCTATTCTTCCTTTTTGTTATGATCCCGTGCTATGATAGAACCGAAGTACGTGAAGTGGGTCACCGACTTAAAACTTGTGGTTTATTGCTACGCGAGGTCTCCGAGTTACTGATGTCTTATTTACCAGCAGATACTGCATTTGTATGTTTGTTCATTTGTAGTCCAGTTTTCTTTGCCTCATTTGTTAGCCAGGTATACAGAGCTTCTATATCATTCATATTTTCACTGATGGGAGCTGTATCATCAGCATGTAAGAACTTCATGCTTTCCATTCAGCTGAACTCCTCCTCTAATGTTATTTATGCTTCTGATTACTTTTTCCAGTGTCAGGTTGAATAGAATAGGAGACAGACCTATCATCGGCCCAAAAACACCTCCCAAATCCAAAAATTCAAGGATTCTGTCTCCAGATTCATGGGGGCAGGTCCCGCGCTTTCTGATGCAGAAAAAAAAAAAAAATCTCGCTGTCACCACAACACTGTAGATGGCCACAGTGTGCAGCAGAGAAATGACTAAGTCCCAAGCGATGGTACAGTAAACAGGAGTTTCAAAGCGTGAGAAATAAAACCAAATGAAGGGTTGTTTTTTTGTCTTAGATTGCTTGGTTTCTATGCACAGAGTAACATGTAAGAGCCAAACACCTGGGAGGTTTGTGAATCCCACCCCCAGACATCAGATTTGACAGGACACACTAAAGGTGTCACTAGCCAGAGAATTTCCTCTCTGCTTCTGCACTGACCACACACCCACCCACCCATTCATTTTGCTAGGTTACTTTAGGATGCTCTGAGGAACTGAGAGACTCAACCAACTGTGTCAAGAAAAGCTTGTAAAGAAAAGGAGCATTAAAAACATACCCAGCTGCTACACGTGATTATTCTGTGGCAAAAGAAAGACAGATACACAGACCTTTTTACCCTAAAAATATACCCTGCCTTCTTCTCAGACTTCTCCTTTTAAAGCCACATTTTGCAATCTGTGCTATTTCGCAGGCTATCCCACATCTCTCTCTCGTTTGTTTGATAGCCAGACTGTCCAGCCTTTGTCTTAAGCTCCTACTGATGCTGTTTTGCATGTCATATCTCTATAGCGTCACCATGCAGTGTCCACCTGGAGACAATTCGGTGCTCTCTATGCCAACTGTTTATCACTAGGGATGGTTACTTGCTCCTTGGGAACTCTATCTTGTGCTACTTTAATTATCCTCAATTGTGTGTGTATGGAAGCATTATCTTGGTGCCTCCCAGGTACTTAGGGTGGGACAATGGGCT
Organism: Gavialis gangeticus; assembly: GCF_001723915.1. Taxonomy (NCBI): domain Eukaryota; kingdom Metazoa; phylum Chordata; order Crocodylia; family Gavialidae; genus Gavialis; species Gavialis gangeticus. The sequence goes on from NW_017729014.1 coordinate 12,262,940, forward strand.
TGTATATCTGCAGGATCCCTGAAAAAAAAAAAAAAAAAAAAAAA
>NW_017729014.1:12263037-12267949 GCF_001723915.1 Gavialis gangeticus
GAAAAAAAAAAAAAAAAAAAAAAAGACTGTCTTGGGGTGCAAAATACATCCATCTCAGGCCTCTCACAGCAGCAAGGCCCTTGGCTCCCAGGGCTTCCCTTTGCATAATGGGTCTTATATGCTTGCAGATGCTGGGCACCCTGCTTACTGATGGGTCCCATGCTCATCCAGGATCTAGAGAAGCTCCTGCAGGGTGGACATCAAGCTGTGCCACATAGGCCACCATAGGCTAAACAAAGTTGGTTTTCTGGCATACAAGCCAGCAGTGCAAGATACACAGAGGAAGAGGGAAACAGAAAAAAATGTGTTATCAGCAGAATTGATTCCGAACACAGTGTTTTGCAGTTTTGCTGGAGGAGTCAGCAGCTCTGATTGCTGTGTACAAATTCCCCAGAAGTTTCCCCAAAACTTTCCATTACTGAGCGACACAGGGTGTTTACTATAGACAAGAGCTCTAGTAAAGCAGGTCATTGAACTTAAGGCTTACGCTTGCTTATTTGTCTTGCGCTGTAAAATCTTATCAACACCGATCAAAATTCATCACTGTCATAAATGTATTGTTAAGGATGAATGAGCGGCAGCATTTCCCTCTGCTGCAAGTGCTCAGAAATCTCATTTTAGCCACGTAGCACATTTTTCAAATCAGGCTGCAATGTTCCCTCCAATGGGCCTTCATCGCTACTGAGTGTCATCTGTCAGCTGCTCATCTGCTTTTGGTAGCTAGGCCTTCACATTCACTGCAGTGAGCCCCCTGGCTCAATTGTCAATTTAGCAATCGTTTTCTCCAAGTCATAAAGCGTGGTTAGCTCTTGTCACTCTGCTGGATGTACTACAGGTCTCTTAAATGAAGGGGACAAAGGAGGACTTTGGAAAGAAAAAGAAGCTCTGACTCTTGCACAATGCCAGCCAGCTTAGAGGATGCACACCTGTTCTCTCTCCGATTACAACAGCACTGTAAACTGCCTTGGAGATATGTGCTAGGAGCCACACACCAAAACAGGAGCCCGTGATGAAGAGAGAAAAGACGGATGTCTTGAAGACCGAAAAATCTTCTGGCAGCCAGCTGCATCACATGCAGTAGCAGAGGTGCTAGGCTGCATCCAGCACAGAGCAGAGACCCTTTAATTTGATCTCGTCACCTACAGCATTGAGAGAGAAAAGACAGTAATTCTGCTAGTGTACCAGAGACCACCGGATTACAGAAGATGGTCACTTCTGTGATGGTGTTACTGGACTGGATTATCCACTGTTTTGTAACATCAGAAGAGAGGAAATCATTACATCCATCACAATGCTGTTTGCATTGTTCAGGAACCGGGAAGTGCCTGAATTGTGACCAACTCCCTTTATTTTTCTGGTACTGAGTCACAAAGTTGTGCACTCCTGCACCTACTTAGCAAGTGTTGGCAGCATCTCCTCTCCCCTGCTTTCTTACCTGTGACATCAGTGGACACAGTGCGGCCAAGGAACCAGCACGTTCTCTGCAAGGGCTTTTGAGGGATGACAGCAGCTTGCGACTTCAGCCAAGGTGGGGCCTCCAGGACTGCGACCTGAGTACGCATACCAAGCTGAAATATTCATAGTTAGCTCTTTCCTTGTAAGCTGATCAGAAAAGGGGCCTCTTACCTCCCCTCCTGCCTCAGGTTAGGCCCTTTCTTCCCCATACTTCTTTGGCACAATCTCTGCAGTTGCCTTTTTCCCTTCCCCTACCCACTTGCCTGCTGTTGCCTCTGCTAATTATTTTACAAGGCCCTATAATTGATGCACTGCCTCCCTCTCCCACCCCATTTTCTCCGCCTGACAACACTGTCAGCTAAGAAAGTACCAGCAGCTGCTTTCATTTGGCTTCCTGTTTGCCACCTGCCAAGGTGAACCACTGCCAGAGCTAGCTTGTTCCCTTTTGTGATTGCCTTCTGTTTACCTTCCTCAGAGCCCTGCAGTTGTCAGTCAAAGGTGCTGCTTGCTTTTTTTTTTTTTTTTTTTTAATGACTCCAGGGCTGCTTAAACTATGTCGTGTTTGCCGCAGACCAGAGCAGTTCTGCATAAAACCCTGGCAACACTGCATCTTGAACCAAACTAGCTTCAGTGTCCTGACTTCTAGGACGGTACAGCAGCGGAATAGCCTGCCCGGGGAAGCTGCGGCATCTCCTTCGCTGGAGGTTTTCAGGAGAAGGCTGGGGATGACTGAGGAGCAGGATTAGTGCAGGGGGTTGGGTCAGATCACCCTCAAGGTCTCTTCCAACCCTCCCATTCTACGTTCCTCAAAAGCTGTGCTGGGATCGTAGCTGACACACATGCAAAAGTTTCATTTCCACAGGGGATTAAGAATCTATGAATCTTGCAAACACTTCCTCTCCCACTGGTGACCATCCAAGCCATCTTCCCCTCGCTGGTGATGAAACAAAATGCTTGCGGCAGCGACAGGAACTGCTGACACGGAAGTTACATTTAAATACTTCCCCTGATGAATCTTCAATTCCTTGTAATGTTGTTTAGCAGCTCAAAATAAAGCAGAGGAACCAGCTCCCATGTGACCTTCCAGCTCAATGGCTCCAGGGACTTCAGCTTGGGAACCACTTTTCTAAACAGTCCATTCATTGTTCAGCCTTTGCTTAAGTTGCCAGCATTAGGGAGGGTAGCTTGTAGGTAACACTGCTTCACGCTAGGAGCTTGCCTGCCTCACAGATGACTTGGCTGGGAGGGGATTGCTTTGTAGCTGGAGAGAAAACCTCCCAGGAAAACCCAGAGGCTATGGGAAGCAGTGCCGGCATTCGTTACACAGTGCAGCGCTCCCCGGATGGTGTTGGAAGAGGAGTACTGCGATGCTAGTAGGAAGGTCGTTCAAACTGAGCAGTGCTCAGAAACCCCACGGGCATTTCTCACAAGAGCAAATTCCAGTTCTGCCCAATGCAGCGTCACTGGATAGTGTGAGGATCGCCCTACTGCGAGCACTCTCCTGGGGGACACTGCAAAGGGCTCATCTGTGTCAGAATAATGTACATGCACTGGAGCAGCCTTTCCTTAGGTTATGGAGCCTCTTACTGCTGAAGATGCCCACCCAGGCATGGCAGGTTCTTCTTGGGATGCGCCAGCATGGAGGGCTGGGCCAAGCCCCTGCAAGTTCAGTTAGATGCGCCTCCAGGCCTGCTAACCTCTGCCTCGTGCCCTCTGTGCGGCTGCTGCTTGCAGCTTGTTGCTTTAAAGAGAGCGGTGGTGAGAAAAAACAGGAAGCCAGGCAAAGGAAAGAATAGACTGAAGCACCCAGCAGCAGCTGCGACACGACAGCTCCCCTTCTCTCCTCCCCTCCCACCTCATTACCACAGGCGCTCTTGGTAAGAAACTCCACGCCAACTGACGGGAAACTGGTTACGGTGCAGCGTGGCCAGAGCCACAGAGAGCGGGGAAATCCAGCAACCTGAAGGGAAATGCTGTTCGCAAGGGGGGATTAAAAAAACCCCACCAAACAACAACAAACACTTAAAAAAAGGAGAAGCAAACCAGCAGATTTCAGGGCTACAAGGACACTGGGGTCTTCAGCAGGGCTGGGTTATTCCTACATCCCTGACGGACACCAGTGTAGAGATGTACAGGGCGGGCAGCGGAATAAGGGGAGCGCTTAGCAATCCCTTGGTGGAAAACCCCCGCAGGACAGTTTGGGTCTGACCGGCCACGCAGAGGCTGACGGGCTCCGCCGTGCTCCCAAAAACTCTCCGGGGGCAAGGCGGAGGAAAGCGCTACTTCCCAACCCAAAGAGGCACTCTGCACATCTACGTGAAAATACAGACGTGTCCAGCACAGGACTGCCCTACAAGTGAAAGGAGGAGAGCGCGGGATTGCAATGCAACAGGGGGATTTGAGAGGCAGATTCAGCTTCTCCAGCGGGCCTGATGGCAACTCCAGTCCCCGCTCTACTCCCAAGATCTCCCATTTCCTTTGCCTGACCTCCTCTCTCTTCCTATATTTTGCTTATGACAGGCTTCCCTGCCAAACTGATGTTGTTCCAAATCCTGTAGGTTAGACGGGAAGAAGTGCACAGTGATTTTAGCTGCCGTAATGACCTAGCACGGGATACCCTAAATGGACTTGCACAGTAGGAAGACTACCTGCTTTCTGCAACTTGGGCCTTACTACAGCATCTATAATGAACGGGCATCTCCAGTCACCTGCTGCTTTTTACAATCTTGATCTCTTTGTAGCCAGGACAGGCTGTTCCAGCTCCCTGCCCCTGGTCAGGACAATGCCGGGAAGGAGCAGGACGTACCAGCTCATTCATTCCTTACTTACTCCATCCCCTTCACTTGTCAGTAGTGCATACCACCCCATGAACGCAGGCGGTCATTCAGCTGGGCTCTCCCCCTCCCCATGGACACTGCTGCTACTCCCAGGCATCTGCTCCTTGGCCCTTGCCAGAGCTCAGTCCTCCTCCTGCACTGGCTGTTGATGGAGAGGGTTACAAGTGGCATGAGGTCAACAACCTCCCCATCCGTAGAGCCCTGCTTCCAAGTTACCACTGTGGGGTAACATCACCGCTCAGCTGGAGTGTCCAGAAACTTAATCTGTGGGGAGGAGGACCACTAGCCCCCGCCCTCCAATGGCAGTCCCAGTGGTGCACCGAGTTTGGGAGGGTCTACTGGCTGCACTTCTATCAGGGGGATCCAGGGCTACGATGCACCACGGACAACCCCCTCGCCCATACGCCGTCTCAAAAGGAAGTCCCATATTCATTCCAAGTTCAAGACAAGATATTTATGCAAGCCCTTTGGCCCCTGGGTAGCTTTGAATAGGTAGTTGCTGCATTTTCTGTCAAATCAGCTAGGTTAACCGCCTTTGGCTCTTGATACGCAACGGACATCCATCTCTTCAGAGCGCGTGGGGAGAGGCTTTTTCCTGGTCTCTCACAATCCAGGTCTTA
>NW_017729014.1:12272949-12277411 GCF_001723915.1 Gavialis gangeticus
ACCCCCTCACCCATACGCCGTCTCAAAAGGAAGTCCCATATTCATTCCAAGTTCAAGACAAGATATTTATGCAAGCCCTTTGGCCCCTGGGTAGCTTTGAATAGGTAGTTGCTGCATTTTCTGTCAAATCAGCTAGGTTAACCGCCTTTGGCTCTTGATACGCAACGGACATCCATCTCTTCAGAGCGCGTGGGGAGAGGCTTTTTCCTGGTCTCTCACAATCCAGGTCTTACACTTGCCACCCAAGCTGGAAGCAGGAAGATCTGAATGGTGAGGAGCCACAGGGCAAGAAACCACCGCTGCCAGAACTTCCCAGTGATTTTGGAGAGAGACCTCAATTTTGCAGAAATCTTCGTTGCTCACAGCCTTATCTTTTCACTCTTGTACATGACATTGAGAGATTAAGGGGTGGGGAGGAGGGGACCGAACAGATAGGGACAAAAGCTCAGCAGCGGGGAGGTGGGAAAAGCAAACAAGATGCTGAACAGACTATGAGACACCAGGGTTCCTATGTACACACGTGCTCAAAGAGCGCCCACCGCTGTAGGTTTTAATCTCCATGACCGGCTGTTTCTAATTTTACATTACGCAATTAGTGGGATAAAGCCGAAGTGATAGAAACAGTACCACAGGGAGCTCAGCCCTGAAAAACAGGCACGCATGAGCTCTGCGATACTGGGGACTGGCACTCCAATACTGGTGACGGCGCGGGCAACTAGATTCATAGCACAAAGCCAACAACGTAACACAATTCAGTAATGGAAAGCTGCTATTCAGGAGTATACTAGGAGGAGATGTCTCAGGCCAAGGTTGTGGTACACTGGTAGAGGCGTGTGTATGGGACACCTGCCTAACATGCTCCTTCAGCTAAGTGCACAGCTTATTCATGGCTTTGGAACATTGCTTACGTATTAATTTCACACGCTACTGAAATACTAAGTGCAAAAAGGGAGAGACGCAGACAACATCTGCAGAGAACGTCGCAGTAATGCTAATTCCATTCCTAGAGCCATATTCTTCCTTGCTTTGCTCAAGAGTCGTGCAAAAGATATGCACTCCTTCCTGCCTTTGTGCTTTGTAAGTACACTGCCAAAATCCCAACACCTGTATGGGCTCACCGGGTCTGCACCTGACAATTCATTCATGCCCTCAGTTTGTGGAGTGAAACTCTCCTGTGCAAAACTGCGAGACTGCACAGACCAGTCCATGAGTGCTCATGTAGGTCCACGAACACCGGCACACAGCCAGGGGCTGCACGCTTAGAATGAATCCATCCCCGACGCTCAAACAATTTAAACTATTCCCTGGCCTTGTCACAGAACTCAGCGCTTATTCTTGCAGGGGAAATGTTCCTAACATAGTTAAGTGTGGAGAACGGCCTATTTCCTATCTATTAGATGGAACGCAGCTCTTCTATTAACTGGTCTCCAAGTTTGTTTCTTAAAACGTTCATATTGCTCACAGAGAGCTGTGGTGGAGGAGAGACACACCCTAGTTATCCGCAGGACCTACAAAAAAAAAAATCCATTGTTCTGTTTCCTTAAAATTATACAGGCCTACAGGGATCAAAGGTTAATTCCCTTCCCCCTCCAAAAAAATGCATACAAACCCAAGAGGAAGAAGTCAACTAATACAAGACTCAGGGATGTTGAAGGGGTACAAAAACACTGGAGAACAGGCCCCAAACAGCAATTCCACCCAAGTTCGAAGGAAGACCATCAGCAGTACAAGCCAAGCCAAGCCGAGCAACTTCAAATCCATCCGCTGGCTTAAACAAAAACAACATTACCATAGCAGTTGTGCAAGGTGCAAGTATTTGACAATATAGAACAACCTGGCACAAAAGGATCTAAACATCCATTGGTGGGGTAGTAGCTCCTTTACCTCTAGTGGAAGAGACAGAGATTAAGGATGTGGAACAGGGAACATGAGATTTATCTGTGATGGCAACAGATAGCTAAGCTCGTCACTCAGGCCAGGGGTGGCACACCTGTGGTCTGCATGCTGTAAGTGGTGCAGGCAGCTCCTGTGTGCGGCACAGGACAGATCCGGGAGGGAGCAGAAAGCAAAGTAGCTGGTAGGCAGGGAGCACAGGGAAGAAAGCAAGCAGCAGAAACCAGAGCAGCAAGTCAGGCAGGGGAAGGGACCAGAGAGGCCCTTGGGGAGGGTGTGAGGCTAATTTAGGGCACCCTTCTCAAAAAAGGTTGGCCCCTGCAGACTTGGACAACTAGCCAAACTGGCTCCCCCTGCCTTTCCCACTCCATGATACAGCGTGAAAGAATATCCCTGCAGGACCTGTTCCAACTGCTTATTCAGGACCGTGGTTTGCATAACGGATGGACTCCTGTGGGCTCTTCATCTCTTTGCTGCCAGAAAAGTCATTTCAACATTTAAGAGGAAGGCTTTAATCTTGTACAAAGGCCCTCCCTAGTGGTGACTGGAGGTAAACGCAGCTCTGCCGACCACTGTCAGGTAACTGCAAGGGCTGTAACCACTGTCCTCAGCACGGTGACAACTTGCACGTGCACGTGCACCAACTGATGACACTAAAAGCAGTGGAGTTAACAGAAACTTGTCAAGAGGCAAGTCTATCCCTCTGCTTTCCCACAGCCTTGTAATGTCTATGCATTCGGCAGGCATGAAAATAAGCCTCAAGGTCCAGATCTGAACTCACTCAAAATTTGGGCGATTTTCGCTTGCGTCTATTTGCAATCTTGCACCATGATTACTGTGCCGTAATGGGTGATGGGAACCCTGTACCTAGTCTTTTCCAAGGCTTTTTTTGACCAAGGCTGGCACTAGCAATCTGAAGTGTAGATGAACACGTTGCCCATTTCAAGCATTTCTATAATCTGTCCTTTCTGAATCAATTAGCCTCTACGGGGTTGCTTTGTCTTGCCTCCTGCCATAATTTCTCCTGCGACACTATCCCTGCCCCTCTTTCCTCGAGTCAGGCTGGATTTCCCACGTAAGAGTCAGGTTAAAAGAACCCACCAGTGGTGCAAGGTGCAGTACTTGATTCAGACACGATCACTGCACCCGTCCCTCGGGTCACTGCCTGGCCTTTCCTAACATGATCACAAGAGTATATTAGAGACCAAAGCAAATTGCCCCTCATCACACATGAGCTGAGCCCAGCACCCAAGTTTCAGATACCAGCTGGTCTTGATGGGATGTGCGTGTAAGTAAATCGGGAGATTCTGCCCCTAGAGAGCTCAGCCAGCCAAAGAGCTTCCTTTGTCATTATTAGTTATGGAAATTGTATTAGTAAGACCAGATGTTTCCCAGTGGACTGCGTGCAGCTTTTCTCCAGGGCTATTTCTGGGACACACCCTGTGATAACAGTTAAAACGTTGAGGTGTTCAAGTAGTAAAGGCAGGAGGAGGAAGGAAACCACAGCTGCTGGTTACATCTTTCTAGAATGATTAAACCGATTCAGGCTGGCTTTGGGAAGCTCTAGGTCTCCGCAGCGAGTTCCTGGGCAGCCTCGATTCTCTGGTGCCTTCCAGCTAGATCCAATACTGCCAGATTTTCACCCTTTTCCAGATGTGCTTTACTGTGCTTTTTAATTGCGTCCCCATAGACAGCTTCTGTATTTTAGTCTTCCCATCAGATCTTTTGCACCTAATGGAAAGGCACCAGGCTAAAATGCCAGTGAATTTAGTCCTGGAGAAGGACGTCCAATTGATTTCTCTCTCTGAACCCTCAAGTCCACCGAGCAGCTACAGCACAGTGAGCAGCAGTGCAAGCTTCCTACACTGCCCTGCTATGATACCCCAATCCTGACCCATATGAAAGGATCGTTCAATTAGTCATCGGCCTCTCTGCAGAGACCATAACAAAATGCAACTGGTATGTGTATGTGACCACATAAATAGTGTCAGTACTTGTACATTTAAAATCAATTGGAGACAATTAGGTGGCTGTGATTTTCAGTGATGGCCCAGCCTGGAGGTAAATGAAACATGCCCTAGAGATGACAACTACCACACTTTGGATTCCTTCAGACCTCCCCCTTAGCATTATTTTAAAGGCTGCTTTACCAAACATGTCATCCCAAGAGAAGCGTCTCTTCTGCAGCAGGCTGTTCAGAGATAAGGAAAAAAAAAAAAAAAAATGACACCGGGATTCAACAGCCCAAGTTTTAGTTTCCACTGCTGTATTTTGGGATTTATCACCATTGAAATTGCAGTATCTGCAGTGTAAAGCTAACCTATAAACAGAGATCTTGCTATGTAATTATACACATATATTGCAGAGTCACGCTAAGAATGTCACTGCTGTGTACCCACGGCAATTACCAAGCAAAACAAGGACTGAAGCTGCGTAACAATATTCCCTGGCCACAACTTCCTACACAGAGAACAGTCTGTGAATAGAAACAATTAGGTCTCAAATGTTGTGGCTGGAAAGATCATCACAAAGAAAACAGATGCTTTTAACCTGCAATTATAATTAAACC
>NW_017729014.1:12277422-12278701 GCF_001723915.1 Gavialis gangeticus
AAAAAAAAAAAAAAAATGACACCGGGATTCAACAGCCCAAGTTTTAGTTTCCACTGCTGTATTTTGGGATTTATCACCATTGAAATTGCAGTATCTGCAGTGTAAAGCTAACCTATAAACAGAGATCTTGCTATGTAATTATACACATATATTGCAGAGTCACGCTAAGAATGTCACTGCTGTGTACCCACGGCAATTACCAAGCAAAACAAGGACTGAAGCTGCGTAACAATATTCCCTGGCCACAACTTCCTACACAGAGAACAGTCTGTGAATAGAAACAATTAGGTCTCAAATGTTGTGGCTGGAAAGATCATCACAAAGAAAACAGATGCTTTTAACCTGCAATTATAATTAAACCCAGCTACAAAGATTAGAAGCTGGAACTGCTCCCCTGGAAACATTAAAGAGATTTTTTTTGTCTTTTAATAATTCCTTCAAAAGCCAAAATTTAGTGAGAGGGGCATTTACTGAAACAATCTCATATGGAAAAGACTGGCAGTTCTTTGAATGATCTCAGAAGCATGAAGGTGATGAAGGCAGGCGGGTTATTTGGGCAGATGTGCTATCTTTTATTAGACAAACCGAGTAGTTGGAAAAAAAGTGTTCTTAGTGAAGGTGACAAAGGCATTTTAAAACTTGCCTAAAACCATAAAATATTACCATACAAAGAAAAAAAAGGCATTAATAGGAAATTAGGGTCCGGGCTTTATAAAATGACTATGATTTTAGTGCCCAACCTGAGATACCTGAAAAGGTCTGATTTTTGTAATCAATCTCCCCCAAAGAGTCTCAGAACAGGAACTCAAATTCACCAGGTCATTTGTGAAAATATTGACTCCGAGCCTTATTCAACATGAACAGCGAGCTCATCATTAGGGTGTCTGAACATGGCAGATTTCAACCCCAGTCTAAACTCACCTCCAGAAGTTAATACAAGATATTGAAAAATAAATAGTCCTAATTACAGTGCAAGTGTAAGGAGAGACCTACTTCCGTCTCCTGTTATGCACAGCACCATTTTCATGCTCTGGTCAGCCTGCGTGTGAGCAGCGTTCATAAGGCTGCAAGCTCTTGGGGGTGAAGACCAGCAATTTGTGCTCCAAATGCTGCCGGGCACACTGGGACTGCAGCCGCGACCACTGCCCCTAGATGCTACTGCAATATAAACAGCAAACACCAGACCCACAAGTCAAAGAGTTGCCTTTGGAAAGCTACCGTCTAGTTTAACTGGACCCCCCATCTCCCTTCCTGTAGTGGTACCTTGGGAGTGGGGCCC
>NW_017729014.1:12278747-12280905 GCF_001723915.1 Gavialis gangeticus
TGGATGTACACTGTGTTTTTTGTGTGCGGTTTTTGTTTTTGTTTTTTAAATGCAGGCAAGGTGGCCCCTGTATTTTGGCCATGGGCTCAGCACATGGCAAGCTGGGGTCTGAATCTGGGGGGGGAAATATGTAAAACCCTCTGAGTGTGCCTCCCCAGCTGGATGAGACCAGGAGGATGTCATGCAAAGGGATATACAGAGAGGTAGACTGGTTTGGGGGCAGAGAAGTTGCTAGCAGTTGCTGAAGAGTGAAGTCTTCCCCCAGGGAGAAGCAGTGCAGATAGTGGAAAGGGAAGCTCAGGTAGAGGGGAGAGAGAGGGAGAATTGTCCCACTGGCTGGGAACTCCTTTCTCCCCCTTTTTCTTTTTTGAGGTTTTAAAGGGATTAATACCAGGGGAAAGAGAATCAATTCCTTGGGTTTCCCGGCCAGGATTTAGTCCTGGCAGCTTAAACAGGGTTGGACACCGGGCGTTTCTAATCCTGCCAGTTTGGGGCTGGCTGTAACCATTAATCAGCCTGGTTCCTTTGGAGTTTTCCTGCCGCTCTTGCTTCAGCAGGCCATATAATCCAGCCCAGAAGCATGGGGTGTGCGCCCACCGTCTGGAGCCTCAGTCACTCACTCCCACACACATGTACAGATTCTCCGTGAGAGCAAAGATTGTCACGCCACCATCCCTCCGAGAGCACCGAGGGGCCCCTTGCACCGCCAAAGGACCCGTGGGCTCAAGCAGCTTCCCCCAGCGCAGTACAACCTGTAGACTATGATGTGTATTTAGCAGTGTTTCACATTGCATTTGGTGTTTGTTTCCTTGTTTTCTGTATTAAATCTGGGGTTTTTTGGTTACACCGCTTGTGAAGAAGGGGGTTTTGTTTATGTAGGACACCCTAGTAATTAATGTAGTGTTCCCAGATTTCTGGGTGGGGGCTTGAGCCATGCATATACAACTTATTAGGTACCCCAAAAAGGTGAACCCGGCCCTTGTGCTGCCAGGTGGTGCCTGGCAGAAGGGTTACATAATAATTATTGCTGGAAAATATTTCCTGATGCCCAGCCTTTACTATTTGATCCCATTATTGTGGTCTCTGCTCACGGCTTCCAACTATCTGCTTTTCTAACCAAATAGTACACACTTAATTCTCACGCAACTGCCTCCAGTTCATCCGTCCTTGTTGCTTTTTTCACCACCCCTCCTTAAGCAGGTTCAGATCTTGCAGCTAAAGCACAGAACTGAGACACCCAGAAAACCTGGCTTCCTTTCCCAGCTATTCTGCACGCTGCCCGTGTGACCATCAGCAAGTCTTTCCTCCTCTCCGACTCCATTTCTCCACCCAGTCAGGACTGCAGTTTATCTCAGGAGTGCAATGTGCTTAATTCATTTATGTTTGCAATATTGATGAAAATCCTTGGACAGAAACCACCACTTGAGTTGAGCCTCAGCTAGAGTGCGATGCCCTGAGACCGCATGCAACACTGCTACTCAAGGGAGAAGGATTACCACCTATTTGGTCTAGGGTTAGGAGTCTCTGTATATTCTAGTGACCAGAAAACCAATATCAACACAATATTTATGGGCTCACATCTTGTTTACATTTGCCAGAATAGCCGCACAGGCAAATTCCCTTACTGTAGGCTTGGCTTATACAAACCAAAGAGTAGTTTTCCTACAATTCATACCAGTCCCTTAAGCAAAATAAGCTGTGCCTGCAAAAGCACTTTGCAAGTATCACTTTCACACAAGGGTTTTTGCTTGTACAAGACTGATTTAAAATTTGCCTCTCCAACCATGGACCCAGAGGAACAGACTTTTCTGCCTTCAGCTTTCTCTGTGCAAAAATCAAGTTTATTTTCTACCTCTGGGAACTTTTTACCATCTTTAATTTTCCCTGAGCCTGAGGAAGGGCAAGTGTGCCTGAAAACTTGCAGAAAAAGGTAATTTTCTTTTGCAATGTCTTGGGTGGTCTAATAAACGGTATTGTCTCTGAACCAAGAGTTCTGCGTTCCTCTCTAACCAATATTCTTTAATTGGAATGGGTTTTTACTGTTGTCCTGGCCATACACAGGTCCTTCTCTGCACATCACTGCTAAATACCTCCTCACCCCACCTGTCCCTGATGCCTCTAGCAATCAGCCAGCACCTCTTCTGTATGCAGCACTGCA
>NW_017729014.1:12285905-12290131 GCF_001723915.1 Gavialis gangeticus
ATCGTCTCTGAACCAAGAGTTCTGCATTCCTCTCTAACCAATATTCTTTAATTGGAATGGGTTTTTACTGTTGTCCTGGCCATACACAGGTCCTTCTCTGCACATCACTGCTAAATACCTCCTCACCCCACCTGTCCCTGATGCCTCTAGCAATCAGCCAGCACCTCTTCTGTATGCAGCACTGCAACTGCTGAAAATCAGCCCAGGTGCAGGAGCTAAGAGCCTCTTGGCTGTGAAAAATCAAGGAGCCAGAGCATTCCCTACAGACACCAGCAAATCTAGAGAGCTTCCTTCTCTCTTCCACCTGAGCTGCTTCCCATCTGCCTTCAAGATGCAGCAGCACAAGGATTCCCCTCTTCCCTTGCAAACAAAGTAGCACGAAGGCACAGGGAAATGGGTTGTATCATCCCCTGTATTGTGCAGGGATTAAACACAATGTTTCTTTACCTTTCCAATCTAGAGTGCCTAATGCCTGCACCCACCAACCCCAGTCAATCTTGTAAAACCGATCAGTTCCCTGCTATGGCAAGGAGCTGGTCTTGTCCAAGTTTAATAGGTCGAGGTCCAATCTGGAAAAAAAAAAAACCATCATGGAAGTGTCTGCCAATTTGTCCAGCACTTCTGAATTACCCAGCACGCCACATCTACCTGCCCCAGGATTTTGTATCACCACCTATCTTGGGGTAATATGAGAATTTAATTAAATGTGCCATCCAGATGTGAACTTCTAGCTCACTTAGGATGCAAATCCCCAACACAGTGCTATCTTCTAGGGTCTCCGCAACACACACAAGCACCAGTAAGGTGCAATGCCATCTAAAATCCACGTGCTTTAGTCCCCTTCATCCTGTTAAATCACTTTCTATTATTTGTATTCTAGGGAGGTGGGTTTTGTTTTGTTTTTTTTTTACTTAATAAGCGTCTCACATAAGGTTTTGATGCTTTGCCTTACATGTCCGTAGCCACATAACCTTCACCTCCTGTTGTCTCATATCTTCAAATCCCCACGCAGAGAGGACCAAACCAAGAGGTTATAAGAAAAGAGAGCAAATGTCCCTAAGTTGGTAAAAACACTTGCATCAGCCCTAGCAACCTAATCAACTAATTAAGTGTTTTACAAGTTGCCCCCAGAGATTTACCAAGCGAGTTCAGATACAGGGTTTCTGGCCTGATTTTCAAAGTTGCCAGGCAATTGTAGCTCTCATTGCTTTTACTGAGAGCCAGGTTTCTCCATCTTTTCATATTAAATTACCCCCCCCCCAACCCTGTTTGCAGAAATGAAGATACGGAAAGAAGTTAGATAACTAGTTTGGATAATTAACCCTGTACACAGCACAATAATTTACGCTGTAAGTACCTGCAATTTGAGCATGCACGCTTCGTTTGATTCGCTCTAGGACACTGGATCGGTGCATACCAAAGGGTCTTGGAAAATTAAAAGGTTGTTCAATTCCTTAGCCAAGCTCCATAAGCATAGCAAAAAGTTTGTTACATTTATTAATTATGGAAAACAAAGCTATGATGTTGAGAACATCCTGCACGTGAAGTGTTAACCAAAACCTGTTAGCACTTCCATGATTCTTTACTGATCTCTGTGAAGTGAGCCGACAGATCTCAGCCCAGCTCCCGGACAGGCAGGTGCCTGCGTCGTAAACCCACTGCTTGCTGTCTATGGCAAGTGGACTTTGGAAACCAAACTCTCCTCTTGCCCTGGAGAAGGTCCCCCCAGGCCAGGATCAAGGCTCATTGGCAGAGCCTCTTTGCTCATTTGAAACCTTGCTGTAAAGTTATATCGAGGGCTGGGCTTCCCCTCTGTGTTAGCCACACTGGCAGTGGGAGGGGGATATCAAATGCTTCCTAGATAAGCTCCGTTTGTAAGAGCTCTACAGCTGTTTGGCCTCCATTCACTGCCTCATCTAAAGCCATGGTCCAGGCAAAGATTTTTGTCTCCCCAATGTCCATTAGCTTCACAGGACTTGTCACATCACAGCAGGCATCCGTTCCTCGCTGCCTGGGCCAGCTATTTGTCTCATAACCCGCCCATGCCATGCCTACGTCCACGTTTCTGAGCCACTTGGCCAAGCAGCTGGTCTTCAAGGCCCTTCACAAAACGCAATCTTTCTTTCCCTCCATCGGCAGGGTGCCTTCAAAGCAGTGCACGCTCCTAGGCCCAAGCTAAAATAGACACGAGTCCACCCTCCTCCCAGCACAGTGTTTGCTCCACTCTAGTTATTTCGGGCAACATTTTAAAGAGGTTTCTAGATGTTCAGTTTTGCTTCAGAGCAAAACTGGGCTCTCTCTAATCATGCCAGCCAGCCCACTGAAACCAGCAGACCCAAGCCAGCTATCGTTTGAGTTATGAAACCCCAGATCATTCAGCAAGGACGCGTGCTTGCAGCTAAGTGCAGCTTCACCCCATGGGACTGCTGCGATGGTCGGGGTAAGCTGGCATCACGACTTTCGAAGCTGCAAAATGTAAAACTGAGAGTGAAGTGTGGGAGGGAGCATGTATTCATGCGCTTGCCTAAATTTACAGGAAAGGGGAGCTGGGACCTGGACTCTCAGTACAGCACTGTAGGAAGGGAAGCATTAAGGACCTAATTTTTTCCCCCGTCACCGGTACCTTTCTCTATCAGGAATTCTGCTGAAGGGAAGGGGAGCGCTTTCAAAATAAGGGGGGGCCCTCAGCAAGCGAGGCAAAGCATCTTCCCATGATTACAGTTTCATATTTCAAGAAAAGTAACGAGCTGAAAGTAAAACGCAAGTCTTGTAACAGCAGTGGCTTGCCCATGCTGGGTTGCAGTTTGGCTTGGGAGAAGGCAGGACTGGAGCCAAGGTGTTTTTCTCTCTCTCTGTCAAGTGGTGGAATCAGCAAAGAGGCGGAGAGAATGATTTCAACACACCAAACCCTGTAGCTGTACAGTTACACATACGTGCTGCCGTACACACACCCAGCCCAGGGCAGGCACTTCAAAACCTCTTCCTACACAGCGCATGTTATCTAATCTTTTTACAACAAATCATTCTCTTTTTCCCCGCGTACTTATGCTCTGCGCATCATCGTATACTCACCACCTTGAAAATATGATGCAGAAAGGCCTCTTGCTGCCCTGTACTGCTTCTACGCTCAATATTCAAGTATAATATTTGAGTGGTTTGTTGCACAAGTACATTGGGCTTCACATTAAAGCACGGCAAGGGAAAGCAAGTCTGCGTGTATGAAATATGTTTTTTAAGATTTCCAGCCGAACACTTGCTTCAGCAAGTTGCATTTCCCCAAATAAAACGCACCAGAGATCCTAAAATTATGTTCCAGTTATATTATGGGAAATATCCGATGGAAGACATTAAAGCACTATCTAGCGTAAGCCAAAGTCTGGCTTGGGTCACGCATAAAAAACAAATTTAAGAGTCAAACTAAGACAACGGTGCAGGCCAATTTTTGTAGAAAGTAACAAAGGTTTATTTAAAGTCATCAAACTCAAGGCAAAGTGCTGCTAGGCACGTAACAGTATCTCAACCTTTCACTTCTTTTAAAACGAGACAACCTGAAATTTCTATTAGAAATACAACTTTGGCCTGGAATCTATTTGCAGGGGGGCGGGAGAGCTGAAACTGTCCCCTGAAACGCCAGGCGGCCTGGAAGGCCGTTCAAACTTTTATCATATAACCTTGTACACAACAACTACGCCAGTAAGGAACCATCTCTGAAATGCGAAACAAAACCCGCTCCTCTCCAGAGAGAAGGGTCGTAAAGCCCGACAGATCCACCCCCAAACTCTTTGGATCTCCCCCACCACCTTTTGAATATTGCTCGGCTTGGAGAAATTGTTCACCAGTTAGAAACTCTTCGAAAGACGCTTGCAAAGAAATCTTTTTCCTGAAAGTAACTCAACTCACTCTGGAAAGCTGTCTGGCTCCTGGTTTTGGCGAGAGAGCCCCAGAACAGTCCCCCCAGCGCATTGCAAGAGGAGTCAGTCCCCTGCCTGCCCTTGTTCAGGCGCTGCAGGCGAAAGAGCAACCTCGGAAGAGAAACCAGGATGCGGCGGGGGAGAACCCACCTGCCGCGGGCGCGCTCCTCGCCGGACTCCCGGTGCTCGCTTGCCGGAGGCGGCGGATGCTGCGCGGCGGCGTGGCTCTCCCCACTCCGCGGTGACGCCGGCGGAGGCGGCTCGGTCCGGCTCAGAGGTCGCACGGGGCGGGCGGCGCCCAGGCCGGCAGGAAGG
>NW_017729014.1:12290297-12291975 GCF_001723915.1 Gavialis gangeticus
AACACGCCCCCGGCCCCGCCCCCCGGCGCAGGTGGAGGACTGACTCCAAAATCAGAGGCACAGTCGGTGGCATTGGCCCGGTGGAGCAATCCCGAGTGAATGCAACACCTGTTCCTCAGTCCTTGCGGGAAAAGGCGTAACTTTGCTAGCGGAGAGCGCCGGGTAGGCGTTTTAAAGTGCAGCTAACACGTGCTCAGCGTGATGTGTGGCAAGGAGCCAGCTCTGCACCCGCGGGGGCAAGTCCTGCTGCTTGGGCAGGGGAGGCAGGGTTACCTGCGCTGCTCAGGAGTTGCAGCTTGCTCTGTGCTAGATGGCATCTTGCACAATGTGGGAAGAGATGCTGTTTTGGTATCCAATATAAACCACAAAATGAAAACAGTGCAAAACTATTAAAATAAAGGGTTGTTGTAGTGCGAGGAACACAATGAGAAAGAGGTTGGTAATGAAAATAAGGGAATAACTCACTGACAGAGCATTTACTTACTGTCATCCTACTGCCAAAGGTGGCAGGACTCCGGCACGCCAAAACCTACTGTAGGAAGACATCAAACCTGAGGAACAAGTTGGCCAACAGGCTGGTCAGGCTGAGACTAGTGGCCCCACAGGAGCGGGCCCTGCTTCAGGATCTGCTGCAGCAGGAAAATTTGCAGGGCGCTGTTTGCTCTGTGCTGGATGGCATCTTGCACAGCATAAGTCTGGCTTTCAGCAGTCTCAGCTCTACAACTCAAATGCTTTAAAAAATACTAAAGTTGCAACACAACTAGAAAGGGGTGGTGTTGATCACACTTGATCCTAGATGCACAATGCTTTGCATGTTAAGCATTCCTGAAAGGATTCAACAACAAACTCTTTTAATAGACTTTTTAAATACACGGTTTTGCATCTTATTTTTTTCAGGAGCGAGTATCTGAAGCCCTGATGCCGCTGGAACCCTTCACTAGCATGTTACGCATGTCAAGGTGCCATGGTACCGGCTTCAAAACCACCCCCCAACACCATCACCAAGGATGTCACGATTATAAGCCAACACATGACTTGCCTTCGCCATTAATTTAATAAAAAACAACTTCCTCCTTTAAAGCCTGCTCCTTTGATCACCATTCACCTTTAAAAGAAGCCAACAGGTCTTGTTTGACTTGAAAGCATGGGGGCCTTTTTTGCAGAAACATTTGATACAAGTTGGAGACAGAAAGAAAGAGTTGGGATTTGAGCTTCAGTCTGCTGCACTTAGATCACAAACAGCAATAGCTGGATGCCAGTAGGTCATACAAAGCTGCCAGGCCACATTTAATACAAATTACCTCTTGGGCATTTTTAGAGCCAGAGACTGAAAATTCCCACCGGACATTTCCCAGCAGGAGCAGAAATGTTAAAAGCATTGGGAATGAAATATCACCACTGCCCTGGTAGTTCACATCTGAATCCATTTTTATTGAGGTAGGTTTGTAAGTAGGTAGGGGTTATTTATGACAGTCAGATTCATCCCCAAAAGCAACCAAGTGATACAGTATTCAAGTCTTTGCACAGGGAAATGAAAATATATCACTAAAATGGGTCTGCCATGTTCAGTGGGTATATCCAGGAGATACCAGCAATGCCTGACAGTAGTTGAAATGAAAAATGTGCATGTTAAGGGGAGAATGAAAGTCTTTAAAAAAAAAAAAAAAAAAAAAAAAAA
>NW_017729014.1:12292235-12295335 GCF_001723915.1 Gavialis gangeticus
TTTTCAAATGTGTAATTATGGGCCAGGGAAAGAAAATTCAAACAAGGACACAGAATTATGAACTCTCAAGCATTTAAAAACCCCCCACAAAAAACAAAAAACACCCCCCCCAGGCTTTTTTTTTTTTTTTTTAATTATTTTTTTTAAAAGAAAAAGGGCTTGGCTTAAAGATAATGTGGGGCTCTCTTCTTGTCTTTTGGTTTGTGAGCCTTAGAACTGCATGGTTCACATTTTTAAGCTTGTCTCCATCACCACAGTTTTCCCAGATTCGCTTGACTCCAGGAAATGAGGCTTGTGATAAAACCCAGCAGAGCTGGCAACAGCAAAGAACATACCTTAGTGCCCAGGGTATGATAAATGAAATGGATGGAGTGAAAAATCTCTATCCCTCTCCAGTATAGTATCACCTGGTTGCCAGACTAGGTGTCAGTATAATTACTCCTGAATTCGACTACCGACTCCCTGGGTAAGCCCGTAACTTCTTTACCCTCATTGTACCTGTATTTTCCCCATCTTCATTATTCTCGCTCTCATGTGTCGTGAACTTCAGCCGAGATGAAAGTATTGTTACAGGAAGAATACAGGGAGGATGACTGATCATCTAAATAGGTCTTTTCCATTTAACTTTGATTGGGCTAGGGCTACGTTTCAAAATCACTCCAGGAGAAGGAATCCAGTAAATAACAGCATTACATTGGGAGGGAAAAAGACGCTACGAATAAAACTGACTACAGATCAAAAGTTTCCCACACTGAAAAGAAATAAAGAGGTAGTTTCTGCAAAATAGTGTTCCCTGTTTCAAGGCAAAAAAAATAAATAAATTCTCCAGACGTATTTCAGAGCAGAACACAATCACCCAGCACCAGGACAAGCTAGCAGCACACTTGAACAAAGCAAAAGACCAGCAAGAGAATAAAAGGAGAAAAACGTCAGCCTTGAATAAATAGATTTTTGCAAGTGTCTTTTGCAAAAAATCTAGTTGGTCTAATAAAAGATGGAACTTGTGGTAGAGGTGACATCTTTTATTAGACCAACTAGATTTTTGCAAACATTTTTTTTTTGCAAAAATCTAGTTGGTCCAACAACAGATAATCACCTCTACCATGAGTTCTGATTCCTGTTGCCTCTAGACCAATACGGCTACAACCTGGATACCTGACAGCCTTTAACAACTACCTAACTTCGAGCAAGCAGCCCTGCTCGAGTCTGCCGGATCTCCCAAATTCTCATTCATGCTGTAAAATGAAGACACAAACTCAAAGCAATAACAACAACGTACATTTACCTGACAAGTACGAGCAAAGCCTTGGCAGAGCTATCACCCACTACCCACTGTAGAAGAAAACAAGTGCATGAATGCCAGCTGTGAACACGTCGGAAGACAACCGACATAACTGGACCACCTTGACACTGGGTGAGTGTGCACGGCATGTGACAAGTTTAGAGGCTTGTCAGGCAAGTGAACTGGCTTGTGTGTGCGAGGATTACAGAATCTGGACCCAAGTGTCTGTATTTGTTGCCTGAAATCTCTCACTCTACCCACCTTTGCCTAGGAAATGGTAAAATATAGTAAAGAATTACTGGGAGGACTACGCCGCTTAGAAGGCTGAGCTGAGATGAGGGCACCTGCGCGCTAGGTGCTACACGTACCAAGGGTTGCTTCCTCGGGGTGATCTAAAGGCAAGGTCTCTGGAGAGGTGCAGCTGGATTCAGCTAACAGTTAATGGAAGGAAACTAATTTCCCTTTCAGCAGCCGGAGGGCTACAAATAAAGATTGTCCTTCTACACGGAGAAAAATTGGGAGTAAACGAAACACTTGAAAACTACCATCTCTGTAAAATGAATACGTTCAAATCGGAAAGATTATATAAAGCACTTCCCCACGAAACTCATGTTTATGGCATCTATCCAGTTTTTAGAAAGTTATCAGGCTCTATCAGAAGCTTAAACCCCACTGTCCTCAGTGCTTAGGACAGAGCATCCTTTTCCCCAAGTCTAATATTAAACGTGCTCAAGCGGCTGTTTTGCTCAGGCAAACCCAGTGTGTCTGGCGCATCCCAGCTAGTTATACAGACTGTCTACTTACCTCTGGAGGTGGGAGATGACAATGAGAATAAATAGCTAAGGGCAAGAAGGTAACAAGCTCTCCATAATAGGCATCCTTATTTCTCAGAGACAGGCAGCACAAGTTCCAAAAGCTAAAGGAAGGGTTGAAAAATATAATGCTTGTTTGATGGACACATGCTGTCAGTAAGAAAATACTTAGGGGGTAAGCCCTTTATTTATTTAGCATGCATTACAGCTTGCATCTCCAGTGCTACTGAATGTCCCTCCTGTGTTTAGAGGAACATGGAGAAGGATCTAGATGGGTCAACTAATGGTAACGGGCACTCGGTACTGTCCTTCACTAGTTACTGCTGCTGTCGTTCGAGCGAGCTAGTCGTCACTAGCTTGGTAGCTGTTCAGTGGGTGATAGGGAATGTATTGAAGAGTCTCAGGGTAGTTTCTAACAGACACAGGTTAACATTGCAAAATCCAAAGTCACAATGGGTGCTGCTTTTGGCAGGAGAATCAAATAGCTGAAGCCAAATTTCCCCACTCATCCCATGGTTGGGTCCGCTCAGGATGAGGCTGCAGGATGCAGCTGAACCATTGTGGGGGAGAAACCGGTCTGGCCACACGCTGTCTGCTAAAATCAGCTTAGCTTTGCAAGTCTGAAGAGAAGACGTTTTACTCATGAGGCTCTAGGGAGAGGCAGGAATACTGCAGCCTTCCTGGTAAGCACTGAACACTCAAACAAGAGACGCATAAGAGTGAGATTTAAAATTTCAATTTTTTTGCTTTTTTATTTTCTAAAGAAAAATAATCCTCTTTAAACACAGAGCATGAACTAAAAACCTCCTGGGGGACGGTTTGCCCCCTCAGCTGGAGCACAAAGTAACTCAACTGTACAGAGTTCAGAGCCCAAAACAAGCATACATGGAACATACAACATTTCTTTAGTAGGGGATGAGGTTTAGGACTCCTCATTATTGTCGTCTCCCCCCACCCCCTAACACTATCAGCAGGGACCCATCCCCTTCCCCAGTACCCCCACCCC
>NW_017729014.1:12295555-12304396 GCF_001723915.1 Gavialis gangeticus
CCTTCCCCAATTCCCCCACCCCACCCCGACAATCACATCTGGAGGCAATGTTGGAGAAAGCTTCACTGCACTGGCCAAACTGGCCCTTTCTAACCTACTTACAGACATCCAGGATAGAGGTTAAGACTATGGTTATTTCCAGGAATGATGGCTGGAGACTACAGGAGCATCCAGATGTGGAACAATCCTCCTGCCAGCTGTTTCACTGTAGAGAACCCCAGCTGGTTCAATAGTATTTCATGATGCTCCTGTCACCCAGGAAAGGAGTGTGGGATTGAAATATTCAGCAGTCAAACCCTTCTGAGCAGGCAGGTGGTACTCAGCAAGTTTGGCTCAGGGAAACCAACAGCCAACTTCAGCCCTTATTCAAAGTAACCGCTTCCAAGCCAAGATGACACAAGATTTGGTTACTGTCATAGATCAGTGTCTTTTCTTTCCAAGTTCTCTCCTTCTCAGAAAATACCTACTGCATCCATTAATATAGCCAGACTCTGGAAATGCAGCATTTGGAGTCTAAGAGCCTCTTAGTTCAGAACAAGCATAACAATAGGGAGTCTCTACAGGGTCTTAGGACATGCATAATAAACCCGAGCACACAGACAAAGTACATGTGCCTCTAAGGGAGGCTGTGGGATGGGGGAGTTTTGGAGACAAAAATGCATCCCACTCCATAACCCTCCTTGAACTTAAGTAAAGCTCAAATCTTTAGTGTACAGAAATGTTACTTCCCTCCCCATCCCTTCCACCCCACCCCCAAGGCTTTTACAGCAGAAAAAAAAAATGTAGAAAAATAAAATTCCTGCCCTGAACAGTATTGTATTAAACCCAATGTCACCAGCCATTCGCATACAAGGAATCTTAATCAAGGAACCAGATTCTTTGATTCCTCCAAACCAGCATTATAGAGGAACAGCAGCAAAACAGACACAGCATCCGGTAGTTGGATTAAGGCTGACAATAAAATGACAAACATCTTTCAAATGAAGGAACCCTCCCAATAAGTTCATACACACGTGCATTAATACAAGTGAAGGCTTTGCATCAGTGATAGCACCACTCAAGAGTGTTCTAGCACCAGATTGAAAGGGTTTGTTGTTTGCCTTTTAAACAATAAAATCCAAAGTCTTTAAAAATTACTTTGGACAAGACCACACAAATACCCAGCCAGGAACTGAACCATCATCCAACTCAGAAGTGTAATGAAGTGGAATTAAAGGATTGCCAAAACAAGAAGAAATGTGTGGGAGGTGGGAGTAGGAGGCTACAGAGCCACCGCTGCTGCCAGGAGCAGCACTGCAGCTGGGTGAGGACAAATAAAGGCCAAGGTAAATGGAACCACATGTTAGGTGCAGCACAGATTGTGGGGCAAGAAGAAAAATGAGTGAATTGCATAAGTGAAGTCACAGTGCACGCCTGTCACCATCAGAAAGACACCCAAGGCTCATCCGACACTCTGGCAGGATAGCCTCTGCTTGGAAGTCAGCTGGGTGCCCTAGAAAAAAAGTCTCGAGTCCATGAGGAGGGTGCTGTATCTTGATTCAAGTCAGGATTGAATACAATGGCATGGCCCTGTGGAGAAGCTTGTAGAATTGCCCACCTGCTCCTTGCCTATCTCTGTGCACACTCAGTTCAACCCAAAACTCATCACAGCCAGGTTGCGGCCTAACCCAAATCATGCAAGTCCCAAAGAGTAAATAAATCAGCTGAAAGCAGGGTCAACTATTTCTATTTCTGATGCCATTGCTATTCTGAATTTAGGCCTTGCCAAAGGCAATGCCTGGTTTAAAGCCTTGGGTCAAACCTCCAAAGGAGAGTAAGTCTAAAGGTGCAGAGTCCACAGATTCTTAATGAGAAGCAGAGAAGGCAGTAACAAAAGGGTTTCAGCCATCAGTGGGCATCAGTAACAGCGGCTTCAAATGGGTCGCAGGGATAATGCAGGAACAGTTCAGAGATAAAAAGAGAGAGATTTGCTTTTTCTGATTTCAAGTTGCCAGCCGCAGAGCCCCTTTTGCCCTGGTCTCCAGCAGGTTGATTAGCACGCCAGACTGTTACTTCATTGGCTAAGTGAGGCCGTGCCAGCTCTACGAGCATCATACAAGAAACGCGGAGATTGTCTGGAAAGCCCGTGAGGTGGGAATCCAGATGAGTGGGGAAGGGTCTCATCACCAGCAGACAGGCAGTGTGTGTTGAGGAGGAACGCTCGAGGGAGACTGCACCAGGGTGTGGGCAGAGGAAACGGCCAGCACATTGCAACAGCTCAGCAGTGAAAGATAGGGAGGGACAGGAGGATTTAAGACAAAGGCCAGAGAGAGAAGGGCAGCAGAATATTCCCAAGGGAGCCCAGTCATGCTCCAGGACCTCAGCCCCAGCATCAGCCAAGTCTCCCTTTAGGACACGTTCAAGGCAAAGCTGTTGAGTTTCCCCTCTAGGGCCCCCCACCCATTCCCGTGGCTGGGGATGTAGGAATTCAGACATTTCCAGACCTGAGCAGTGATTTTCGGGGCCCAACCTGACTCCTTGGTTCATCCCGTCTCCCAGGCCGTGCCGAGCATGAGCCTTTTGGGGAAAAAGAAGAACCAAGTTCCAGCAACGTCTCTCAAGCTGGGCACCCAAAAACCAAGGCTCCCTAAACTAGAAACTGGGGCTAGCTCCTTCAGATTTCATGAGGCACCCAGCTTGCTTAGCTGGGTCAGTGCGGGTTTGGCATTTCTAGCTGAGACTGGGAGTTGAGCTAAGCAGAAGATAAATCATTATTACCAAAGCCATCCCAGAAAACCCCCTCCTCCCCAGCCCACACCTGCCAAGAGGGGGCAAGGCTGTAGAGCGAGGCACGTGCAGGACTTCTTGGAGCAGCTCCTCGCAGTAGGCGTGTGATCTACAGTAAGAACGAGCCGTGCTGCCCTCTGCTCCGTGAACACACAGGCAGCGAGAGCAGCACGATGGAGCCCTTGAGGTACGATGCAAAAACAGTGGGGCACAATCACATTACAGAAAAACTGGTGCCTCCCAGCAAGGCAAAGGGTGCATGAGCTTTGCCTTTTTAATGCAAACATGAAAGGAAGTCCATGCAAGGGTTTGCCCATCCCTGCAGCAACTGTGCCGGTTCGAGCAAGGCATGGTAAACAGACGCTGGGAGACAGCCACACAGGATGGCACCAGGCTTGAGAGGCTGTGGGTAGCAAATCAGAGAGCAGCTAAGGTCACCTGTGGGCTCAGGCCACCCTAAGAACACAGGGAGCTCAGACGGAGCTAGCAGGACAGCACGAGAGAGAGAAACTAGGAGCCGTGAAGCAAGCTAGGTTGGGGAAGCTGTTTCAATAGCCAGAACCCCAGGACCAGCCATTTACCCACCTCCCTTTTCCAGCTTATTTGTGTAATTTTCCTCAAGTCCCCAAAACCATCTGCAGGAGGTTGGTTAATGTGGTAGGGAGAGGAACTGAGAAAAAGCCAACCAAGCAGTTTAAACCTTCTCAGGCTCATGCCAGACCAGTTCCTTGCAGAGAAGGTGCAAGGGCTGTTTGGTCATCCTCACCTCGAGCCGGGTATTGCTACAAGTCCTGCCTACTCCAGTTCTTAGACATGTTCTTCTTGGAGGTGGCAGCAGGAGCAGATACCTGGTTTCTTGTCGTGGCAGCCTGGCGGACAACAGTTGAAAAGCAGCATGCACCAGTGGCACGGCTTTAAGACAAAACCGTGGTTGAATTCTTCTCAGAGTCTCTTGGAAAGCGGGTGAGCCAGGAAGAGGAGGGCTTGGTGTGGATCAGCGCAGGCTCTGGTAGAGGTAGACTGATGTGAAGACAGCATTAACCGTCAGGCTCACAGCAAGGAGACCTCGGATAACAGAGTTACCGAAACGACCTTGGAGGAAGAGGAGGAGAAAAGAAAGAAGGAAAAAAAAGGGGATGACAAGAAGGGATTATGAAATTTGAGTAATTTAATGATGATGAACTGAAGCTTCTTTCTCCTTGCCCAACATTTTGATAAGGAGCAGAAGTTGCAGGAAGGATTTCTGTTGTGACTTCTCTCCCTTGTTCTTTCCCACTGTGCTCCTCGTTTCCCCCACCGTTCCCCTCCTCGCTCTAACACCAGAGCTCTGAGTTTCTTAGAGAAGCTGAAGAACAAGGATGGGTCAATGAAGACACAGGGGAGCCAGGACACCCGTGTCCTAATCCCAGTTCTGCTAATGATGTTTGTCTGAACCTGAGGAAATCATATAGACCCAATGAGGCTAGTCTTACACACCCGTAGAGGGAGTGCATGCAAACCTGGCACCCACCTCTCCAACCTGCCAGCTCTTCCCCCTTGGTAGTCGTGTCTACCACACAGTTGGATGAATGTGATGAATTATCCTCTTTTTTGATGGAGTTATCGCTGCAAATGCTTCCTTTTTCCATGACCAACCTCAGATCTGTGAGGAGAGAAGAAATCGAATGCTGAGCAGTTGAGACACAAGAGGAGACGGGTGCAACACACATTCCAAGCTCAGCGCTGGAAGTGGATGGTGAAACTGCACGATTAAAGAGTCGCACAAGCATTTAGGACTGGAAGTGCAAAAAATAAAAAAGGTGAATCCCAGTGGTCTCTGGGGCAGTAACTGCATCTACTTCCGTCCCGTCCACTGTTGCGCTTCAGTGTAAACCACAATAATAAAACCATAACTGGGAAGGAATGGGCGAATTTAGGAAAGCAGTACATACATATTCCAAATAAGAATGTGGTCAAGACAATGGGGTTAATGCTCCTCATTTTGAGAAAGTACTGGGGTCTTATATAGGGATAGGAACTCTGTTCCCCCTCTACTTGAAAAGAAAACAGTTCTGAGCAGTAGTGTCTCCTTAAGGAGAAAATGGATAACTGATTTCAATCATCAGTCCTGCTGTTAAACAGCCCAAAAGACTAGGTTTCCCTGGACGCTTTCCCATTCATTTACTGAGCTGGCCCACCGTAACCTTGAGCGTACCTTGCCTCCTCCGGTCACCAAGGTTCTTCTTTGCAAATGGGGACAGCTCAGTGGCAAAAATGTTGTTGTCCGAGTGGGTGTGGTCATCCGAACTGGTCGGGGTGTGCAGGGCATCGCTCTGGGATGGAAAAAGCAGCAGCTTCTGTCCTTTCAGGTTCAGGCGCGCAGGGCTGATGAGCGGCCGGCGGAAGCGCAAGGAGCCTGAGCTGGAGGTGACGGACCCAGCCACAGACGGCGCTGGAGATGGGATGCGGGATGGAGCACAGCTTCCAGAGAGGAGGGAGAAGTACTCTGTTACGGAGACACACCAGAGGCGGTAAGAGAGAGCATTTAGGCTGGAGCATAAAGTGTCTGTGGCCTCTGAGCAGTCTGCAAGGGGAAGGTGCAGAGGTGACCAAGACCACTTCCAGGAGCCCTCACGTATACGATTCTCTACTCATTTGGGTGCATGTATTGTATAGCTGATGGCAGATTCAACCGTTCCTTTCCCGAGGGTCTCTACAATCCATTTGGTCGGGAGACCAAAGCTTCTGTCTTTGCAAGGGCAAGTGGGCAAACACTCCAGCTCTAGGTAGCAGCTTCTGTTAACCCTGAAGGCCTCAGTGCATTATGCAGTGTTAAATTTAATTAAAAAAAAACAAAAAACAAAAAACAAAACAAAACAAAACAAAAACACCCACCAAAAAACAGTTCAATTAAATCTGTGCCACTTCTTTTTTTGGGCTAAGACCCAGGACTTTACTCAAGACAAACGGAGACTATTTAAAATTTGCCACTGCCCAAAAGACCAGGAAATCAGCTCTGTGTTCACTGAGCTGTTTCCTTCACACACCCACGGTGGGACTGGACCCACTCGCATTCCCCCATTCTCGTGTACGCCAACACAGCCCGCAGGGAAAACATCACTCTGCATTGTTCACATTGGACTGATTGACTAACCACTCTCCTAGACTCTTATATCTGCAAAGGTGCCCTCAAGGCACACACCAGCTACTCCCAGCACGCAGAAGCCACCCGAGCAGATTTGGGGCTTGAACTCCAGAACAGCATCACATCGTGATTTACACTGGTAGAGTGGTGGGATAGGTCTGGGGTAGGGAATATGACCACAGACAAAGGACAAGTTTATCAGGAGGGGGCCAGGAACCTGTCTCTCTTCTTAATGGAGTCATGCAGCAGTGTGTTTGCACCGTTTGCTTTTACATGGGGGATTTGGGCAGGTACTTTTAAAGACTGTTTGTTTGAGGTGAGAACCAAGGAACTGGGGAGAGGTGGGAGGTCACATTCACTTAGACCTGGCTACATTTTCATCAGTTAATATATGTGGGCAACTCAAACTGGTTACAAAGGCAAGAGATCCAGACAAGGTCAGAAGTTCTGTCTGGGGTCAAGAGTGCGACAGACAGGGCAGCAGCAAGATGAAGGAGCAAACAGGTGCAGACGACAAATTTACAGAAAGTAGAGAGTCTAAACAACTGACAAGAGATTTCTAGCCTTTAAAGCTTGTCTAGCACTTCAGCATTTGCAGTCCTTGCTGGTTTGTGGAATGCAGGCCCTAGACACCTGCCACTAAGGCAATTACAAATTGGATGTGTGGTGCAGGTAACAGCCCAAGCAACAGAGATCTCAGCAGATCCCAGTGGGCCACAAAATGAGTGCAATGGGCACCCCTGCTGTCTGGCCTCAGTAGAGGTCGGTCACTTGACTCTTAGTCTTAGAGGTGCGTCCTTCCAAGTCAGGCTGAATAGCAACCTTGCATGATGCACATAAGAAGTCCACGGGAAGCTGACCTGGCAAATATCTGAAGATTGCACCTTTCCCCAGCAGTACATCCAGACTTTAAAAAAAAGTCTTGCTCCATTTTAAGGTCCAACTGGATACATCTTCTAAAACCCGCCTTTAAGGTTTTATGAAGATACACTGAGGACTCCCAAGCAGCAGTGTTGCTACTACATCACTATATAAGGAAACCCCAAAGCCAACATAAGGTGGGGAGAGTAAGGATGAATTTTAAGCCAGATACGGTGAAGCCTGTATGTTGCAGAGGCACCTGGAGGTGTGCAGGTTAAGGAAAACAGTGAGCAGGAAGCTATTATGACCCCAGACACCTCCACTCACTTGCAGAGCAGAGTATTACAGCCAGTGCAGACTACTGGAAGGATGGCTTTGTGCTGGAAGATGCTGTTTCAGGGTTAGCCCTGATGCATGTGCTGTAACGCTGAACCTCCCCATGCCCTGGCTACAGAATGGGGACAGCCATCCTTCCTTTGCTTTGCCTATTTAATCGCAAGCTCTCTCAAGCTGGAGTATGCAAATACATCCTTCGGCTCAATGGGGCTCCAGCAGTACTGTGAACAAACACGCAGGAAAATGGGCAGGGAGGAAAGAGAAGGAGGCGGCGGAAACATGGAATTAACCTGGTGCTGTCAGGTCATTTCAAAGCCTGGGGAAAGATGCTCACCCCGGAATAAAACAAAACCCCCCCACTTCTTACCTGATGCAGGGGACTCTTTGGACTGCGAGGTTAGAGATGCTGGGCGGCTTCCGCTGAACAGGTACCCAGAATCTAGAAAACGAACCAGAGCAAGTCAGCCTTTGGGCTCAGTATTACAGACGGCAACTTCAAGATGCGATGGGCTGAAGGTAATGCTAGGGTTAACCCAAAGGCACTGGAGGTCATATTCCTACAACTGCTAGACGCACAGCTACGTTAGGTCTACGCAGGACTGAGCAGCTAGCTAGTAAGCGAGCTCTCAGCGTACCAGCTACTCTGCACTAGCTTGCTCAGTGGTGATCCCAGCATGCAGCAAGCGTGAGAGAGCTAGCTCCTTTCCAAGTGAAATAAGTTGCTTCACACAAAGGCAATCTCCAGGTGTGCTAACAACATCCACCCAGCAAGGCAGGGCAGAGCAGAGTGGCTACCATGTAGTAAAGTTGTATCCTATCTTACTTTGCAGTAAATTAACCATGCAGACCACCCCACAGAAAAGGCTCTTCAGACCCCAAGCGATTTAGTACAGGTCTCCGTGAACGTACAGCTTCAGGCTGCAGTGTGCCAGCAAATCGAGGAAAGAGCAGACCTGTGGTGCACAGGGACATGGGTGCTCGACAGCCCTAGCACACCCCTCCTTTCTACACAGCTGGCTACCAGCCGTCCAGCAGGCAAGGAAAGGATGTGCTCCAGCACACAAATAGAGCTTTCTTGCCCAGCTCCTGGCAGGAGGGCAGCCTGGCTTCCACCTGGCAGTGTCCCAAGGGAAATTGCATGGATCCAGCCACTTCTTGCTTGGGTTCCATCCACTCCTATGTGGCACCCTCTCTCCACCTTTTTTCCCTGCCTTTATGTACTTCAAAGCCCCTCAGGAACACTGCATAATATCACCCCCTGCCTTTGATGAGAGGCAGAACAAAAACCCTGGCTCCTCAAGACACCATAGAGCATCAAACGCAAATCACTGCTGGGCCAGGCGGATACCGTCTGCTGGCCCAGACCCCAGGAGCTGCAACTTTAGCACTGTACTCTTACCCTGAACTGCTGTACACAGCGCTGTTGAAAGCCGTCATCCTTTTCCCCTAGAACTGGCTGCATTTGTGATGGGCAACACTAGGGTTTAGCAGTTTGGGATAAAGAGAGATGTGAGCAGGAGATACTGTTGCACCATCTCTTCCAGCTTCCTTGGAGAGCTGGAGGGACAGACAGGTTGTCCTAGAGCAGGTCTGGTGATTAAAGCTACCAAATGAGAAGCTGCACCCCCTGCTCCTCATGGTGCAGTTCTGCCTGCCTGCAGCTGGGAACAGTCACACTGGCCAGCACGAGCTAGCACTAAGCTCAGAAGTAGAAACCCGCCCCCCCCCCCCCCCCCCCCCCCCCCCCCCAGTTC
>NW_017729014.1:12304588-12306461 GCF_001723915.1 Gavialis gangeticus
CCCCCCCCCCCCCCCCCCCGATCTCAGCTGGGTGAGTGCACAAATCCTCTCTGGGATCTTCCATGCAAAGGGTCTGAACAGACCCTGCCTCTAGCCAACTGCAGGGGAACACAGCCAGCCTGCAAGCTTCTGCCCAGTTCGGGGGAGAAGGCAGGTGATGAAGTCCTGACAATGAAAAAGATGCATTCCCTACCCCACCCCACACCTGCAACCTCCACAAACAGCCTCTGCAGGTGTGGAACTCAGTTTCGTTTCCCTCAGTTCAGAGACCCTTCATTTTAGAGCTACGGATGACTCTGCAACACTTGACACTTCCTAATAGGATCTTTATGCTTGCTCCGAGGGCTACATGAACTGTGAAAGCTGCCAGCCCAACAAAGATCTGGGGAGAAGGCTCAAAGAGGCAGCAGAGAGAGGACAGGCAGTGAAAGTGGCAAGGAGATGATTCTGCCACTTCATGCTGCACAACACCACGTGCCACCAACTTCCAAGGCTTTAGTCTGGTGGTGGCTGCCATTCACTTCTGCTTCAGAGACCCTTCCAGCTACCTAGGATTTCACTGAGCCAGTCTGCAGTGTCTAAGCTCTGGGCTGGGATCCCTTCGTAATTCAGCAGGGGCTTTGGATACGGACCCCATCGCCCTTTGGAGGCATCACTGGGTCTGTGACTACATCTTGGGGTGACCTGCTGCTTCCCTCCTCCGCTTTCAAGACAAAACTCCACTTTTCCCTACGTGAACAAGCCACAAAATCGACACCCACATTCACTCACTAACATCATGCTGCCTGATCCTGCATCTCGGCATGGTGCTGCAGAGCCATGGGACACTATGGACCACACAAGGACAGTGGAAGCCCAGCTGCATGGTGCAGTTACACCTGCTCTCTCAATTGAAGGACCTGACAGACGAATGTGGCATCAAAAGCCACCAGGCCGCTGGGAGGTTTTGCACAGCTGCACTTCTAGCTGCTCCTGTTGGAGTCTGGGAAGCTGCTGGGAGCGCAAGCCTAAGAAACTCAGGCCAAACTCAACAAAAGCAACAGGGCCGTTTCCTCCCCACTGCAGTGTTATTCCAGAACACGGCAGTGTCTCGGCCTCTGACCCTTGAGTAATCAGTCCCTGCCATGGCCAGGCATAGCTTTCCTTAGATGGAGAGGGGCATTTTGTTCGCTGTTTCCCCATATGACAGCTTTTAGTACAGCTGGGGCCTGAGGTTCAGCAAGTTGACAGGAGAAAAATCTTCCATTAGCCTTATAAATCTTCCCTGCATCTTGCATGGGTCCTTTTCAGAGGGGCCTTCCCAGCCCAGGGGTGGGACACAGAGAGAACTGGGCTGTCAGACTGTTGCTACAGCTGTGTGATTGTGTGTAGGGGGTTTGGGGGTAGAGGGGGGAGTGCTGGGCCCTCCCCAAGGTATGGTGTTATGTGCACCATCCATAGTAAGACAAAACACCCTACCTTATGGGGCTAGGGGAGGGGAAAGTGGGGCTGTGCACTCCCAAACAACAAAAATAGATACATCTGCCTCAGCGTGGGACCAAAATACATTTAGTTATACCGGGCCTTTCATAACCTCCCGCTCAGCTACCCCAAGACACACTCTCTTTTCCATAACCGCTGGCATAAATATTCCTCCCCAGAAGGGACGCATCAGGGGATCCCATAAGCAGAACTCCTTGGTGCTTAGAAGAGGTCCCTGCAGGGTCCAGGTGGACCCTGAACAAGGGAAGGCTGCATTGCTGCCATTGGTGTTGCGCTGGTTTTGTTGATAAACGCTGAGCTACAGGGTTGTCAAATTTCTGCTCGTGAATGGTGCCGAATTCACGTTAAAAAAAAAGCCACACAACCCCCCCCCCCCCCCAAAAAAACCCCC
>NW_017729014.1:12306570-12317586 GCF_001723915.1 Gavialis gangeticus
TCTCCCCCACACAAGGAAGTTCAAATCCATATTTCACTTGAGTAGTCTCCGTCATCTAGACAGCTTCAACACAGACCTCTAAAATATTACAACATCAGGAAAAAAACCCGAACTGCCTGTGCTTTGGGGTGGGAAAAAAACAAACCCCCAAATCCTTTGAAATGAAGACATATTTGGCTCCCAGAAATGACAGGGCTGGAGATTGCAGGCAGGTGCTCTTCTTAAAAAACACTTAAATCAGCTCAGGGACACTCAGCTTAGCCCAAAAGGCACTACTCAAATCACTAACTTGAACCAACTACTGTACAGCTCCCGAGAAAGGAAGCTTCATTGCTAAATGTTTTCCCTCTCCTTATGAATATGTAGGCTTAGTTCTTCTAAGCTGCCTAAGACTTGAATGCTCAATGATTTGAGCAGAGGGGGTCAACCTTTTTGGCAGGCTCAGTACAAAATTAGCTCTGCACCCTCCCCGAGCACCACTGCGATCCCCTTCCCCTACCTGATTTGCTGCTCTGCTTTTTGCTTCCTGCCCTATCTGCTACTGTGTTGCCTGTCCCCTCCCTGGTCTGCCATGGGCCACACACACAGGCTACCTGTGCCACTTACCACCACCCATGCATGCTGCAGGTGGGCCACCTCTGGATTAAGGACAGGCTTTTCAAGTCTCTTACTTAGGCAACTTTGCAAATTCAGGCCTGCAAAGTTTTGCCAGTGCTACAGGGAATTACATGCCCTACCCAGAGGAGAGATTTGCAGCCATCTTCCCCTCCCAGTTTAGATCTTGATAAACTCAGAAAACAAGCCTGAGATTTGGAGGCAATTCTGGAGTGGGAACAAGCAAAGTTCACTTCCTGCCTGACACCATTATATTCAAAACTACCCTGATGAATCCAGCCAGACCCTATTCAATGAAGAAGTGAATAAACCAAAGTTCAGTTTTACTTCCTTGATACCTAGACTTAAACAAGGGTAGGAGAGGCTGGGGAAGGGGAGTTTTAAAGGAGGGGATAGAATTTAAAAAACCATGGGATTAAGTAAGATTTAAATAAATCTCCCTCAAAAAGATCCACTGGCTGGTAACAAGCTAGAAGTAAGACAGGCTGCAGAGAGCAGTCCCATAAATACCCTCTGAAGAAATGGCTTAATGAGGTAAGCAGGTCTGTGGTAACACAGTTCCCCCATATCCGCATATTCAAATCCCACCAGAGAGGATTTAGCCATAAATACGAGACAGATGTGCTGCCTATAATGCAGGGGTGGGTGGGTGTGTGTGTGTGAGCGCATGCACACAACCATATCTTTTAATTTGAGACCTTAAAATCCCAAGCCCTTCTGCTTATTGCATCTATTTTTATACACATTACGGCTTTATCTCAGTGATTTTGGCTAAAATTTACCCCTGGCACCCCTACCAGAGAGCGTGCTATTTGATGTCTCCATCCTAGAGGTGGCTACGTATCTGTGAGGAGTGTCGTTATGGTACACGCAAAATACTAAAATTAAATA
Organism: Gavialis gangeticus; assembly: GCF_001723915.1. NCBI lineage: Eukaryota > Metazoa > Chordata > Crocodylia > Gavialidae > Gavialis > Gavialis gangeticus. The sequence goes on from NW_017729014.1 coordinate 12,308,077, forward strand.
GCAGACTCACTTCATGTCAGAAAGCCAGCTCACCCTTCCAGGTTAGGACATTTTTCAACCCACAGAGAGGAGCAGATGCTTCTGCATTCCCAAAATTGGGCTTTTTAAGCTTTCCCAAGGAAAATGGAAGGGAAAGTTAATGAGATGCAAAACAGTGCCAGGAACATGCAACCATGTCATCTTTACCAGGCATTTCAACAGTCTGCCCCAAGAGCAAAGGAGCGCCAGGTCTCCCCATGCTGCAGTAGGAACAGGTCATACTGACCTCTCACTGGGGTGAATCACTGCTTGCCTGGTAAAAAATGGTGACTTAACTAGAAGCCTACTGTGTGTGATTAACAAGCTAAGAGTGGGACAGTTCACCCTCTGGTCCTGGAGCACTTTTAAAAGTAGAACAGTTTGCAGTCAGGTTAGATCTCCCTGAAAATTTAGGAGTAGTGGCTGGTACTGGGATTTCTTGCCCAGTGATGTGAACTCCTGGAAAACCCCCAAGAGCCTTTAACCAGAGGCTGGTTAAAATGGATCTAATCAAGGATGAAAGCTCCCACACACTTTGGGTTCTGAGCCAGGAAATTATTCCCATGTGATAAAGACAGAGGCACCTCCCTTTTTTTGCTCCCCCACACCAGAAAGGCTGTTTTTCCCCACCATCACTTGAGCCCCCTATGGGAAGACACAAGGGAGGAGATTCCCTGGAATCTCTATTCCAATACCCCTTTTTGCTAATGGATATCTAGGAATATCCAGGCTGTACTGGATCCTCTCTTAGTAGCAAAGCTATGACAATGGGAAGAAACCCCAGAGCAGGCAGATATAAAATAATCTGTCCCCATGAAGTTTTCATGCTAACTCTTAGTTGCTGGGTATTGACTCAAGCCTCAAAATATGACATCCCACTCAATTTTCTTTCCATACTCTTCATCAGAATTATTTCTGATGCTAAATATGCTTCTCATCCTTTGGACGTGCCCAAAGTCTCTCTGAATATTGCCAAATTTTTCACCTCTATAAGAATCTGGGAAAGCAAGTTCCACAGCCCAGTTATCCACCATTACTTCGTAAGCAGTTTTCACCTGCAATTTTAAGATGTCAGGCCCTGTGATTTCTATCAGTAGTGGAAGCACCTGAAGAGCTTTACAGTGAAGGGCACCATAGGAAAGAGCAGCACTCGGGCCAGTATGAATTTGGACAAATGAGTATCTTCTCACATTTTTGTCTGCAGCTTGCAAGGGCTAATTACAAGTAATCTAGTCCACTGACAGAGGAAAATGGCTACATGAAAAAGGTGAAGTCAGAGAGACTGAAAGAAAGTATTCATCTGGGCTTTGGGTTTTTTTGCATTATCAGGGTGCAATGACACCGGAGTTTTTTATCTGGCACCCAAAAAAAAGAAAAAAACCCCAAAACCCCCAAAGTTTGAGCCTCAATTGCAATGCACCAATTCAAGGCACCCTTCTGCATTACCTGGATCAAGACTAATCTAAACTTACTTACACATAACCCTTAGTGATAGCTGCCTCCTAAGCCTTATGAAGTAGTTTACAGGTGTTGCAGTTTATGGGATCTCTGTTGCCGTTATGAAGGTGCTGTGCCAAGCTGGAAGGATTAACAATGTAATTCTTGCCATGGAAGATGTTTATGTTAAATCAGTTCCTACCAAGTCTCAGTAAAAGATAGCCCAAGACAGATATACCCATTCTGTCCTGGCATTGCCATCACCATGCATCTATTTATTCTGAACTGGTAGCACTCTTCATCCTGCTGTAACAGCCTACAAGAGGTACATAGCAACAATGTCTAACTAGGCTTAATATGCTAAGGCAATAAGTGCATTCCCGTTATAGTGGGGAGAGTGCTATGACCCCATCACACCTGAGCTGCAGCACAGCTGCGTTTTCAGCCCATCAGATCTAGACCCGTGGTGAACTGCCTTACCTGCCCTGGCCAGGGAAGGGATGGTGCCCAGAGACAGGGCCCTGTTCAGACGTCCAGGGAGCGAAGAGGAGGAAGCCCTGCGCGGGGATCTGAAGAGCTGCTGGTTTGTCAGCTGGAGGATACTGGGAGGCGTTGGGATGAAGAGAGATGGAGAAGTAGTGGAAGAAGGGAAGCCAATCCCAGTGCCATTGGGAAACGGAGTGATCAGATCCCCAGAAAGATACCTGTAAATGACATGCATGATAGTCAGACATTCAGAATAGGGAAATTCCAGCACCTCCTTTCCTGAGTTTTTGACCGCGTACCAAGGAATCCCTCTGGGCTCAGCAGCATATTTAACCAGATTCATGCATGTTGGGGGCTACAGCATTGTGCCAGAACCTAGACAGCCTCATCAGGGACCACCGTGCCAAAATACTTGGCAGCAATAACGCCCCTGACCCATAAACTGTCTATTCCAGCAGCACCCAGAGAAATCCACTCAGTCCATCTTCCTCTGCTCAGCACAGGGGCTGCCTACACACCATTTAGAGCAGCTCAGCCAAGTGAAGACCTTGTCTCCATGAGTAAATTGCATCTATTTAACTAGAAGTGTGTAACCCAGTGCAAATCCCTGTGTGGGCACTCCTACTGCAATTGCTTTTAAATCAGGCTAGGACCTGATTGAAGCTAAACCAAAACTCAGCCAAACCTTAAACACGAAGTACATGACCACTGTATGGGGTCGCATCGCTTTAGAAGTTGCATCCTTCAGGTTAATGGAGCGCGGATCTCTCATACAGGGAAAGTCTTGCTCTGTAAGCATCTTAACAAGCCATCCTGTTGCCTCCTCCAGCAGATCCCCTGTTGCCTTTGCCTTTCACCTGTCTCCCCATACCAATCTTGGGTCTTAAGAGTTCTTTGTATGCTTAAATTACAGGCTTCTGCCAGTTTGTTCCTCTCATATTTGGAAGCATCGCTGTTCCCCGCAGTCAAACAGTGGTAGCCAACATGACTAACTGGCTTATTTAGGCTGGTGCAGTATACATTTAGATCTGGGAAGAGAGAGGTAACAGTTGGAGTAACATGCTGCTCATACCTTTTTGGATAGGGAACACTATGAAAATAGCTATACATTTTTGGTTTTAGTGTCGTTTCATTACAGGGTATGCAGCAATCCATAAGGCTGTTCAGGCTCAGGACCGGAGATGTAAAAGAGGAGTCCATGTTTAGAGTTCAGAGGAATTTTTGCTAATGAATTGGATAAACATGCATTTTAATACAGGCCTCAAAAGTTGGTGGGGCAGATTCTCACGCCAGCCAACACCAGCTAGCTCCTTTGTTTTTACAGCAGCTGAGACCAGGACCGTGTATGTATAACTGGAATGCTGTATGATGTGCACAAGTACACAGCACCACCAGATGCATGCTTGGGATTGCTAAAACGGTTATGGGACCTGAAGAGGTCAACACATTTGTCTTTCCATCTCTAGATAGCAGAATTAAAACCTTAAGTGTTGTCATACTGAAAGTGAATTTGATGGGATTTGTCCACTAGTGGCTAGGTCCTCCAGCTAGTTCTCTATCCCAGTTAATTATATGAATGACATCATACAGGTACTGTAAACCTTTTTTGAACAGAGCTATCCTGCAAGTAAGATGCTGTGCGCCAGGTGTCTTGCAGTATGCTGGGGAGGGGAGGCCTGCTGCATGACCGTCAGCTAAGGAACGGCCCATATACCTACAGCTGTGATGACTCCCCACTGTTGCATGCCAGTCTGTTGCTCTTATGGACACAAAAAGAATGTTCCATAGGAAAACATTTAAGCAGATTTCAAGTTGCCTGGCCAGTGGTAGTAATAAATAAGCTATGCAATTCGTGGAGATGCCTCATAGGTTGCAATCCTACCACCTACCTTCACACTGGTTCATAAAAAAAAAAAACAAAAACAAAAAACCAAATTAAAAACAAATCTTGGAAGCATCACCTCCACTTCTGCATTCTTCCTTTCCTCCAGGCCATCCTGATGTGATTAGTCCTGGATGTGCAAGCATAGCTCAGGTGATCAGCACAGCTCAGACACACAACTACTTGGGAGCCTATATGGTTTTGTTCTGATACCACGACAAAAAACGTTGAAGGTTGCGGTATCTAAACCATGTGTTATTCATACACGTAGGTGTTGGTGGGTTTCTTTTTAAGAATATGTTTAAAAATTTATCATAAGAAAAAACAGGTTTCGTTTTACATAAGACATCCTCCATCCCAAGTCTGGGGTCTTTGGCAGGAATTTGATATAACGCCCACACCATTACAGAAGCAACCAGGTGGAGGAGTGAGAAGCTCATTTTAATAAGACCAGTCCTTCACAGTAGGGTGGGCTCTGCCAAGACAGAAATCGGAGCAAGTCCATAATAAAACACCTATTTTTATGTTCAGTCCTATTGGTTAAACCCTCACTGCAGTCAAGGGATTCAAGAAAGCAAGCGGCTTCAGATCAGAAGCATGCAGCCCTCCTCAATGAACACATATGAATGGTCGTGCATAAAATCATCCATGTCAGAAAGGTAAGATACCCCCTGCATACCAGCGTGGTCACAGCAGTGAGGGGGCCAGTCTCATTCAGCCCCGTTTTCAGCTGGGTCAGCTTTGCTTTCCCTCCTGCTGTTCTACATTTTGGGGCAAAAGGGTCCAACCTGAGGCAGCTCTTTGCTGCGCCTGCACATACAGAACCAACCCGGCTCTCCGGCTTTTGGAGACTACCATCTTAGGGAACTTTTACAGGCAGTCGCTCACCATCAGTTAAAGGCTTCTATGCCCAAGCCCATGGCTAGGGCTTACAAGAATATTTGGAATAGATTTCTCCATTTCCTTCCCTTAGGCCTTGCTGCTTGACAGTCTCACCATCCCCTAAGCCGCAGTCAGAAGCTTCTGTTGTCCCACACAGCCGAAGCAATATCTAGAGGAATCATTTATTATGAACAGGAGCTTGCTAGCAAAGAACCAGAGGATCCAAGCCAGTCCACTGGTGCATCAAGAGTTTCATGCTGACCAAAAGCAAGTTCAGAAGAACTCCTAGTTTTGACAGGCTCTGAATAAAGTCAAGACTTCCATCAGTTGTAGCTCATCCAATGTAACTCTGTGTTTGCAAAAGCCTACCCATTCTACACTGCACCCATCTCTTTTTCACCATCCAGCAATACTTGCTTTCCAGGCCATGATGGGGAGAGATAGGCATGGCTCGGCAGCTAGAAAAAGCAGCCTGGCATGGATACTGGGGAGATCAACAACTGGATTTAAGCACTTTTCTGAAGCAGATGCAGAAGGACAGTCATAACCCTCCACAGTGGGCCCAAAACATGAGAAAATAGGACACAGCTGTGATTGTTGCTCTCTGGCTCGCCCTAGAGTAACAGCATCCATTGCTGCGGACTATGCTGCTCCAAGGTGCTTGCAAGCATGCAGAGCTGGGCACAGATGTACCAATTAAGGGGGCAGTGGCGAAAAGTAAAATAAAAAGTCTCTGGAGTCAGACAGCTGTTGGAAAGTCAAGGCCCGGCAGCCGTTTATTACAGAACTTGGCATTGTGCACATGATTTGGGCATCATGCTTAGTGTTTACAATGCGTAGGAAGGTACTAGACAGTTAGCCACAACTCCGCTACATAGATATTTCCAAATAAAATGTTAAATAAAACCGTCACGTGACATGGGACAGTACGCGGCCCTGAAGAGCCACCTCCCCTTCTACCAGGCCTGTTCTATACCAGAGCGTCACCTCAATCCAGAGCAAGGGCCACAAGAGGCCAGCTTTCAATCCCATCTGAGGCAAACTGCACGGGACAGTACCTCTGCTCCTGACCAAAAGAGACAGGAGTGGTCACTGCTAGGAGGTGATAACTGTAGTGGATCCATGGGTACCCCATTTATCTGACCACTTCAGGGGTGAAGGGGTGGGGTGGAAATAGAAGCCAGGTAACCTGTTGCGTGAACATACTTGGTCTGCTGGAAGCAGCGGGGTACAGCCCCCTTTCAGCTTTCATCCACCCCGGTATAAGTGATCCCCAAAAATCTCACTGCCCATCCAAGAGGATTCCTTGTCCCTGAAGTCGCCTTGGTTTGGGAGCCAAGGGGAGCAAGAGCATGGCAAGAAGCCCTTGCGCCACCCGTGACAACCCACCCAAGCACTGAAGGGACGCTCCATAGGGATTTTTAGCCTCCCACCCAACCAATTGACCTAGGTGGGTAATGTCCACTTGTTTCCCCTTCCCCTCCAGTCCACAAGCCTAGCCATGCTGGAGTGGCACACATAGGGTGGGACAATGCCACTGGGCCTCTCCCGTGCCCCTTTGGAGACTTCTCCAGTCCAGCAATTGCTCTGCATGGGGGGAGTACACTTCAGAACCGAGCACTGTCCCCTTAAAGAGAGCACCTGCTATTACTGTGCCAGCATGAGGCGTGACACCTGCAAGGATCACACCTGTGGTGTGCATGCTGGATGGTGGGCACTGACAAGCAGCACTTGGACATTGAACCACCCCCACCAGATGTCATGACCAAAAAAAATCCCCAAATCTGGGGCAAAGAACACCAGCTATAATATATAATAGAGCATAAATAATTCTTCTACATACACATCCATATGCATCAGCTACTATGCCTAACAGGATTATTAGCATCACACAATTTTAGTGTACTTTAAAGCAAGAGCACAGGTTTAAATAAAAACACACCAACATAAAATATGGTCTTCCCCTCCCCTCCCTATCCCAACACAGCCAATTCTGTCCACTAGCCCGGGTATAGCAGACTCAAGAAGGGAAGGGAAAAGCAGGAGATAAATATGCCAAGATTAAAACCATAAGGAGGTCAGTTTCCATGCAAAGATTTAAATACAAGATTTCAGGAGGAGATGGGGAGGGGCTGAGGGGGGTCTCCTCTGCTCCAAGTCCCTTGCTCTCCCTGCCTTCCCTTGGCTGGGTCTCCAAAGCCACTTGGAAATAAAAAAGCACCATCCAAGTATCCCCTCACGCCAAGCCAGGCTCACTGGTAGGTAACTCAGGACAAGAGTGCTGGCAGCTCTGTCCTAGTGCACAGCTGTTGGTCCCAAGTGAGGCAGGGTTGTGTAGTGTTGAAGTTAGTGTCTAGGGAACGGCACCACACAGATGCCTCTCTCACCAATCAAACCGCTGCAGTGGTCACTGCGGCTGCCCGGGCTGCAACACTGCCTTTGGACAGAGGTGCCGGACCTCACCTCGGTGCTTGCGCAAAGCCAGAAGCAGAGTCCGTCCAACCTTCTGAAGGCAGCAGGCCATGCTCCGAGTGAAGCACAAAGCCAACTGCCAGCTCCTTGCCTTCCTCCCCCTGCACAGTCACAGCATCCTGCTAATAAATACCAGTCTTTCCCCACCCCATTTTGTAGGCCTGAGCCTGGATCTACTCGTGTACAACAGCTCCAATCCAGACACCAAAAAGGGGCTGTGGAGAGAGACACCTGTGCCAGCAGGTGTTTAAGCTGAGAACCGCTCTACTGGCGATTGAAAAACCCAGAAAAGACCTGGAGACCACCTCAAGCTTTCCTGTGGGCTCAGCTACTCAGGCTAAACTGAGGCATGACAGGAAGCTCAAGATGAGCAAAGCACCTTGAGTACTGAGGTTACAATGTGGCCGACTGTTAGGAACAGACTAGAATGACCCTACGACAAGACAGCAAGATATATTAAGTAGACCACGGGAAGACACTTCCCCTCTCCCCCCAGCCCAAAGTCAGTATTTTTGCAAACAGAGTCAGAATACTGACTGGCTGAGTGCCAGATTTAATTGCACCCCCTTCTTTTATTGCCCCAAACAATCTGATCGATGGATATTAACAGGCTCTGCACCAGTCAGCTTCTGAGAGCATCCTGCATCCAAAAGCTGACAAGGTAGGCAAGAAGGGCAAAAGGAAAACAGGACAGACCAGTGCTTGACAGTCACAGAGATGAACCACTTTGCAAATCACACTACGAGCTCAGTCATTTCTCGCTACCTTTTAGGACTTGATTTAAAAAAAAAAAAGTGACTTGGCAGCTGTGTGCAGCTGTGCACACCTGCCGAGACACCCAGAGTCATGACAGGAAGGCGACTGTAACAGATTCTTTGGTGTTCCTGACAAGTTGCTTGCTGGCATTTTCTAAAAGCCTCTCTTGCAGTTTGAAGCTTGACAGACAGTTAAAAGCACCGTGGGCTCTGCCATCAGCCCAGCCAGACCCTGAATTAGCTCTTAATACCCTGACATGCGAAATCATCATGACGGGATATTTCACGCTGTCTGGGTGTTTCAGTGATTAACTTCAGGCAGATTTCACGCTTCCTTGCTGGTGGTTAAAATGTTAGCAAGATCAAGACATTTTGGCCACCTGCAGTTTTTACATAGATTGGCACCAACTGTACAAATATTTCTGTAGTAGTATCTATATGTCAGCTCCTCTCGGTTATCTTACTGGCTGCTCGTTCCTGGTTTTTAGGGTGTGCACACGCATGCATGTGCACACACACAAACACTGTCACGTGCCACAAGAGCACACAGCAAGGTAACGAGCAAAGTTGGGATCTGGTGCGACTGATCTTTAAGCGATGTGTCACTTCCAGGCATGCAGCATAAAGGTTTCTACAGAGAAGAGCTGGATGCAGGTGCATAAAGGCAGGACATGTCCGTGGGGAAAGAAATGAGGGCTGTGGCATAGAGAAAAGGGAGAAGGTGTGGCTCAGAGCAGGACATCTGCCAGGAGACTCAGGACCATATAAAGCCTTAGTTGAGACCTGCCACTGGACCTATTGGCCCCAGGAAGAGAAGTGGGTCAAGAGCCTGTGAAGGCATTTCTGCTCAAGCTGCCACTGAACGTCCCTGTGGTATCAGGAAACGAACAAAGCCGTTGCTTGGAGTGAAAACTAGAGAGAGAGGCACTTGCCAGAATGGTTTCCACTGCCTTTGCACCCCCTGTCCAAGCTACCTCCTGCTGGGAAGATGCGTGGCAGGTTCTTGTGCCTTTAGAAGCAGCCATGCAGGAGAAGTCAAACCTCTTCCAAGGGGACAGGAGGAGGCCAGATTTGCCCTGCAGAAGACTGGAAGCAGCAGCAGTCTGCTGGCAAGGCCTGTGCCCTGCAGTGGGCCGAGTGCAGCTGTGGGAAAAATGCCTCAACAGCGATCTTGGCATCACTTCGACTGACCTCGTGATGCTGGAAGAGATGCCAAAAAAGCAGCAAAGATCTGCCTCACTGGAGCAAGGCTTTTTTCTAGCAGCTAACCATGGTATCAGCTGCCGAACCTTTGGGTCCACTAAGATGACCCATTCTACTAGCTCTGAAGTGGTCAGCAGTCTGCTTTCCTGAAACTAAATCAGTATATTCCTTTAGCACAAGATTTCCGTACATCTGCAGGGAACAACAGTATCTTCATACTGACACCCTATGCTGCTCTGGGCTCAAAAGCTGATTAACCCTGATCGAGGCGGTCAGGTGCAGATGGGTAGAAACTATGCCAGACTAAGTTCCTTTAAGGGCCGGAGTAGTTCAAAACTGCTATGAATTAAAAAAAAAAAAAAAAAAAAAAAACCC
>NW_017729014.1:12322586-12334861 GCF_001723915.1 Gavialis gangeticus
AAAAAAAAAAAAAAAATCCCAGAAGCTTGAGTTGAACATCAGTGGCTCTAGTCAAATATCCCAGGCCAAAGTAGTTAAACCCTTCTGGAAACACCCCCCACAAAACCAAAAACCTGCTTTTTATACAAACGATTTTCCCCCCTCCCCCAGAGTCTCACCAAGGATGCTAGGCAAGTCTATTGAAACTGGGTGGTGGTATCAGCTTTAGTTGAAACTGTGGGATAACAGAATTAAAAATAAAAAGGAGAGAGTATTCACGTGGCATCTTGCTTAAAAAAAAGCATTCCACTTGAGACCCAAAATGGTCACCTTCAGCCAACCTCATGAGATGAGACAAGCAAGCTGGGAAGAATGGAAAGTAAATGTTTAACAAGGTGAGAACCAAAGAGAAGCTGAGCAGGTAAGGCAGCAGTAGGGTGAAAACTTGAGGCTTTTGGCACACGGACTTTCCTGGAGATCCTGGAAGGTGTCCAGGAAAAGAGAAGAGAACATGGTGGCTATTCAATGAAATACAAGATACTCAGTTAAACAGAGTTTAAGTCTTGAATGCATTATTTGCAGAATGGGTAAGCCAGTATTGCATTTGATTTAGTTATGTGTTAATCACACGTTTTTGCCCAACCCGGTTACAGTGGTAAATGTCTACCATTAATTGATGGATTTGCCCATTTTAGACCAAGCAGTTTATCTGGAAATGAACACACTAGCACTGGCACCGACCTGAAGGTTGACAAATGGTCTAATACTAGGTAGAGTGAGCAGACAGGTACCTTGTCCTGTTTTATTTATTAGAAATAAGACTTCTTTCACTAAATTCTATTTTTAGAGGTGGGAGGAAGCAAGATGTGGGGAAAACCACTTGCAGTGAACCCATGTGCCTCTTCACAGCAGTTACTTTGAAAAACAAATCCTTTCATTCAGAATTCCAGCTTCATGGTTGCAATAAGACCAGTTGCCCCTAATTGGCAGTCAGAGAGCGCAGGGACTGAACAGGTAATAGAAACTGGGTTTGTCAACCTGGCAGGTGACCCTAGAGGTGAGGGTTGAAAAAATGATGGCAAAATTGAAATGAATAGCCTGGCTTTGTGCACATGAAGATCTACAGTTTTCAGGCGAGCTCCACTCGCGGGCACTAGAGTTATGGGGCATTTGGATGGTAGAAAGAAAAGGCACCTGGAAAGTGATGTTACCCAAAAGCACCAATGAAATATTTCTGCAAGAGACCCCAAGGTAAGTAGGTCTGTGCACCTACTTCCTGTCACTGCATGTTGCTTCAGGCCTGATGTGACAGCCAACTAAGCTACAGGCACATAACTGTTTCTAAGGTACATCTACACATGCGCTTTACTGCAGAATTGACTAAGTAGCTCCACAGCAAAGTGAAGCATCACAGCCCACACGTGCGCCAGTATTAGGATACAGTAAATTAACTTCACCAAAGGATAGTACTGTTGGGGACAATACTATCCTATAGCAGAGTAATTTACTCTGCCAAAACGCACGTGTAGACAGTGACGGGGCTGGCTGGGGCATGAGGGTGCTAAAGTGAAGGGGCTGCCTGTTGCCTAGCCCCACATCACTGCCCTTGTACCCCAGCTGGCCCCTCTGCTGCTGCCACCTCAAGCCTGGGGCTGATCCTCCGGGCTCCCTGTCAGCTCGAGACTACTCCACCCTGGCTCAACGTGCTGTGGTCCCAGGCACACATGCAGTTGACTCTCGTGCAAACTGCGCTGGAGTTTATTGCATTGCCCTAACTGTATGTGTAGACGCACCTCTATATTCCAAGCTGGACTCACTTGGACTTGGCTTCCTGCTAAAAGATCCCCACGGGGCGCTATCATGCTATTGCTATTATGGTGAATGCTACTTGGGAGAAGAACTACAGCAAAGATCGAAGTAATTAAGAACATTTGAGAGTGTTTCCTTCAGCTCCCCTGGTCTCACAGCTTTGCACAGAGCCTTGGTGGGAGACCCAGATACTTCCAGGCTGGAACTCTGTTCAAATGACTTAGCAAGCATCAGGGCAGAGAGCTCAATAAATGAAATTCACAGCAAGTACAAGATCATTTCATCTGCATCAAACTCTCAGGATGGCAGCACCGTACACTGCTCTGTAACTAAAAGGCAGAAGCAGAAGCAACACTTTAATAAGAGGAAGCTCCTAGAGAATGTTGCAAATCCCTTTTTTAAAAAAAAACCTGCCTTACTCCATGCCTATGCTTAGACTGGAGAGCAAATGCAGCATTACACGTCATCCAGTGCAGGAGACCCTGGAACATCTAACCTGCAAATTCCAACAGACTCATTTTGCAAACACCCAAGCAAATGAAAGTTCCTCCCTTCCCCCCATCCCAATCAATAGCTCTCCAACGATTTCATGGAGTGACCTGTCGAAACAACGTGGAAGCTACATCCTGCACGCTCCCCTTTTTGAGAAGCCTGGCCTCCCTTGCCATGCCTTCACAAACCTGCGCAAGCACCTGGGTAGCACAATGGACCCCAAGTCTCATTTCCCACCCATCGAGCTCCGCCACCCTAAATTCCACCCACACAGGTACCTCCTCCAGTCCGAGGCCCTGAACGCAGAGGAAGACATGGATTGGAGTAAGGCTGTACGTGGTGACAAAGGCTGAAAGCCTGTTCAGTGAAGCACCATGTAGATGTCAGCAGTGGCCAGAGACTGGGCTCACCTCTGCCCGCAGATAGCAGCCACCATCACCCAGCTACCAGGGCGCATTCACCCCGCCGTGAGTACAGTTGCTCTACAGGGCTCCACCGCAGAAGCCGGTGCACCCGTGTAAGGCAACAGTTGCTGAAGGGCCTACAGTCAACAGAAGGTGTGGGAGTGTTTTTACATGCCCCCTGCCAGCAAAAGCCTTAGTCCACTCAGCAGAGGTGATGCAAGTGCTGGCAGAAAGGATGACATTGCTGCCACAGAGAAGCTCTGGGTGAGGTCCTCTGCAGGCCCAATTGTAGTGTAGACTAGGCCTAGGGCTACAGGAGCAGAGGAAAGGGCAGAAGCATTTCTCACTATATTTCTGTTTAGATTTTTTTTAAAAAATAAGCACGCAAGTGTGGACAGCAGCTCTAGAAGAGCTGAAGATTTTGCACCAATTGAACTACCTGAGCTAAAAAAAAAAAAAAATATTATATATATAAAAAATTCTAAAGCACCTCTAAAATGATTAATAGTTCCAGTAAAAGCACCTAAGGAGCTCTTCCTATTCGGGGTAACAGCTACTGCACAACTGCAGAGCAAAGGGCATGATGATAAGTAAAGCTATGCAATGGAGGGTGAGTGGAACTAGGTTATTTAACAATTGCTTCTGTTTCCCCTCCCACCACGTTCTATTTGGGATCAGCCATGCAGAGGCAGGAAAACGAGCTGGAATCCAGAAGCACATTCCCATCAGCGTGAGGCAAAAACGCCTGGTGCCATCAGGACACTGAACATGGCACTGCCACTGGAAAGAGGAGGGCAGAGGATCCCGCTGTGACTAGCTAGATGGACGCGCAGTGAGCAGAGCTGGGAGGACAGCAGCACTCAATCTCTTTGGCTGGAGGAGCTGAATGGGGATGAGGCTGTGTTTATGGAGCAGTCTGTGAAGCAGCTGTTGGAAGATTTGGTTTTGGGGGCTGGATTTTCTGCACCACTGATGCAGGTTTCAGGAAGAGGGAAGACGGAGGCAGTAGGAGCAGCTTCCTCAGCTAGTGCCAGTGGCAGAAATGCTACAAGCAGCTGGCTCGGTAGGAAGTGAGAGCGGAAAAAAGGAGGAAAGATCTTCACTGTATTTCTAGGGAAAAAAAAGAGGGAAAAAGAAAAAAAGGAAAGGAAAAGAAAATAAAAGGAGGGAAATAAAAAGAGGAGACAGAAGCACCAGTCGCACAGAGTTCACAAGGCTTTTTCCTCCTTCCCCCAGCGTCACTGCTCTGGCTCTGACCTTCGGGGCCGGTATCTCCGCTGGCCTGTTGATTTCCGTGTGGCCACCGCTGCAGTGAAGCCCACCAGGCAGCACAGGGACGTGGTGCCGAATTTAGCCGTGTCCAGCCAGGTGGGTACATCCGTCTTCAGGTACTTCTCCACCACGTGCAGGCCCATCAGCAGGAACCACAGGACCGAAGCAAAGGCATCGATTCTCCGGAGCCTGAAACAAGGCAGCACATAAGAGCCAAGCCACCTACTAACCAGGTCACCCAGAACAGAGACAAGCACAGCTCCAGCATGTTACTGTCCCAGCCACTTTGCCTTCCTGTAGTTCACCAGCCTACAAAGAGGTTTGTTTGCTCCTAAGAGTTCAGGCCATGGTTCCATTAGGATTACCTAGGTCGTTCCCCTTTGTCTCACAAGTCTTTACCCTAAAGAGGGCCCTTTGCACCCTCATTAGCACACTGGGAATCCTCTCCCACAAACTGAGCACATGGGAGACCTCACCTGAAGCAGCCACCGCTAACCCACAGAACAGGAACACTTTCTAGCACTAATCATCAGAAAAGTGGGTCTCTCATCATCCCCTTTTGTACAGGGGAAGAAACTGGGATCGAGGCTGACAAAAAGCCCACGGTGGAGCCAGAATAGAGCTCAGTTCTCAACTCAGCTGGCTGGGTGGACAGCCAGTAATACAAGTGGAAGGCTGCATTCCTAGCTTTCTGCTAAGCCACAAAGCATGAGATCACAGCAGAATGGGGCCACTATAAAAAGAAAAATCAGCACCCATCTGGATCTCAAGAGGTCTTCTGATGGAACCCGAAACGCTGAGGTGTGCTCACCTGATCCGTCCAGCCAGGAGCATGGCTAACAGGCAGGTGAGCAGCCCAAGGACGACAACTGCCATCTGATGGTTCCTCCCGTACCTCCAAGCAACACTCAAGTTCTCCATCATCTGCTCTGGAAGCAGGTGAAGCAGCTCCCACCACCCTGTGACCTCCAGAAGGGTGCTGTTGTCCGAGGCTGCTGCTGGGCTCCCTCCAGTCATGTTCCCAATGGCCATCGGGCCAGAAGAGATAGGAGTAGGGGGTGCAATTTGTTGGGAAAAGGGGTCGCCTGGCCCATACAAGGCCAGCAGGACAAGGAACATACAGCTGAGGAAGGCCAGGAACCGTAAGACTATCACCTGAGCAGGGGTGGTCACAGGTGTGGAGGAAGACGATGAGCAAAAGGTCTGCAAAAAGACGAAGGATAGTGCCCTTTGGTTACCAACAGAATGAGGTAGGTGGCACCTGTGAAGCGAGTTTGCCAGACAGGTCTACACTGACCTGACCTGGGGGAGAGCCAAGCATCTTTGCTATACTGTACAGGACTGCAACAGCAAGTGGTGGCTGAACTGAGGAGTGGGGGGGGATTGGCAGGGGATTCTAGAAGGTGAAATCCAACTTCATCGCATCTACCCCCTCTTCACTCTGCTCTCGTTTCCCCGAACCCTCCCATCTTCACATGTCCCTCTTCCTATCATTCCTTCCCACTCCTCACCTCTATCCTCCCTGCTCTTCTCAGGGTGCCCCCCTCCCAGCATTTGGTGATGCCCTTCAAAGTGGTGCCAATAATAAAAGGGTCAAGAGGCCTTGAGGGCACAGCCTGGTTTCAGCCCCTTGCCTGGCACAAACAAGGTTACTCTCTCTCAGCCTTTTGCAGGCAAAGGGGGAATTCTACCAAGTCAACTCAAGACCACGTGCTTGACCCATGCCCAGGCTCAGCCAGGAGTGATGTTTCTCCTCCAGCCCTGGCATTCCAGGGCTCAAAACCCCATCCCATCACAGCTCCCAGTGCTGACACCCTCCTCCTACCCCACCTGATCCTGGGGCTGTATATTTGGCAAGGCACCGCTGGCCACTCTCCTCCACCTGCCACCCACCTTCTGCCACGTACCTGAGCAAAGGCCTTGTCAGAGTCACGGCGCTTGAAGTGGTGGCTGAGCAGCAGTGCCCGGAGCTGTCGGTTCTGGTGTTTAATGTAGTATTCCACAGCGGCCTGGCACGGGCGGCACAGCTTGTAGGTCTGCTCCAGATGGTGCTTATACACCTCAATCTCGTCATCATATTTACCCTTGGGAGAGGACAGGGAGCAGATGAAGCTTAACATGCCTGCTACCCATACAGATGCTGTGCTCTAACAGCACCCTGGCACCAGGCCCGAGTCCTGGCTCAGCTGGGAACAAGACACACAATCCACAGGAAAGGTCTCTCCACTACAGCATCCAAGGACACACTGATGCTGCAGCTAAAATGGAGGATCGATCTCTGCTGTTACACCTGGGGTGGATGAGGTATTCCCCAAATCTGACAGCAGGGCCCTAGCAGGTAATCACCTGCTCAGGCCCCCATCCCCAGAGAGCAACAAATAGCCTCTTCCCCAACCCTGGCTCTACTCAGAAGCCGCCACCAGTACGAATGCCTGGCTTGCATCAGCGCAATTAATCATCGTTTAATCAAAAATGCCCACGAGGAGGCCGCATTTATCACCATCACTGGGGCGGACACATCATTCATCACAGTGGTTCCCAGGGCGCTTTCAGCACCATCTCCGCTCCCAGGCTGTGCCGGGACCCTTGCCCTGACCCATGTTGAAAGAACCACTGCCTGCCAAACATTTCTCCTGTCCTGATGAAGGGAAGCCAGGATGGGGAGGGCCACAGCACATGTCCTCATGCTCCCCTTGAAGATTTTAATGGGTCCTGCAGGGTGGGGTTCTGTCTTACCCTTATAGCTCAGGGAGAGAGCAACGGGAGTTTTACCCTGTTGCTTCCCCCCACAAATCCTCCACTTGGTGTTGAGCAAGTGGAGGCACCTGAGCACTCCCTCCTGCCTGTGGGAGGAAAGCTTCCCAGGTGCAAGGGATACTCTCTGGGCAGGTTTTCAGGGTAGGGAGGAAAAACAGGAATAGCAGAGGTTAAGTGCCTTGTTCAGGGTCAACCAGCACACCACACTAATGCCCAGGAAGTCTTGGGGACATGAGCACCTTTGTTCAAGCAGCCTGAGAAACTGGGAGGGAAGAAGAGCAGAGAAGCAGGGGATTAGGTAAGAGCCAGTTTGGGGCCAGTTGTCTTTCCAGAGGCCCAAGAGAGGGAGTACATTTCTCCCCAAATGGTTCAGAGTACAGCACTGGGCACCCCAGTAAGCTGGTACTCCCAGCCAGGGCAGGGCAGGCTGCTTGACCAGCCATAGCCTCAGCTTTAAGGATGATTCAAAAACAACTGCACAAAGCACCCCAGGCCCAAGGCAGCTCCCGAGCTCTGGTTCTGCCTCAGCTTTGTTCCTTGCTCCTACCATTGCCTATAGATCTTACTGGAGCTCTCCTACACACAGGTGTGAAGTCCATAAGGTGTAGTGCTCCTCATTTGCAGAGCAGGGAGGCTGCTGCAATTCAGAGTGGTCAGGCTGGGGTTGGCATTTATCCCCACACCAGGCCAGGCCTGCCCAGGAGATGAGCTCTCCCTCTTCTAGTACAAAGGCAAAATGGCACAATACAAATGGCAGCCAAGGTCAGAGCTGGGAATACGGGGCAACACCCACAGCCTTCTGCTACCCCTACTCCGGCTGGAGCTTGATCCAGGGTGCTCCCCCTCGCAGGCACTGCTGCAAAGGCTTGGGCATTGGGCAGCACGGGATAGAGTTCCTGGTGGTCCAGGGTTTTTGGTTATAGCGGTGTTGGTCTAAGGACATAAGCACGCAAGGTTCTTCAAGTAGATGATATCTTTTATCACGGGTGTACTTGGTCTAACACCAAGTATTACCAATAGGTAATACCAAGAAGATACCAATAGGGGTATACTTGGTCTAAAACCAACTTGGTCCCAGTTGGTCTAATAAAAGGTATCATTTTGGAACTAAGAGTTCTAGTTTTTTGTACATCTTGTATTAGATGAACTGAATCGTTGGAAAAAAGTTCTTAGCAAGCTTTTGGGTGCAAATCACCCTTCTTCAGGCATAGGAAGTCTCTGCTGGTCTGGGACTCCAAGGAAAGAGAGAAGCTAAAAGTATGACAGGATGTCAATGAGAATGTAAATAGGCAGAAATTAGGAAAAACAAAAAAAAGGTAGAACGGAGGGGGGATGGGGGGTGAAGAAAGCAGTGGGGTGGTCCAGAGCACTTGGGGAAAATGAAAGATCCAGGCCTTTCTCCAAGCAGGAGGCAACGCTACCCACGAGACAGGGAATCAGCATGGGAGATAACAGATCTATATCCCATCTCTGCTTCTCCCACCAGTGCAGTTTCACCCTAGATCGGCCACTCACCCCACTGCTCAATGGTAAAGGGGGGTGACCATGCTTCTGTTGCCTGTGTGCTTTCAAGGCTGAGAAGTGCAACAAAACTGCCCTGAGGGCTCCACAGTCTTCCTTGGGAAAGCTTTCACTTCCACCTGGGTAAATCCAGGTGTCTGACAAGATGCACAGCAGCAGCAACAGCAGCAGCAGCCGCCGCCGCCGCCCTGTTATTTTGGGAGGAAGCACTGTGTAAGGATAGAGCCATTTCACATGCAGACCCAAGGAGCATAGCTGGTGCAAAAGCAGCAAGTTAACAGACAGGGCGAGACAGATATCTCGGCTACCAACGTAGCAATGGCTGCTGTTTCAGGAGTGTGTGGACAGAACCACAAGACAAATCCAAGCACTAAGAAGCCCCCCAAAGGCATCCTTACTCAGGATGAACAATGAGTTTAAATCAGCTCCCTAGCAGACATGCTGATTAAGCAAGTCCCAATTACATGAAAAAGGCTAAATTCAAGCACTCCTGCCTCCCAGCAAAAACAATCCTCCAGCTTGGCATCTCCGTTGTAATCTGGGGTAAAGCCAAGGCATGGAAGAGGTTGAGAATGAGACACTTCACAGGGATGGAGTTATAACAAGGAGAAAGCCCTTTACCCATCTTTGTACCACCCTCCATATGCAGCAAAAGGAGCACTAAGGTAGATTCCTCTGAAGTCACTCAGCAGCAAAGATAAGAGCAGCTCTAAAGGCTGACCCCTCATTGCCATACAAAGGCATGGAGATGAGCCAAATGCTCCTAGGAGAAGAATAAGCTGGATGATATTTTTATCTAACCTCGGTGCCATGATGACAGCAGTTCAACTGAGGCCCCATCGAACAGAACACCAGGCTTGAGGGCTGCCACAGAGTTGTTCTACCCAATGCATCCCACAAGCGAAGCAGCAAGAAGCACGCTCAGTACCCAAATGGGAAGCCTCTGAAGGAGATGCAGGCAGAACTTTTCCCTCAGAGATTTTGGTTTTGTGCTGGTACAGTGCTGTTTTTCCTATGAGTCTAAATGCTTAAGTCCCGAGTATGATTTTGATCCCAGAGTGATGTGTGTTGAACAGGTGAGGGTATTGGCTCTGGTTTCTGGGCCATACTGTAATATGGGCAATTCAACTCTTTCCCCCTCGAATTCCCCCTGCCAATTCCAATCAGACCTGCAATTGTTCTGCATTCCCGCTCTGGCTAGTTGCACTGTGCTGCTGCATGGTTAGGCAGATGCAGCATTTTGCCCTCTGGCAGGCTGAGGGATGATTTCCTTCTCCCTTCCCTATTCTGCAGGGAAACCACGTGATCGGTGAAGCCCTGCACAGAAGGCTGTGGAAGCACAAGTATTAAACAGCAAGTTCAAAGAGCTGCAGAACTAATGAGGAGGCCAAAGGGATTGACTCGAAGAAGGATTAAAGAGGAGGAGTATGTGCAGGTCAGCTAAACGACTGCTGAAGGCGAGGGGAGAGGCTGCCAGGCTCCAACACTGGTAGGATGAGAATGCCAAGGTGGGGGATAAGCAAGGGGTACATGGAAAGAATTTGGCTGGCAGAATTAATAGAGGATACTCACTTCTCTCAGTTGAGGAAGAGAGAGGTTGGGGATTCTTAGCCAGTGGGTTACAAGCATCCTGTCCTTTCTATATTAACTGGGGTAGGAACAATGGTTCTGGTAGGGAACCCCTGTACTGTGCTGTGGTAGCAACAGAAGCACAACAGTCTGGGTCACTTCACTTGATCTTAGCCCACAAGAGGCCAAGAAGCAAGCAGATACTCCAGAAAATGTAGAATAGAAAACAATGCTGCACTTGGAGAGACAGTCTCCAGGGAAGCGACCAGGTTCTCCCATCTCTGGGCTCGGAATATGAAGGAGATGAAGGTTCAGAGTGGGTCAAGTTCACTTTAAGCTGCCACAGCAGACAGGATCCCTCCTAATACAGGATGCGAAAAATGGTGCTTTCCAAGGAATGTCTTGCTCACTGCTTTCCACCTCAAGGGGGACCTGTTTGACTGTTCATCCGGGACTCTGCCATCAGAGTTCAGTTTTTTCAAGGCCTTGGACAAAAAGCTCTTTGTGTATGTGGGGCAGAGCGAAAACTCCCTGTCTGCATCATCACCCAGTTGTCATGGCATCCCAAATAACTGGGGCAGGCACTTCATGCAGAGGCACTGGCAGCTGTGCTCCTGCTTTGAGCCAACGGGGGACAAGTTACCTGCAGGGCAGGGACGAGGCAAGAAACAGCTCTGCTGCCCAGCAGGTGTAATCCATGAAGGAATCCAGGACAAGGACAGCAGGATGGCGATTTAGAGACCGCTACAGTGGACATGCTGAATGCTGCCCTTGAGGATCTAAATCAATAGAGAATAAGCCCTTCAGAGCCACGGCACATGTCACGCCTTGGAGACGCAAGAGGGGGTGGGAGAGCCGACAGATGGGGTCTTGGTATTTCAATCATCTTACAGCTGTCCAGAGCTTATCAAAACCTTATCAGGATTAAAGGCCACCCTCCACCTACTGAAAAAGAGCTAGAATGCCAGACGTGTTCATGGTCCGAACCAGGGACCAGTCCCCATGTCCCACAAAGAACAGGGGAATCTACCCAAACCAACACCTACCTCCTCCCGGGGCGAGAAGGATGCCAGCTGCCTGATCTTCATGGTCTGGTGGTTGTTGCATTTCTTACACAGCAAGAGCTGGCTGCTCACCCACTGCTGAGGCTTGGTGGGGTCGCAGAAGGTGGTCGCGCCTGACACAACATGGTTCAGGTGCTCCATGTACTGGGCAGGGATGGGCTTGTTGTAGTCTCCATTCTGCCAGGAAGCAAAGGCAGAAAGTGCTTAGGTGATAAATCAGAGCCAGGTGTCCTCTACCTCCCCACCCTGCCCTGCTGAAGTCACTTGGCTTGCAATTGATTGGGGCCAGGCTGTTCCAGCCTGAGGTCTGAGAACATTGCTGGCTCCTACCCTACCCTATTCGGTCAGAGCAGGGAATAAAACAAGGGCCAAATTGGAGGAAGTAAGACTAGTGCAGTACCTCTTGGAAGCCATTGTATTGCTCACAGTTGGGGCAGTCCCAGCAGTTGCGATTCCCGTACGGCACCACTGTGTCCTGGTTACAGAACCAACAGTTCACAGTCACATGCGTGGGCTTCTTCCTGTCAGAAATAGATACAAGATGACATCAAACAGAACAGCTACTTGGACAGGAAGATGCAGGAGCATGCACGTGCATGGAGCCAGCGATCCTATTCCATGCAGCCTCCAGCAGTAGGACATTATGGAGCCTTCTTGGGAAGGGGTAGGAGGCTTAACTAAGGTAATTCCTGCCAAATGCCGCTTTGTGCTAGATGTGCTATGCCTTGCCCAATAGCTTTAGCAAATACCCTGTTATTTCTGCACCCAGCACTGCTTGTGAGGGTGCCTAGCGTCAGTGAAACCCAAGAGTGCAAAACAGCACCTGAATAGCGGACAGAGTCCTGATGCTGTGCTGCTGTTCCTGTGGGAACGGGAAGCCTGGCTGGCATCAGAAATTGTGGTGAGAATATCGTTCCCTAGAGCCACGTGCAACATAAAAATAGGCCTATTAAGACTGGACGAGGGATCATGCTACTGCACACACTATCATGTTACATTAAAGGGATGTGGACAGGTAAGCATCGTCCCAAAGTTCAGGTACCGTAAACAGTACCTTTCACATTGCACTGGCCAAATGAATTGGCAAGAAAAACTGAGGTATCCCTAGGTCTTCTCTTACATCTATGCAATATTTCAATCAACTCGAGAGCCTCTCCCACTAAAAGGATATTTACATGTAGAGTTGCACCAATACATCAGTCCCATATCAGATCAGCACCGATATAAGGAAAATTGACAGTATTGGCAATTGGCTTTTTATGGCTGATGTGGCCAATAATGCTGCTAATGAATGCCCTGCGCATGTGTGCAGCTGCAGCGCAGCACGCAGACAGCCAGGAGTGCAGCCTGGCAGCGTGGAGAGCAGCTGGGTCTGGCTAGTAAGTCTGTTGCGAGGGGGGGGGGGGGG
>NW_017729014.1:12335215-12339078 GCF_001723915.1 Gavialis gangeticus
GGGGCACAGCTCGAGACCCCCATGGTGAGGGAGAGGGTGGGGCTGGGGCAGGCACTGCACAGCCAGGGTCAGGTGCGGGATGGAGTCATGAGCGGCTCATCTGGAGGGCAAGGGCACAGGGTGGTGTCTCCCACCGCTGCATACACCTCAGGAGGGCACGGGGGGCATGGCCCCTGGATCTGTACACAGCGTGAGGGTGGCCTGCACTTGGGGTAGGCAGTGGTGGCACTGAGAGAGGGGGTTGGAGAGGCTATAGTGAATTTTGGGGTGGCTGCAACCCCCCTTGTAGCCTCCTCTCAGCACCGCTGCTGCTCGCCCCAAGTGCAGACCTGCCCAGTCCCTTGCTGGAAAAGTGCAGCGCCATCCTGGTCCCAGCCCACAGCGGCAGCATGTCCTTGTCCCACGTGCAGATCTGGAGGCCCCCCATGCCCTCCCAGGGTGCATGCAGCAGCTGCCCTCCCCACCTGACAAGCCACTCATGGCTTCGTCCCACGCTCTACTCTGGCTGTACAGTGCCTGCCCCTGCTCCACTCCCTCCCTCACCATGGGGGCATTAATCTGCCCCCCCTACACCCCTTCCCTTCGCCCCTTCCTCCACAACAGACTTACCAGCCGGACGCTGCTCTTCAAGCTGCCTGGCTGCATATCAGCAATCAGATTAGTACTGGCTGATATGGCTCATTATAAATAAATAAATCGTCCATTGGTATTGGCCCCAAAAAATCTCTATTGGTCCGCCCCCATTTACAATGCTTTGGGCCAAACAGTGCACAAGAACCTGCAAATGAGACTGAAAGGCATGAAACCAACTAGTTCAGTGTCATCATCACCCAAGCAAAGAGACGCAGGAGAGAATCAAGACATCACATGCCAGCCTGCCAGGTCTCTTAACGCCAAGGGAGCACAGTGCTTTACTACCAAAGCAGGCAGGGACAGCTATGAACTATCCTGAAGTACCCTCTTGCATGGGGCATGCAGCTTTGCATTCATCATCAGGCCCAGTTTTCTGCCAGCAAAATAACTCTGCTACTCTGACAAAACAAAAAAGAGCTCACAGCCAGGGCAGACTGGCTGGCACAGTAACACACTGGCATTTTATACTCTTCTGGGAAGCTTTAAATCTGTGTGAACACAGCACAAAATGGACTGCTCTATTAACTGAGATCCTTCATCCACAAGTCATGTACGAAGCGTTGCTAGGTGTGTGCGTGGAAAGGGTGCACTGTATCAACACTTGCTTTGGAAGCAAAGGGGGAGTTGATTCTCTATGCTCTCTTCCACTTCTGGTCTCCCCACTAGTAAAAAAAAACACCAACTGTTGGTGGGCTCTGTCCCCCAAGGAACTAGACGGAGACCCAGCAAACTTGTGTCACAATTTATTTTTAAGGGTCACAACTCCCTGTAACTACACTTCTGTGGCTAAGCTTGAATCATCAGATGAAGAGGGAAAGGTGCTGTAGCCCAATCACCATACCCTGCATCCTTCCAGTACTCCTATTTTACCCTAATCCTATTAGAACAGGACCCACTGCAGGATAAATCTCCTTCATGAGATGACTGTGCCACACAGTGGAAAAGGTTGTGTGCAGGCTTCCCAGCCTGGCAAGGCACTTCACCAGGAGAGGAAGCTTCCCTGCAGTCCAAGGCAACACAATTTAGTTATCTGGGTTTATTAATACCCTCTAACCACATTCAGAGGGGAGGGACAGCTGTTCAAGCAAACACCCAGGAACTCAGTATAGCAGCTGTCCGGAGTGACAGAGCCAGCTGCGATCAAGTCAAAGATAGCACTATGCCACGCAACAACGGTGCCCTCACTGGACAGCTCCTCTGGATGAGCTCCCCACCATGTGCATGAATCGCTCGTGTGACAAGTGAGCGGCCAGAGGACTCCTGCTCAGATACAGAGGTCTCAGTGTCTGCGATTCTATTTTATCCTCCAGGGTCAACTCCTCGCAGCCAATGTCAAACGCAGCCATAGCAGAAGCAGTAACTGGGCAGATGAGCACAGCCAGGGATCAGAACTCAAAAATAATGGTGGTGGCTGTAGCTCCCTTGAGTCAAGAGCAACTTGCCAGGCTTTCGGTCAGCAGAATCTTCTCTGCCTTTGCAGCATTTGGCAGAGGGGTGCTTTGTGCTTTGGTCCTGACAAGCCCTGTGCGCTCACATCTACCTCCCAAATCTGGGTGCATGACATTATCATGGCGTGCATGACATCACCCATCGCCACAGGACCTGCACATTTCTCAAGTGAGCCCACGGGACACAAGTCTTGAATTATTAAATCCATCAAGCATTAGTTGGCACTGAGTCTATAAACTAACACAGGGTAATCCTTCACTCCAGGCTTCCTTTTTGGGGTTGAAATCCCCCCTTACCACCTTTAAAAACAGAAATGATAAGAAAAAAAAAAAAGCCAACACGGTCAGGCCAGACACTAAATGCACGTGATGGTCTAAAAGGAAAAGGAGGGTGGATTTGGTCGTTGTCACACTCCACTCCTGCCATCCTACCAGGCCAGCCAGCTAGGTTCGTTTCCTTTTCACTGCCGACATAACAGCTTTCTGGGGGGGCTGCAAAAACACGGATCGCAGCAATAAAAAAAAACCAAAAAACAGATGAACCTGAAGGCAGAGCAATCGCAGCAGACAAGGGAACAGCGGAGTCTGAAAAAACGCTCCAAGGAAGAGCTAACGAACACAGGAAGCAAATAGAGTCCAAGATTAATTGACTTGGGTATAGAAACCTTAAAGAAGTAATGAGGGTGCTGTTAGATTTGCTCTGGGAGGGCATTTGGGACCTCATGAACCAAGACTCCTTGCCTTTTACCCAAAAGCAGAGCCTTAGGTCAGAGGGCAGCCCTGGTTAACCTCCCTTTCCTGGCTCCCCCAAAGCAGCTCCTCTGGCATCCTGAATGCTCCAGCTGCCTCTGACAAGGGATCATGCCAATAAACACAGTGCCAGCAGCCAGCCTATATCATGCTTATAAAATCATCCCAGAATCCTAACACCAGGTCTCTGCCAGGAGATCAGGGCAGATCTTGTCCATTTTCCTACCTTTGTGCTCCCTTCAGTTTCCTGTTCTGTCCATTTTTTTTTCCCTCCACTGCTCTGCCCAACAGACATGGCCAAGCCAGACAAAGCCAGGGACCATACAAACCAAGGAGCTCTCTGGTCTACCTGGGCAGCATGTCACAAGTAAGACTGCTGGGATTGTAATGCAACTCATCATATTAAAAATTTCCATCTCCTTCCTGTTGACAGGAATGGTTCATTTAAAAAAGGCACACAGGAGACTTCTGGGGGGGACACTTTGGCAGCTACGTGGGGTTCAGAGGAATCCCAAAAAAGCAATACTGAAATAGCTGCTCATTACCACCAATGCCAGCTGGACAGCAAGAGATCAAGAGAGCCTGGGATGAGCATGAAGGACAGACTCCTGTTGCTAGACGCACCTATCTGGGGCAAGAGTGTCAGCAGAATGATATATCAAGGGAGAGCTCCAGACTTTAGAGTTTCATTTCCCCACCAGGCCCAATAATATTGCTTCTACCAGGGAACTTCAATGTGATGTGGACTCTGCTTCAGAGGAAAGTCAAGTTGCTGGAACACCTGTGCCCTACACCAAATTGGATGGATCTTGCTTTGAGGATGCATAATCTACTCTAGGACAGGCAACAGAAGGGACACAACAGCTGTCTTTCCTGCACAGCAGCTGAATATCACAGGTGGTATTGCTGGACAAGCTTTTTTATTTTTATTTTTTTAAAGAAAACAAAACCAACCCCCCTCCCCCCCCAAAAAAACCAACTCCCCCCACAAAAAAAACAACCCACCAAGAGGCTAAAAAAAAAAAAAAAAAA
>NW_017729014.1:12339220-12339665 GCF_001723915.1 Gavialis gangeticus
CCCTTAATCTATGAATCTATGAATCTATGAAAAAAAAAAGGAAGTTGGAAGTGCAAGTGTGTAGCCTCAATCCAGCTCCCACAAAACCACCAGCACGAGAACAACTTAATGGCTGCCTCAGAAGAATGTGCAAAGATTAAGAGGGCATAAGATGGAGCTATCCTCTGAATCCTAGAGGGTGGTCTCTCCAGGAGTGCAATGAAATGCACCAGTAGGTGCAAAGACATTTCCCTATACTCACTTCCTGCTTCTCAGCAAAGGAGTCTTACTTGGGCCGGCAAAGGAGCCTTCTGCCACTGCAAGAGCTACAAATGGGGATGCAGTTGAAGCTTTACTGAGAGACCTGGAACTCTGCTGGCAAAACGCTGCTGCCCAGAGGAGGCCTTATTTAGCTGGCAGGGGTGTCAATGGCAGAAAGCATGCGGCAGAGAACACAGGCAACTGT
>NW_017729014.1:12344665-12345945 GCF_001723915.1 Gavialis gangeticus
ACTGAGAGACCTGGAACTCTGCTGGCAAAACGCTGCTGCCCAGAGGAGGCCTTATTTAGCTGGCAGGGGTGTCAATGGCAGAAAGCATGCGGCAGAGAACACAGGCAACTGTTAGAGAGGGCATGGGGGAAGGGGGGCACATGCCCCCCCGACTCAGCACTGCCCAGAACAGGGCAGTTTTTTTGCTGTGTGGGCCAGCAGCATGTGGGGGTGGGGAGCGGCACTAAGCTGTGGCACAGAAGGATGGGAGTGGATACGTGGTTTTTGGCCAGCCCACACACAAATTGTGCCCCCTCCAGACTCAGGAAGCACCAGCCACCCCTGGCAGGGTGGGTTTTAGCAATTGCGAGGGGATACAAGCTCCCTGGGGTCCTGGAAGCATCCTTTACTAGCATGGATGAAAGCCTGTTCCACCATATTTTTGCTGTTACCGGTACCCACAGCAGTTTACTTATACTAACCCTGGTATACTAGTATGTGCTACCCTCATTCAGCTGTGCAGCTACACTGCAGCAGGCCAAAGTGCCAAGGGAAGGATTTCATCTGCTTCTAGTCCCTTCCTCTATAGTGCCACTAATGCTACAAAATGTGCAGGCGCACTGGAACATGAGCATCTCCTGCTCCAACTGGATACCACAGAGCAAGGAAGGAGGGGGCAGACATCCTCCTTCTGAGAAAAGGCAGGCAGTAAAACAAATGCTATCCTTATGCTCCCTGCCCCACTCTTAGACTTGCCAGCATCAGCGGCAGTACAGATTAAATGTTATTCCTGTGGGAATAGCCATTCTGGAAATCCAACTCCCACAAACATACTTCCTGCTCTTCATTAGCTTCAGGAAAAAGGAACCACTACACAAGGTTAAAAAGCCACCCTCTCTTCACCCAAAAGGGAGGGCAGGGCAGGGTTTTTCCAGTTCCTCCTGCTTATCCAGATAAGAGGCAATAATCTTCCCCTCAGTGATCCTGCAATTTATTCTGCTTGACTTCAGACTAACACAGCTAACTATCTTCTGAAAAAAAAAATCAGGAGCTCCCCACCTCCTGAGAAGAGAGACCTGAAAGGATAAAAAGCTTTTCAGAGAGGCTGTGCCGGCAAGATGTTACCTCTCACCCTGTAAGCTAGTTGACTAGACTGAAAATCCTAAAGAGGCTTCCTAAACTAGACAATTTGTAATTGGTGTGAAGATTAGTTAGCACACTTAAGCAACTCCAGTGGCACATTTCCCCCTTCCTGAGTCAGGCACAGCCCTCTGATGAGAGAGTGAATGCTAAATTTCAAT
>NW_017729014.1:12346026-12351098 GCF_001723915.1 Gavialis gangeticus
TCCCACAGCCCCCCTCCCCCATCTCAGGTTAAACTAGTGGGAAGCTCTCCCTCTTCTATGACTGGGAGGGTTAAAAGATACCTAAATTGTTGTCTCTCACCAGTGAAAATGTGCATACAAATACAGTGGCTAATTTGGAGTCTCCTTTAAAACAATCTTCCTTCTGCACCTCTCCAGCCAGTGCACCCTTACACAGCCTCAAGAGCAGCTCATAGGAGACGTCAAAGGTCAAACTGCCTTAGGAGCTCCCACAGCATCTTTATTGTTCTTATTTATCAAGGCAGGTCAATAAGGTGAAGTTTCCCCTGCTCTTTATGTGCCTATAGTGTGCTCAATGCCATGCCGGGTGTAAAACAGCCCTTGCCACGAAGACTTCACAATGCCAGGCATCATCTTTTGTTACAGATTTAACTCGGGTTGGCTGCACTGGAGACAGCATAGCCCTCCTGCAAAACATTGTGCCATTCACAGCTTCAACTGTCACTGTAAAGCAACGTCATAAGCAACTGCCCAGTGGTGCAACTTAAAGCTTTTGCTAGCATGCCCCAATGGTCCCGTCATCTCAAGAAGGAAGTGCTACCGCCCCCAAAATAACATGCATGTATACATGTGGGAACAGGGGATGGGTCTTGACTTATGACCAATACTCACAGCATAAATTTTGAGTTATGAGTGAAAGAAGAAGACAGTCAAGAAAAGAAAATGCTTCCAACATTAAGGGTTTAGTGACACTGATGCTAGCAGATATAGCTTCATAAACAGTCTTGCTGACAAAGTTCAAAATCAGGTCCATGAACAAAATCAGCTGCACTGGCACAAATACCGGGGACTTTTGCTAGTGTAACTGCAGCTATGCTAAAGTTTAGGAGTGTTGAAGTGATGTTGCTGTGATGGTCCAGATGTGAGAAGCAAGAATTCTTGTGGGCGATATCATATTGGACCACGAGTACGGTTGGTAGGCACAGGCAAGCTGTCAGGTATCACAGTATCACAAGCCTGAAGAAGAGTATTGTCATACGCAAAAGCTTGCCTATACTCAGTACTGCAGCTCCCTGGGGTGCCTTGAGAGCCTTGCAAGGGTGCCAAACAATGTTACCACTGTCAGGTGTGCAAACATGACTTATAAGATTAATCCAGAGATCTCAGATAGGAATCTTTAGTGTTAAATCCATGTTGTGGACTTTGAGTTCTCTGCAACAGAAGAATTGCTTCATTATTTTTCTGTAGAAAAAAAAAAAAAAGAATGGAAACTAAGGGCTGGCATTTTCTGAGGGGTCTTGTCTATTGAGAGGTGCCTTGTGTCTGGAAAAGTTGAGACCCACTGGTCTAGACCAATCATACAGCTGATCCAATAAAAGGTATCACCCACAAGAATTCTTGCCTCTCAGTGTAGGGGTATGATTCTTCCTCCTATGAACTGAAATGGCTTAAATTCAGACAAGACATAAATCACCACTTTGCTCTAAAAAGACAATAGCTTTTTGAGACAGAGATTCCACAACGCATTAATTCTTGCAGGAGACACGAGCACCCCAGGTGTCACAAGCCAGTGACCAAATGCAGTCCAGTGGCAAACTCTATTCAAACACTCCTTGTCCTAAATTTGTCCTCAGAGTCAAGCAGGGATGCAAACACAAATCTCAACTTCCATTGGACAGAGTCATCTTTCCAGGGCTCATAAGAAAGAAGGCTGGAAATGTGACCTATGAACCTACACCTTGAGGAAGCAGACAGAGGGTTAAACTACTCTGATCATTTCAGTGGGGCATTCACTGTGAAACCAGGGCTGCCCTAGTAGTGGCACAAGAGCAGCGGGGATTTTAGTGTTAACAGCTCACCAAGGTGAATGGGGTCCTACCCACCTATCTGATGGGTAAACGACTATGCAAGGGCCTGGTTACCATCACTCCTCCCAAAAGAGAGCTTCGCTGATGCGTCTCTGCAAGCGTGCTTAGTTCTATACCCCCTTGTTGTGACACTCCCCACTTCCCACCCCCCAACTCTTTCTGAGGCATCTCTACCTGTAGACTAAGTGGATGAAGGACCTGGTACCCCAGGGCAAGATTGTTGGTCCTGCAAGACTTGATGGGCCAAGCGCTTATTGCAGATGTGTCAGTCAGGGAACATGAGAGCCACAAACCCAGCGGACCCTGAATGAACTATGCCACTATTATGCCAAGTAGGGGCAGGGCTGTAGGGATCCGTAGGAAAGGATGCACCTATGCCCTGGCTGCATTTCAAAAAAGGGTGCAAAGCAGCAAGAGAAAGAGACAGACTATTATAATTCCAAGACGGACATACAGAACCTGAAGGGAAAGTAGCTACAATAAGGATGTATTGAAGGAAATGGACCAAAGAGTTGGACTCGAGGTAAATCCACTCAGTTAAGTGACTTTCAGCATGATCAGGACAAGTGCAGCAGCAGTAAGGTGACCTCAGAGACAGATCCCCAGTACATCCAGTTTTCTCATTCTGGTCCCAAACCCATCAGCATATCACAGAAACATAATGAATTCTAATACATTAACTCTGCTTTGCAAACAAGTTTAGGAGTACAGGTTTGAATGATTTTTTTTTTTTTTAAAATACCAGTACAATCATTTAAGTTGAAACCAGGACAGAGATGTAAAGAGCTCATCTGCCATGCAGTCATTGAGAAACAGCTCCATACAGTTTATTCTGGAATAAAAAGCTGCAAATACACAGTTGTTCCTGGATAGCCATAGTGCTACAAATTCAAACCCTACTTCCATTCAAACAACTTTCAATGTTTGTTCTGCTTCTCCGGTGCGGCTACCTAATATGATACAATCAGAGCTCGTAGTAGAGATATCTTTTACATATCAGACAAACAAAACTTTTGCAAAAAATTTCTTTAATTGCAAGCTTTCAGGCACAAACACCCTTCATCAAGCATTGGAGTTTGATGAAGGGTGTTTGTGCCCAAAAGCTTTCAATTAAAGACTTCTTTTGCAAAAATCTTGCTGGTCTAATAAAAGATATCATCTGTACCATGAGCCCTGATTGCTTTTCCTCTGGGCCAATATGGCTACAACCTGGCTACCCAATATGATGCAATGCACACCTCTCTGCCATCATTAACCAGATTCACACCAGAACTGACTATATTGCCATGGTTAAAATGGTGTAAAAGTAGTGAAATATTTGTGTTTCGACAAGCCTGGCAGTTGTCCTAATTGATACTCTATTTATTTATGTAAAAGGGCAAGCTGAGGAAGTGCCAAAGTAACTGCTAACAATGGAACATCACCACAACCCCACAAGGAAACAGCAATCAAGATCAGTTTCTGAAAACATTTATAGCAGGATGACAATTTTACAGTACAGAAGGGGCTTAAAAATGTAACAGTCTTTGGATTCCAGCGGGAGCCCATCTGATGCACATAAACAAGAGCGGCTCAGCCACACTGGCCCAACCAGCCCCACACAAGCCCTGCCTGTTTCTCAGAAGATAGCTAGAGGCTTTTAGTGTTCCTTTGCTGTTCTCTGCACGCAACAGAAATGCCAGGCCGCTGTACATGCAGCAATATTCACTTTAATCTACTGGAAAGGCAAATGGTTTAGAACATGCCTGAATTATTCCACTTCAGCTCGGCACTGAAACGTGAGTGAACCACGTGCATCACATCCCACCCTTTGGAAATCCCTTTTACTCCAGCAAAACTCCTTACAGGTCATGGGACTGCCCATGTCTGCTGTTACACATTGCAAATGCATCCTGAGAGATGCATGCTATTTACATGAGGTTACAGTTATGCTATTTCTAAGCTTTTCGATTTAAAATTTGATTCCCGTTGTCCCGTACCAACATTGACTCTTCCTGATACTCAGGACAGTGAAAAACACATGCAAAGAAGTGTGGGAAAAAGCACTCCTATTTCTTTAGGCTGCTACGATGCCAGTCATCAAAAATAACCAAGATCTATACGTACACATTTACCTCTGCTGGTCATCCAAAGTTTTGATACGGCTCACAGCACGGGCACCTCCCCAGCAGCAGAGTACCATGCTGGCACTGCATTTATCCATTATCATCCCATTTCACTGCAGGAATAGCACCCCTCCCCCAACACCCAACCAAGTAAAAGACTATTAAAAATAGTAATAATGTCTTCTCTGTATTCCCACAACAAATTATGCTTTTGCAGGAGCATGCTGGAAAATTCACTCTGGAGGGTGAAACAAAAATCTCTCTCCAGACTGACTGGGGGGGAGAGCTTTTAGAGTACCGCCAGCCAACAGCGCCCGGCATTGGCATATGCCCCAGAGAGGAGACAGGCATTTCCACGTTTATTTATTAAGGTAGTGCCATTAATAGCTAAGTGGTTGATGTTGTCTGCTGGAGCAGGACGCAGGAAACAATTTAGGAGAGATGGAGAGGGATCACAGGATGTTTCTGGTGATTTCCCTGCAGATAAGGGCTCCTGGGTAGCGCAGGCGTTTTGCTTGCATTAGAGCACCGGTTTCTAAGCGGATACTCGGGTCATCTGGAGAAAGGCCTTGCATTTGTCCCAGGGGAAGCCTTGCAACCCAGCAGCCGATGGGGGTCTCTCGGTGCCACGGGCCCAGGGGAAGGCGCCCTGCTCCCTACCCGCCCGCGGCGCCTCCCCTGCTTCCCCAGCCATTGTCTGCCCTTCCTGCTGCAGGCACCGCTTCCTACCCGGGCCGCCCGTGCTCGTTTCACGGGGGGCGGTCCCGAGAGCCTCCCTTGCTCCGCTCCCCGCCGGAGTCAGCACAAACCCTCCCCGTCCTTTGTACGGCGGGATCCGAGCGAGCGAGCGAGGAGGAACCTCCCAGCCCGCCTCATACAAAGCGGGAAGGCAGGTAACGCGCTCCCCGGGGCTGCCGGCCCCTCCCAGCAGCGTGGGCCGTCACTACCGCCATCGCCTCATGGAGGATCCCCCGGGCGGCTCGGTTCCCCTTCCCCGAGAGGCCTCCTTACCTCCGCGCGATCTTGTACAGCAGCAGCCCGGCGCCCACGGTGACCCCCACCCCCCCGGCCAGGCCGGCGGCGGGGCAGGCGGCCAGCAGCGCGCCGACTGCCTCCATGC
>NW_017729014.1:12356098-12360077 GCF_001723915.1 Gavialis gangeticus
CGCGGCCCGCGGAACGTCGCGTAGCAGCGCGCCGGGCCCGGCCCGTCTCCGCCGCTGACCTTCGCCGCCGCGCTTTGTAAGCGGCGCCGAGCCGCCCCTTGACACAGCAGAGCCCCCGTCGCTCGGCCAATCAGCAGCCGCCCGAGTGGGTGGGATGGGGCTGGGGAGGAGGGAGAAGCCTGAATGTGACTCATTTTTTCGCAGGCCGCGGCGGGCTTTGGCTTCTGCAGAGGCTTGAAGCGTGGAGGTGGGAGTAGGAGTGTAAAGGGGGGGGGACGGCAGGGTGTGGGGGGGGGATGTAGCGTGAAAGGCCAAAATCGTGCCAGGCAGGGCTGTGAATCAGCGCGCCGGGGTGATTCAGCCGTGCAGGGACAGGAGGGAGAGGAGCAAGGAGAAGGGGATCGCGCGGGTCAGAAGCAGCGCAGATCGGACATGAAACGCGGCGGGGGCGGCGGCGCCAAAATCGTGCTGCGCGGGGGCGGGCGAGGCACGTTTGGGGCTTCGGGGACTCGAGTCCTGGCAAAGCCAGTCCAGAGCCCTCCCCTGGGATTCAAACTAGGGGCAGGTCCCTCCCCTGAGCCTGGGAAAACGGATCAGCTGCTCTTTTTTGGACTCCAGAGGCCAGGCTGGACTGTAAACAGCACCGCCTGAGCCCACCCCCAGGGCTTGTAGGGGTTTGGGACAGGCAAAAGGAGCCTTAGTTCAGCAGGAAGTTTTGAAGCGAGTTTTGGGAGCAAAATGACGTGAGGAGCTCTGACAAATTTACCTGACACACACAGATTATTTTTGGGTCCTGCGTTGGGCGGCTGAAAGGCTGTTTGAAGCATATGGCACCCCCAGAGGCAGTCACTACGTGTGGGCATCGCAGAGGGCTTCACAGCTGGGAGAGTAAGATGCTGCTCCAAGCTTCCCTCTTCTGCAACCAAGGCTGCTCTTGTTCATCGTGGGACAGATGGGCGCTATGCCCTAGGCTCTAAGGAGAGGCAGTTCAACAGGGCACTGCTGTGCAGACTGGAGAGCAAGATGATATTTTAAATAGAAATGACCATTTGTTTTATGCATCAGCTTTGGGGCACTCATACTGCGCCCGCTTAGCAGAAGACCCAAGTACTGACGGCTTGCACGGCCATCGCGTGGCAGTCCAGCTACTGAGCACATTCTGAAAATCCAGATCATACCGTCTCAAATCTAGGTATCTAAAAATGACACCTGCATCAAACAGACAGACAGACTCAAATCTACATTCTTTTAAGGCATTTCAAATCTAGGTACCCCGAACCAACAACTGTTACAGCCACATACCCACAACCCCACCATCCCTGCCCCTCTCCAGTCCTTGCCCTGACCTTTGAGGTTGGCATTTTTAGGACGCTTATAAATTAAAGCTGCTTCCCTTTGAGTACGTATTACAAATGAAGCTGGACCCCAGAGAAAACAGCAGGCTGGCACTAGATGTAATGGAGCAAAGGAAACCAACAGAAGGTGAAGTAAATCAGGGATATGACTTTCCAAAGTAGGAGGAAATCAAATGTCATTGCTCAGAGGAAAAGAAAATAAATGAGGAAGCATTAGGCAGAGGAGGAGAGGAGGCGTTAACAAAGATTAGGGCTAATGCACGAGACAACTTAGTGGAATTCATTTCTACCGCACTGCCCTGCAGAAATCCTCCCTGCAGCTTAACACAGGCAGGAGTGAGGGAAGGGGGAGAAGGGAGGGTTATTTCAGCTTTCTGCTACAGCAGTTTTGCCGGTCACTTTAGAATCCATAGTTAGACGGTGTCAGCTAAAATCTACCAGAAAGCAGTAACAGGCCTCTGCTGAGAGTGAGTCGCATTGCTTTCTGACTTGTTTGGAAGCTGCCCCTTAGGAAAATAATGCTTGCAGGTATACGAGCCACAGCTCCAGCAGAGGAGCTCCACTGATTTCTAAGGCAAAGATGCTGCTGGTTATCTGAAGACAGTAAGTGGAAAGGGGGAAAAGGGTGATAGCCCTCTGCAAATTTGTACCATTGCTCGCTAGGTTAACAGTGCGGCAGCACAAGCTTAGCTGCTCAAGATTTAGGTGGGTAGGAAGCTAGCTGTGGGGTAGGACCCAGAAAGTCCTAATGAACGGATCTGTGTCATCCTGGCGAGAAGTGGGCAGCGGTGTCCCACAGGGGTCCTTCAACATCTTTATCAGTGATTTGGATGTGGGGGTGAAGAGCTCACTGGTCAAGTTCACGGATGACGCCAAGTTATGGGGGAGCACGGTCATGCTGGAAGACAGGCTGCAGATACAGGCGGACCTGGACAGTTTGGAACCAGATGAAGTCCAACATTGGGAAGTGTAAAGTGTAGGGCTGTGCAAAGCTTCGGGTGCTGATTCAATTCAGAGGAAATTTGGCTTGATTCAGTGGCCGAATCTCTGAATCTGAATTGAATTGGGACCAATTTAAAGGTCCAAATCTATTCGGAGAGCTTTGAATCGATTCGGAAGATTCAGAGAGCTTCTGTGATTCGGGCAGTCCTCACTCGCTGCTGCAGGGAGCTGGACCTGGATTCCATGCTGGGGTGGGGGAGTGGGGCTGGAGGAACCATGGAGGGACCCCCCGCCAGGCACCAGCCCTCTCCCTGCAACCCCTGCACTCCCCAAGCCCCCCACCCCCATAGCTGTCCTGCCTGGCCCAGCTCCTGGCTCTTAAAAAACAAAACAAAACAAAAAACCCCTGCACCCACCTGCTGCTGCAGTGGCCTCACAGGGCTTGTGCAGAGCCCCCCACACAGCACAGGGCAGTGGGGGGCAGCAGGGATTGCCCCCCGCCTGGCAGGAGCTGGTAAGGCCAGGATTTTTTTTTTTTTTAAAGGGCCAGGAGCTGGGATGGGCAGGGGTTGGGGGACTTGTGGCAGAGCCCCCCATGTGGCATGGGGCAGTGGGGATATCCCCCCCCCCCAAATCTGGGCAGGAGCCGGTGAGTCAGGACTTTTTTTTTCTTTTTTTTTTCTCTCAAATTGCCGGGAGCTGGGGCAGGCAGGGCAGCCATTGACAGCGGGCAAGGGATATGGCTTGTGCAATTTGGAGATTTGACTGATTCAGTAGCAGCCGAATCTCTGAATCAGATTCGGCCAGATTGATTCGGGACAATGATTCGAATCAGTGAATTGAATCACAGTCCCCCGAATCAGCCAAATCCAAATCCGAAGTGAATACTACCTGCTTCGCACAGGCCTAGTAAAGTGCTCCATCTGGGGATGAACAATCCCCAACATACTTATAGGCTTGGTGGCACCATATGGATTAGCACCATGACTGAAAGGGACCTACGGGTAATAATTAGGGGCCTGGACAAAGTGGCTAGTATTCGCTTCGGATTTGGCTGATTTCGGGGACAGTGATTCAGTTTGGTGATTTGAATCACTGTCCCCATTTGATTCAGCAGACTCTGATTTGGAGATTCTGCTGCCACCAAATCTCCAAATCAGCCAGGGCAGGCCCATCCCTTGCCCCTCTCTTAAAGACCCCCAGGGTAGGACCAAGCGAAGTGGTGCTGGCTAGTTGGTTCCAGATCCTAGCCGCCCTGACAGTGAAGTAGCGCCTCCTGATGTCTAGTCTGAATCTACCCTCTGCCAGCTTGTGACCGTTATTTCTAGTCACTCCTGGCACTGCTCAGGGGAACAGGGACTCCCCCAATGCCTGCTGGTCCCCTCTGACTAGTTTGTAACAGGCCACAAGATCCCCCCTCAGCCTTCTCTTGTGGAGGCTGAACAGGTTCAGGTCCCATCGCCTCTCCTCGTAGGGCCTGCCCTGCTGCCCCCTGACCATGCGAGTGGCGTCCTCTGGACCCTCTCCATGTTGTCCGCATCCCTCCTGAAGTGCGGCGCCCAGAACTGGACACAGTACTCCAGCTGCGGCCTGACCAGTGCCACACGGAGGGGGAGGATCACCTCCTTGGACCTGCTCGAGATGCATCTGTGGATGCACGACAAGGTGCAGTTGGCCTTCCT
>NW_017729014.1:12361200-12361465 GCF_001723915.1 Gavialis gangeticus
CCTACGTGAGCGTTCAGACCTGGCTGACTGCTCTTTCCAGCAGCTGTCTGGAAAGTTCAGGTCACCCAGATGACCACTGCTTTGTATCCTAACCCAGAGCACTTCCGTGTGCCCCTCCTCTAGCTCTGTGCTACCTGGTGAGGATGTGTATTCCTCCTTAATGTAGAGTGCCACACCCCCGCCTTTCCTCCCTGTCCTGTACAGCCTATAGCCCTTGATATTCACCGCCGAGTCGTGTGTTGGGTCCCACCACATTTCAGTGAGC
>NW_017729014.1:12361905-12367575 GCF_001723915.1 Gavialis gangeticus
TTGTCAAGGAAGCCAAAGCCTGCCTCGAGACACCGTTCCCGAAGCCGCCAGTTGGTCTCTGCGATGCATGTCTCATGCCATCTTCCACGTCAGCTCACTGGTAGGACAGAAGAGAAAACCACCTATGCCCCTATCTCCTTCAGCACGCCCCCAGAGCGTGGTAGTCCGCCATCAGGTGATCAGGGCTTCTCCTGGCCGCATCATTAGTACCCACATGGGTTAGGACCATGGGGTAGTAATTGGTGGGCTGGATCACGGCCTGGATCATCCCTGTCACATCGTGAATCTTTGCTCCAGGTAGGCAGTAGACCTCGTATGTTGAGGAGTCCTGGCGACAGATGGGGCCCTCTGTACCTCTCAGGATGGAGTCGCCTATGACAATCACTCGAAACTTTCTCCTTTGGGACTGCTTGGCTCCTTCGGCCTGTTCGGAGCGTGGAGAGTGTAGAGTTGCCTCCTCTCCCTCCTTCTCCTCCAGTGTTGCCAGGGCCTCGTAGCTGTTCTCCAGCTGAACTGGAGGAACTGGTACTGCTGTGTTACGAGCAGCCCTGGTTCTGGAGGTGACCATCTGCCACTCTGCAGTGGAGGGCACTTCCCGAGGTACTTCTTCCTTGGATGTGTGACCCTGCAGGGAAAGGAAATACCCATCAATTTCTTCCTCCACCTCCCTGATTCCCCTCAGCCTGCTAACCTCCTCCTGGAGCTCCCTCATCTGTGCCTCCAGGGCCCTAAGGCAGGCACCTGCAGGACAGGTGTGGGGTCCCCAATCCCTGCCCCCCTGGGCCTTGCTGGGCAACCCCTGCAGGCCAGGGGGAGGGGGGGACACCAGCTCCCCCATAGGCTCTGTCTGGGTGGAGGCCTCAGACAACCCCCAGGTAGGCTGCGCCCCCCAGGCAGGGGCCCTGGCAGCACTCTGTGTCAACACCATCATAGGAGTTGCTGCTTGTTTTCAGCTTAGTGCAGTGCCTTCGCCCTGCCCTAGTAGGAGTCTCCCTCCTGGCCCTTCCTACTCGCCCGCTGGTGCGAACGCCGACGCAAACACCGGCGCGCTCCGTTCACGTGGCGCGGCTCAGGAGCGTGGCTTCCTACCGGCTCAGCTAAGAGGGATCCGGGGGGCTTTCCCTTTGGATCTGGCTCAGCTGTGTCCGGTCCCTCTGCCCGCTTACCTTAGGGGGATCAGCTGCCGCTGCCTCCGGTGCTGCTGCGTCCACCTCAGGTCTGGTAAGGGGGCACACGTGCGTGCGGGACACACGTGTGCCTGGATCCCTCCTCTCCCCGCTGCTCCTGGCTCCTGAGGCGGAGCCAGGAGTCTTCTCCCAATGTCAATCAGCTCTCATTATTCAATCTGAATCAAATTAAGACTAAATTTTGTCAAGGTTGGCATTAAAAAACCCACATATAGTGACGTTTGCATGTTTAATTGCAAAAGAGGCAGCTGCTCAAGTCTTGGGCTTTTCCCACAAATTACTTAGTTCTCTTTTTCTAAAATGAAGAGACATCAGCAGCCCAGACAGACATTTCACCAAAACTGTACAAGTGAACCGGGCACATTTAAAAACAGGAACAGAGAAAGCAGATATCAGGCGCATGCTTGGTTGCTGCTGCTTCTGCTTCAAATCTTATTCTTTTCCCAAAATCCAAAGAAGCATTGCATGGCAAGTAACAGTTGAATCTCACAGAAGAAAAGAAAAGAGCATAAAAGCCTACTTTACAACGTTATGTCAGTTTTCCTCAATTAACAGTTTCCTGTTTATTTTAAATGAATGTTAACTTTCTTCTTCCCGGTGATTATTTTTGATCTTTCCCTATATGGTGCTGCTTCTACGGATGTAAATGCTTCACCTTTTCACTTGTCTTCTATGGGGCCTGAAGTTGTATTTGACAGTTTTCAAATTGGCGTTTTGATATAGAAACAGTATGGCTCAGTAATTAGATGCAACTTTCACATTTATTCTCATTTAACTCTGTCTGCTTTTAAGAAGTGAATAACCTTACTCACTAATAGACTTTGCCAGTCAATTTGCAACACCCTCAGGTCTGGCTGGTTTGTCCGCTGTTTGCTTCCTGGGTGAAGAGAGAGATGGCTGTAAACACTCGTTTGTGCCCAATCATCCAACACCTGCTGAAGTGATGAGAAGCTTATTGTTCAGTTGAGCTCCAGAAAGCCTGAAGTTGATCTCTCTAACACTACAGCATTTGTCCCAGCTGTCAAAGCAAATGACACTAGCAAGTTGGAGAGCATAGTATGGCCAAACAAAGCAAACTCCAACCCCCTGAATTTAAGTCTCAAAATATCTTCACAGAAAGACTCAGCATGTATATGTACACATAGCATCTAAACCATGGAGTGCTATTGCAATACAAATAGTAAAGAAAACTGTTCAACTAAAAGCACATTACAATAGCTAGGAAAGGTCTGATCATTTGATTTAGCTAGGATAATCGATTTAAAATCGAGTGGCAGGAGCTGCAGAACCAACGGGGGTTAGCTTGCGACAAAAGATGACTCAAGTGTTAGGGAAGAAGATTCATTTGACGTGGCTCTTTTGGGGCAGAAAATAGATTACCTGAACATACTTACGTGACATGTGGGCAAAGACCTGTCCCATAGGTTGCTTGGAGTAGCAGATGTGTCTTTTTCCACTGAATTTTAGATAATTTCCTTAATTGGCTGTATATACGTTTTACTTATTCCACAGTGAGGTAGCAAGTATGAGGAGGTAAAATGTGCACGTGTTTCGGATCACAGCTCTGCTGTTCTCCAGGAGCATATTAATAAATATTTATTGTTCAAAATGAATTACTTCTCTGACACTGCTGTAGGGCTCTGGAGATAGATTTTGCAGGACTTGGGGACCAGTTTCCCCAAGCCATTCAGATCCAAGAGTTAAGACACAAAAACCCCAAGCCACTGGAAATGAGGAGAATAGCAGAGAGAAGCAGAAATAATTTCTCCAGGTATCGATTATGTGGCTTTCTACTATATCTTTAAGTTTATTCCAGGATAGCTACTTTGCTTTACCTTTACAGGGATGTTTCCAATGCAGCAGCTTTCCCAAGACATGCTGGAGTGAACAGTTTATATCACTGAAGTTGCACGTTACACAGCTGTTGCACTTTGTTCATTCTGGAAGTTCAAGTGGTGATGATTACTACGCTACACCTTTCATTAGCTTTGAAATGCAATGAAAGATATTGGGGGCACCAGGCAACTACATTACTGAAAAAGAAAATATATTTTTTTTTTTTTGACACCAGCAGTCGGAGGCCTGAGTTTCAGAGTCCAAATTAGTTCTTCTGCTTTAATACAGTTTTAATTAACATAAGTCCAACAGACATCTTGATAGTATAGGTACATTCCTTATTCACACATGGCTGTACTTAAAGACAAGGACAAACATATAATTAAATTAAATAGTGAGATTTAATTTAGTAGCTGTTTAAATTCTGAATCATGTTTTAAGTTAAAAAAAAGTTATAATTAACTATTAACGTTAATGAGTCAAAACCTTCCAGAAAGCATGAATCCAAAAGGAAAATGTCCAGCAGATGAACAAGAACTCGTTTCTTTTCTCCATCACCAGCATCAGTCTCTTAAATAGCTGTTCATTCAATGAAAAATTGCTCTTCACAGTCTGTCAGTGTATACTTTCTAGACGATGGTTCTTGGCCTGCTACTCATCCCGGTCTTCTAACAGGTACACAATTAACTCATAGGTGGACAACACAATGGCTGTGTTTGGTATCTGCCTGATGAGCTGGGCAAAAAGTCCTCTGTAGAAGGCAAGGTAGCCTTCCTCACGTGCTACCAGACGGGCCGTCTGAAAGAAAGTCTTGTATTTTGTGCCTTCCTCTCGCAGCCGTGTCCGTATGACCTCTGGGGAAAAATGAAAGAGAGCCCTAGGTTAGTGTCTGAGATCCTCCTGCCTAGAAACAAGGAAAGAGGTCTCTAGCACGGGGCAACCAAAACCCTAGTTCATCCTGGACCAGCGAGCTGCCAGACAGATGAACTGCTCTCTTACATCTACACATCCTGAAGTTTTGCGTGAAGCTCCCATTAGCCAAGACTGGAAATTAAAACTCGGTCCCCGACTTTCATGTCAATACAAACTGCAGAAAACAGAGACAGCCTCCTCGCTAGGACAGCTATGGAGCCAAACGCACTGTCGGGGTGTGTATGAACCATCCTCAAATGGCAGCATGGGGTCATCTCTCGTTTAGTAAATGTTTACTACAGGAGAAAGAGGCCAGTTGTGATTTAACACAACTGCCAGTTGAGGCCACAGTTGTGATCAGCAGAGACTCTACTGCTGGATTCCAATCCCAGCCCACAGAAGTCTTGCATTAAAGCAAGCGATGGACAAGCTTCCTCCTCTACTCCTAACCAGCCTGGGAGTCCACTGAACTTTAGGGCGTCAGCAAGCAGCACACGTATCGTGTTGGCTTCTGTGAAGGTGGGCCTGGGAAGGGCATCGGATTCTGCATCAAAGGATCCATTCAATTTTATTTGCTGGGACGCATACAGCCTGGGATGAGAAGCTTTAGGAATTCCTATGTTCTTTAAATCAAATTGAATCTAGCTAGGCTGCTGCAAAAACCAGGCTGTCTTGGACACGGCACTTCAGGGTTTTTTTTCCTGTGCTGATACATCTGCACACTAATTGGCATGTGATTCAGGTGTGTAATGAAAGTCCAAAACAGTCTGTCCAGCTGCAGTGCAAGTCTGGTCAAATCTGTTCGCAGGTTTTGGCCAAGAATGGCATCCAACAAAGTCAGTATCAAAGCCTCACAGATATGTAGTTGCATCCATTAAACAAGGTACTAAGGACATTTAAAAAGGAAGAGGAAAGTCTGGACTAACTAACTTAAATTACTTTTTCACTAAAACTGAATTAACTCTGATGAATCAGGGTTCTTGTTACCTCCGCTCATCCTGATTTGTGATGTGACCTGCAACTTAATGGGAGAATATGAAGCATTCAGAGGGTACCATCTGAGGGGGGCATTTTTTTCAATGGCATTTACAGGCAGAGAATTTAAGCTGTGATAACAGCCAGCATCTCAAACACTGGGTCCAAAAGCACGGACAGGGAAGGAAGAAAGATGGCCTACAGATGCGCAGGGAATTAGACTCACTTTTCCATGAAGTTCCATAGAATAAAGAAATACTGCTTAACAGAAAAGAGGAAGTCCTCTCAGCGGCATTTTTATAGCCAGCCTCCGTGCTGTGGTTGTTTCCAGGTCCCTCCTCAGCTCTTTTTTATGTGCCACCCATTATATAAGACACGCCCATAAGTTCTTATGGGCCGGCCCACCAGCTTTGCGTCATATAAATCCCTACTGAGCTGCCAACAGGAGGCAGAATCACATTAGTGTGTGTGGTGGTGGTGGTGGTGGGGAAGCCGTACATAATCTAAAATGTACCATGTTATGCCTCAGCCCCTTGTCCCTCTGTTGTGGGTTGTTCTCATCATCTTGCATGTGAAACCAGACGGTAAGCTCTCTGGGAGAGGAACCTTAGCCTATTTGTTCTGAAAAGTACTTAGCTCACTTCTAGGTGCTGTATAAAAAGAGTGGAGGATCTGATTAATATGAAATATAAGCTTCTGCTGCGAAGAGCAGTGAGGATGTTGCTAGATGAGGCACCGTGTGCAGAACAGAAGGTGGGGC
>NW_017729014.1:12367661-12376714 GCF_001723915.1 Gavialis gangeticus
CGGGGGAGAGACAAGGGGGGGGGGGGGGGGGGGGGGAACAGGCAGCCAACTTCTTTTAGGAAGCCTTGTTATTTAATGAACAAAGAGCAATGGGAACACCAAAGACCTCGGTGTAGATGCATTCAGAGTAAGGTGCATCTCTAGACAACAAGGGTGTCTTCTGAAGTTAATAACTTTACAGCATTGCTGCCCATCAGTTAGCACAGACCAGAGGCAACACATGTACCACTCAACTGGTAAATGGAAAGGATAACGTACCATGTGGATAAGCAATACATGAGGCACTGCCCTTAGAAACTGCAGCAGCAAACATCAGTCCAAAAAAGTTTGTGGAGCTCCTCTCAGTCCCATTAGCAGAAGGAGGCAGCTGGGCATTCTTCAGGCGCTTCTTTAAGCTTTCATAAATAGCAAAGCAGATAATGGTTTCAGAAATACCAGCATAGGAGGCAGTGAGGCCTCTGTAAAAGCCACGGATGCCTTCTGTCTGGTAAACGTATCTAGCACACTGCAGAGCATTCATGGGCTTGGAACCCCTGACTCTAAAAAGCAAAAAAAAATGAAATTAGAGCAAGATAAAACATTCGTATGGAAATGCTGCAAGCGATAAATAACCCAGGAGGAACAAGAATGGCTTGCTAAATGTAACTGCAAGAATCTAGGACTGCTTTGCAGAGACTTCAATGGCTCATTATTGTTGGCATTGTAGTCACATTTTGAAGGCCAGGAGCAGGACTGCAATGCTAACTGTGCAAGCTTGGCTTTTCCAATCAGTTGATACATGCTTGTGCTAATCTTTTCAGGTCGGCCTGGCTACTCTGTTATACTGCTTCAGCGATCTAAACACTTACCACGGTAGAGGCACTGCTGTAAAGTGAACCAGCAATTTCCTTCCAGTCCAACTTTAGCCATAGACAATGGCCTCCTCCAGGAGAACTGACCCTTCAGGGTAAGTGGCAGCATTCAATTCAAAGGAACCACCTAGTGACTTGCTGGACTTAGTCTTTATAAATAATTTATAAGATCTACAAGCCAGTGGTCACTTTCATTTTCAATAATTTCTTGGTAGCTGCTGGGATCCTTCTTATCTCACCCACCTGACCTGAGACAGCAGAGGGGGAAAGCTGCCTTTCTAAAGACATATTGTTAACATAGATTCATAGATGTAGGGTTGGAAGGGACCTTGTAGATGTAGTCTGACCCCCTGCCCTGGACAGGAGAGAAAACTGAGCTCAAATGATCCCAGCCAGGTAATTGCCAAGCCTCCTCTTAAAGACCCCCAAGGTGGGAGCCAGCACCACTTCCCTTGGAAGCAAAACTACTCAATTATTGACATTTAGGAAAAAAAATCCCCCAAAACATGTTCCTGTTCTCAGTGTAGATAGTGGTCAGTTATTGAGGATCTTAAATTATTGCAGTATATGAACCAACTGTTAAAC
The DNA here is from genome assembly GCF_001723915.1 of Gavialis gangeticus. Taxonomy (NCBI): domain Eukaryota; kingdom Metazoa; phylum Chordata; order Crocodylia; family Gavialidae; genus Gavialis; species Gavialis gangeticus. The sequence goes on from NW_017729014.1 coordinate 12,369,098, forward strand.
CCACATCTGTAGAATCTCAAGCCAGTGTTACTCTCCGTATTGCCTAAGTGGCCTTTAGTCCTAGCCTTTTCTAAACTGAACCCAGCAGGGAATCTCTTTGATACTCAATATGGCCTCCATTCCAATCGTATACAAGCACTTCACAATAGTCAATGCTTTTATCTTCTTAATGTCCCTTTGGTGTAGGAAAGATTTTACAGGTGGGAACCAAGGCACGCCAAAGTTGCACAGTCTGGGCTAATGCTAGGACCTGAACATAAGAACTGCCATTTACTGGGTCAGACTGTTGCTCCATCTTGCCTAGGATCCTGTGTCACACAGCGGCAGAGAGCGGATGCCGAATGGGTGAGCAAACAGGATCTGAGCAGATTTTTTCCACACTTCCTCTCCCACTTGCAGCATCCACCATTTAGGGTCTAAGAAGTTCTGATTCAGAGACTGGACCCCTAACTCCCACGCTCAATAGCTATCGATGACCCTTTCCTCCAAAAATATGTCTGATCCCTTTTTTAATCTGGCTAAACTGTCAGCTTCCACAACATCTTCTGAGTCTCCAGCTAGGACCCACTGGGTAGTGGTAGTGACCCTTGTCAAATTAAAGTGCAACACTGACAAGTTAAAGCTGTACCCTAGTCAGCTAGAAGGACAGTGCCTTAAAGGTTGTGGTGGTTGAATTGGGTAGGAAGAGCTTCATTATGGACTCATGGATGGAAGAGGCAAACATATTTTGGAGCCTCCCATAAATAGTGTCAGCCAGTTTCTCTCAATCAGTTGCTTACTTCCGTTCCAGCTGCATTCTGGTCTTCACCATCCATATAGGGTTCATCATGGTATTGGTGACAAAAGCTTAAAGACAGAAAGAAAACACACAGTTTCACGAAGTGTGTGCAGTGGCTTCAGTAACTAGGCAAATATTAAGCTTTAATGCTACCCAGTCCCAGTTGGCAGGTTTCAGTGAAGAGGTTCAAGACAAGAAGTGCAGGCGGGTAAGTCTGGAACCAAGGCACTGCCACAGGACTTTGCCATAGTAACCTTCAGAGGTATTTGCTCTGTTCGCTTCAGGTACTACAGCGACAGGTGTGTTAGGGAATCTCATGTACCCAGGCTGCTATAAACAACCATTTGCAAGATTTAATATTTACCGACTGGGTTTACAATAATTTATTAACTTCTCTTTTACTGAACTGAAATCCATGGGCAAACCATCCCGATGGGATATTTCATGACTCTAGGTGGTGCTGTTGGGCCATCTCATTAACCAAATCCACTTGTAGTTAAGGGTTATTTTAGAATGGCTTTTAAATGGGCATTTTGGCAACTTGGTTGGAGAGAGCTGATGGAGTCGTCTTGCAGTAATATTCCCACAACAGTAAGCTACATTCCCCAGACTGACAAAAAAAGAAACTCAAACCAATAGTTTGCCTAAAAAACACTTTAGTTGAAGGTTTGTTCATTTCTACTTTTGTCCTCATTCCGAGGAGCATTATTGTACTATTTCTCCTTCGAATTTAAAAATTACCAGTAATGCCAACTGTTGGGGAAAACATCACAAGAATCAGGATTTTCAAGTCAAAATAACTCCGGCTCATGATCTCCAGATCAAATCCTCAGATCTCTGGATTTTCCCAGCTGGTAAGTCTGTGGGGGGGCAAGGGATGGTTTGGGGGGGGGGGACTGAGGCCCCTATGCTGAGGGAGGGAGAGGGTCAGGAACAGGCCCTGGGGCTGGGTGGGGCAAGTTGTCCAGAGGCATCGGGGGTGGGGGGAAAGGGGCCTGCAGTTCTCTGCAGCAGTGTGCACCCCTGGGGGAGACGGGGGGCATGTGCCCCCTGTAAGCAAAGGCAGGCTGCCCACTGCAGGCTCAGGGGACTGTGCCCTGCTGCCTTTGCCCCAGGAGCTCAGCCATGTGGCACCAGTGTGCTTCCTGCCACCAGGTGGGCAGGCAATATGCTGCGTGGCCAGCATGCCCCGTGTCAGCTGCCCACCCAGCAAGCAGCAATGGCGTTGCACGGCTGAGCTTCTAGGGCAAAAGCAGCAGGGCACAGAGCCCCAGCTTACAGTGGGCAGCCTGCCTCTGCCCCATGGAGGGCATGTGCCCCCCATGCATCTCCCGGGGGTATGCGCTGCTGCGGGGAGCCAACCCCCACACCCATCGCCCCTGGACAACCCGCCTCAGCCCGAGGGCCCCGTTCACCCCAGCCCCTGCTCCTGCCCCACTTTCTCCCTCACCATGGGTGCCTTTGGTCTCCTCCCTCCCTACCTCTTCCCTCTCCGGCCAGCCCTTTCCCCTCCACTTATCAGCTGGGTGCCATCTTTGTCTCTGTTTGTTCCTCACTCCCAAGCCACAGCCCCTCCAGCCCTGCCGCTGCCTCTCACTCCTGATCTGCAGCACTCCGCATCTTCCCAGGGTGTGTGGGGACCCCCTGCTCCCCAGGTTTCAAACCCCCCACACTCCCTCCCAGAGCCCCCCACCTCAAAAACAGCATGTCATAATTGACATGCTAATCTCTTGGTTTTTTTTAAGAGTTTGTCTCATGATATTTGGCATGGTGGGATTGGTAATACTGAATTACCACTTTGAAATAGAACGTACACAACTTTAAAAAATAATTTTCAATTAGGATATGGTTCTTTCACAAGCCAGGCAAATACACATGCTGCATGAGATCCAGGGAATGCTGTTTTTTTGAAGTTAACAGCTTGCTTCCTTCTAGTTTCCCAGTCAATAAACCTTTACCCCTGGTAAATATCCATGGAAGCAGTTTTGCTCCACAAAAGGATAAGGCACCAACACTCCATTGCTGGTCATCACTCAGTAACTGCAGTACTTATTCTACAGATACTTTTAACACTGAGATTTTACAAAGGAGTCCAAAACCTTATCTGTACACAGGCTGTACAGCTTTAACTACTGCAGTATCATTCAAGTGGTCTGTCCTCCCTTTCCGCCATGTGCGGACTGTTTCATCAGCACAATGTACCTACCTTTACCATTATAAAGTCTATCTGCTTTGGCATATCGGCACGCAGACTAACGTTGTGTCAGTAGAAGTGGCTTGTTAAAAATATAGAAGTATGATCGTCCCCTGTGCAACAGAGTTATGCTGGCACAAACAAAACCAACCACACACAATCAATCTATGCGTAGGTTGTGCCTAAGGTATTGCGTGTCTTACTCTGACTGAGTCACCTTTAGGCATGTTAAAAAATCTCAGCCTCAGTGCCTTATTCTGCAGGGTGACTCTTACATCCAGCAGGATTCAAAATTGATCATAATCTCCAGCCTCCCACAGGGTTATGTCAACAGTTAAGCATTTCTCTACAGAGGCTGACTACGTGCACACAAACCTACACAGGCATCTACTTGGTGTGTTCTGGAGTTTTGTTCCCCCTCTCAAAAGCATTGGAGGGACTTTTTGAAAACATACTAGTCACAGCTTCCCACAGCCAAGTTACATAACTGGTGCGTGTAACACCGATTTATAATAAATTCCTTCCTGTTTGCACTGATACTAAGTTGCATAAGACAGGAGCTGCAAAACTGCCAGATGTAAGAAAAGATGCTCTGCAGAATATCACTTTTTTAGCTGTGCAGGAGTATATTCCTTACAAATCCAGGGGTAAGCTTGGGTATATACAAATCCAGGGGTGAGCTTGCCAAGTTGCCTCCTGTCTCCCTGTTTTGAAGATAACTGAAAATTCTCAGTTCAACAGCTTTTAGTTGTAACCATGCCTTGCACTTTGTTTCCTGAACTCAGTCACCTCTCTTGCTCTCGGGCTTTTATGGGGGTCATTTGCTAGGCACGTTTCTTAGAAAGACTCGCTTTCTTGACTCCCAGCAATGAATTCTTATGTTTGCCCACGCAAGGAGCTCAAGCGCATATTTTCAGAAAGAGCCAATGATTTGTGCACATTAACACAAAGCTGCTCTCTCACTGCACCACGGTAGTACGCAGTGGGCCAATCAGATAGGGCTACACTATTCCTGGCACCATAGAGACAGAGAAAACCCTGTTCTGCTTTCCAATTCACTGCAGAATTTGCTTGAGGGGTGAGGATGAGGAAATGTACTTCCTGCAGCCCACAACAGCAGCTATACTGTACAGGGGAGTGGCATGGCGGGCTCTGCAATAATGAAGGGCAGTCTCACGTATACAATTATTTCATCTCTCCCTCTGAAGAGGTTTTTGGAACAGAGCACAAATGATTGTGGGGGGGGGCTGCGATCCCGGCTGGACAGTACAATCGACAGAATTAGCCCACTACAGGAGGAAGGCTGGGTAGCTTGAAACCACTGCAAAACAGCAAGGGAGATGAACAGCTATTACCTACCTGCAGAGCCTGCTGAGCAAATGTGCACAATGTTGCTGTTGGGCACAAAAATGCTATTGAATCGCTCCTTGGCTTTGGAGTAGCACGCAAAGTAGACAGCCCTGTGCAAGAAAAAGGAGAATTTCATATAGAGGGTATCTCTAAACATTCAACTCCGACTACTGCTACCTTCTTCCCACAGTCTAAAAACAAGAGGTCTCTCTCAAAAGGGTTCTGCCCAATTTTTTTGGTCTAGAAAAACTCAGGCTCAGACTGCACCAGCTGCCACAGAGCAAAATGTTTTCCTTTTAAGTCAACCCAAAATAGGAGGTAGCATAGTCTGGTGGCCAGGACACAAAACTGGAGAGCGGGGTCGCTGGGTTTTAATCCTGGCTCTGCCACTAACACGTAGGGGCCTGTGCTCTCTCTTTCAAAGAGCTGGGCAAGGTTTCTTGTTCTTTTAAATGCCTCTGCCAGAGAAGAAAAAGGTGACGTTACCTCCCCGCCACCATCTTTCCACCTCCCCTGCTGAGGCTGTGCCACCTACAACAGCCTCATGTTTAGGATGCTCTCCTGGAGGGTGGGAGGTGTCACTTTGAATCCCTTCAAGCAGCGTCTCCTCCATCTCTGGCAGGAGCTCTAACCACTATTGTATCAGGCACAGTGTCACGTCTTTTTCCTCTGCAACAGCAGCCCCTGCATTTGCCCCCATGTGTTAGGCATGATCCAAGAATACCATGAGATGACTGCCAACTTTCTGGCTCCGAACTGGGCTTAGGAGTGAGAATGGGGCTGTGCTGCTCTGCCCTGGAACAGTTCTCAGCATTTACAATAGAAAACTCTGGGAACTTTCAGTGTCAAAATGTAAGGCACCTACCTGTAAGGCCCTTTTTCGGGATCTGACCTGTAGTTTTTCACAAGAGTGCTAGATCACTTTACAGAAGTACTAATAATATTATTACTCAGCTTTTCTGCACTCACAAACTTCCCAATTTATGACCAGTTCCCCAAGTCATCCTTTCTAACAAGCTGTATATACAAGCTGCTTTCCTTTTTAAAATAAACTAACTTGCTAGTACTAAATGAAATCCATTCCATTATGCAATATTCCACCATTCCCAAGCTCCCTCTGCTTGTCTCTGTCTTGTAGCTAATGAAAAGCAAATATCAAGAGGAGCAGCTTGGATACATATCTAAGAAATATTTTTTTTGAAACCAACAGAACTGGCATAGAAAGCCTGGTAGCTTTTAGGTGCAGTAAACAGACATAAAAAGCATATGAAGGTGTTCTCTTGCCTTCTCTAAATCTGTACCTTAAAATGTGCTACAGTAGTATTAAACGGTAATATACAACCCATTTTGAGTTGTGTAACACAAAAAGAATGGCTCAATATATACACAAGATTTATTTTTCACTTACATATCACTTTTTCTTCCATTGATCTGCAACTGCTTTACAAAGAGGAGTAGCCCCTATTTACAAATCGGGTAATGAAGGTACAAGAGTTAAAGAACCTGTCCATAGTCATTTAATCTGTGACAGGCCTGCTAGACAGAGGCCTACAGTTATCTTATCCCTGATAAACAGTTAATTCTTTAAGTGAACTATAACCAAACCTAGTTTAATAAGAACCTTGTAAACATCTTCACTGTGAATTTGAACACGGAACGGTGTTTGTGACAGCCTTAAAATACGCCTTTTTATGTTTATTACTGAGCAATTTAAAGATCTTTACCTTGATGGTGCAACCCCAACCAAGTTTGGACCCAATCCTCGGAAAAGCGACCTTGGTCCTTCTTTTTCCAGAATTGACCTATAAAAAACAATACATGGGTTTAAAAATAAAATAAAAATCAACAACCCTCTATTCTGGCAGATAATAAGCAGTGAGAAATCATAAGTACACTGGTAAGTGTTAAAAATGAACCCACTGGCTGTCAACCTTAGTTGAAAGCTACTCAACTCTCAGTCTCTTCTTTCATATTAAAAAGTAGGCTATTGCAACAGAACACTAAGGACACTGCAGACAAGTCTGTATCTGTGTCACGAACACAGGGTACTACTTCAATCATGTGAAAGCTATTGGGAAATGGGTTATTAGAAAGTCAACAGAGACCACAAGATAAGTCAGTTCTGAAAGACAAAGGCATCTGGCATTCTTTGTAACACTGCTGTTCCTTCAGAAATTTGCTTTCCAGGTGGGGTAGAGGGAAAAGGCATTACTACTCGAGAGCTGCACACGTGTGTGGTTGAGAGACATTTCTAACTGATGTCCATCCTCCAGTGACTCACTGGTCATGGCTAAGCAAATGCAGGAGGCTGTCTGTCCTGCTCCATCCAATACGGGATGGAGGGTGAGCAACGGACCCCCTACTTGCAAACTGTCAACATTGCCACTTCTCCACTGCAGCCAGGCAACTCTATATTCTCTTCTCTGAATGGAAGCAATGGGCAGAAAAACTATTCGTTCTGAGGCCTTTAGGGGCAGATGTGTGACAGCATTACAACAGCAGGAGGAATCTATTCATTCCACGTCCAAAGAGTGCATGATACTCCTCTGATGTAGCTGGAGCTCCAATCTTGACTATCCAAAAGACCAGAGAGTCACTGTTTTGTGGGGCCTGAGACTGCCTTAAAAATTAAGTCCCCCTTGCCTCTTTGCCTTCAGGTGTCTGAGCCTTGACGTTATAATGAGGTCACATTTTCAAGCTTTTCACCACAAGTATAAGGACTTTTTGTAATGTAAATCACAGCTTTAATTTAATCATTAGTCTCCAGGACCTGGAGCATTAAGGACAGGACCAAGGGAGAACAGGCAGCAATGCAGTCACTATACTGCTGTCAGTCCAAAGCCATGGTTAAATTGTCTTTTTTATTTTCTGAATTTTAAGACCAAATTTCAGGCATCAATGTCATGCAGATGAAATGGTTTGGATGCGTTCCAAGGGCATCTGCCAATTTTTGGTCAATACCTTGCTACAGAACATCACTACTGGAGAGTCAGACTGTGCAAGAATCCTTAATATTGCACGAGAGAGATATATTTAAAAAGACAAAACAATGGTTGACTATTAGCTGGTGTCCCTGTACCAGGTTTTGTCTACCAAAAAAAAGGCCACCCTTGAGCGCCACAAAAAGTCACTGTGGATTTCAAGTAGGCTGGCCTGCAAGGCTCTCCTATTTAAGCCAGCCCCATCACATGAAAAACTTGCAAGGAAGTTCAAATAGCTGCCAGGGACAGTTCACGTGCATCTGTCCTTTTGGTTCGTGTGTCCCTTTCCCCCCCCCCCCCCCCCCCCCCCCCCC
>NW_017729014.1:12376784-12379555 GCF_001723915.1 Gavialis gangeticus
TTTGTTTTCCAGGTCATTAACACTTCTGCCACCATTTGCTGCAGAATCCATAAACAAGCTCATCAGAGAGAGGAGAGATGCAGCAGCTTCTAAAACACATCCCCGGAGCAGAGCAGAGCATTCTGTGTAAGCTCCCAGGCGGAGCGTTTCCAAGGGAGGCGTGTTCTTTGTCACTTAATAGTCACGACTCGGGCTTCCAGCTGAGGTGACTCATCAGAATCTTAAATGGATTATGCACAAAACAGCATGTCCTTCTGGGAGTGCTTTCCATTCTGCAGGCAGGTTTTATTTGCTCTTTTTTGGGTATCCATTTTCTTTTTAGCCTTAACACAGTCAGCGTTTTCATAGCCAACACGCTCGGCTTCCCAAGAGAAATTTTACAGACAGGCCTCTGGAAGCATGACATGGAAACAAGCATTTCTTATTGCCACTTAAAGTACCTTGTTCACATCCACTGCTCAACTGTTTGCGGCAAGAGGGACAGAAGGGCAAAAAGATCTATTCATCCTACCAGCTTTCTTTAAAGGTTTCAAAATTCACAACAGCAGGGAAGTGTCACCAGAAACACTATCTACCCTGCAACTATACTGACCATCACAAGAAGCAAAGGGTATGATCACATTGAAAGATCCCCTGCCCTGCCAGCCATCTGGAAAAGGCAGGTGGGAAGTTTGACAAATTCCAGAGTTTGAGCAACTGCTGAAATGAAATGAGATCAAATGAACCAAGACTGCAAATGCTGAGTTTAAGGAGCTGATAATATGGATGTCATAAGTCTTGGCCTGGTTCTACCCAGCTTCCTATCATTCAAAAAAAAAATTAGAAAACAAGATGGGTGTAGAGAGCTGAGTACACTGGGGGAACTTTACTGAGCTTCCTTCTCGTCACAGTCACAGAGAAAGGTCCAGGATGAAGTCAGATGAGGCTGAAATGGACCAATATATTCCAGTTACCTAGATTCAACACTGTGCACTTCTTTCACTCCATTCTGATAATAAAAGAGTTGTAAAGAGGTTTGTTTGCCAAGGGAAGAGAATCCTTTGCCAAGGGAAGCTGAGTCCTGGTGTGACTCGAGCTACAGAGTTCTGCACAGATTTTCCATTGCTCCTGTATTGTTATTATATAACAACTTTCACTGGGCAATCTGCCAGATTCATTGGAATTACATAAATCAGCTGTTTTGCTGTCTCATGTTTCCTTTGGCGTATGTAACATCTGCAGGAAGCAGGACATTCCTGTACCAAACCAAGAGGCACTTGGGATAGAAATAAACAATGTTCAGTCCACGTGACATCTGGATCATATTTTTTTACTTAGCGGGAGCCTCAGAATATCTCAGCAGGGGCCAGGGCCCCAGGGTTATCGGATAGGGTAACCAATGCTGCTGGCCTGGGTAATGCTGGTTTCTCTTGGAGCCATTCTTCTATTGATTAAGCACACATCATAAAAAGGCTGGTAGGAGCAGCAGCGACTGCACTCCAATCCACAGAAGAGGCTGCTGCTCCTACCAGCCTTTTTATGACGTGTGCTTAATCAGTAGAAGAGTGGTCTGACGAGCACTGCAAGTTGTCCACAGATATACAGGCCATGTCTAGACAGCAATGTATTGAGCACCATCAAATACTCCATGCCACCTGAAGCAGGAGCAGTAGAGCCACATCTACATGGCACTGATGGTGGTCTAACTAGTACTGCCACACTGCTGTGCATTCATGTGCCCCACCCCCCACCTCCACACACAGTTTGAGGGTACCACTGCTAGACACAGCAAATGTGCAGTCCAGACAAGGACATGGAGGGGCTCAAAGGTCCAGCTGAGTACTCACATAGGAGTGGTAGATAATGTGCACTAGCTCAAAATGAGCATTGGCAGCAGAGTGGACTTTTCATGAAGTCAGGCATAGCAGAGCAAGGAGAAATAACGAAGCATCCTGAGCCCCTGATGCTATTGTGCTTTGTAGTCAAACTGCTATTGTGAAAGCTGAGTCTCCTTCCTCTTCCTCCCATACATGTTCCAGCTGAGGATTGTCACAACAGGTGCTCTTCAGAATAAGAGTGCAGAAGAGCCCCATTTACCAGCACCCCCTCAATACCAGAAAGAGTTCAAACTCCATAAGATCAGACAGAGAAGGGCTATTTCCATGGCCAACTACAGAGGGAAGATGCCCTCAGTTGGAACCCACTGCCTGATTTCTTTTTCTTGAACTGAAATGAAGTCTCATTTAGTTTGCAGTGAACACCTGGGAACCTGAGAAGTAGGACAGTCACAAATCACATGGCAAATGCAGAAGCCTGGAAAAGTGGGCTGCATATTTAACACGGATTAACAGAACTAAGAGTCCAGTGTTTCCAGGAGGCTGGGAACAGGACACCTTACCAGCCAGAGCCAGGCGGAAAGTTGCCGACTCGGCAATTTTTAGCAGACCAAGCCTTTTAAAAACAGCATCACCAGATTCCTTTGTTACAGAAAACAATCCTAAGTGTAGAACACCAAGCTGTTGACCGTCTAGCCCTTAGCAGCAGCTGCAGAGGTGTGCGCATGTACCCCTTCTCCCTCCTCTGAGAAGGTGGCACCCGAGCCAAGTTTGCAGTATTTCAATGCTGTTAAGCACTGCCAGTCTCGCACGCAATTCCAGGAGAGCATCCCAACGTACTACACGCTACAGCTGTTATGCTTTTCTTTTCCTCTCTGATCAGTGGGCTTTTTGTTCGCTAATTTACTTAAAAAAAAAAAAAAAAGAACAAATGAATTTTAGTGGCAGGAAGCAGCC
>NW_017729014.1:12379619-12395207 GCF_001723915.1 Gavialis gangeticus
TTAAAAAAAAAAAAAAAGAACAAATGAATTTTAGTGGCAGGAAGCAGCCTATCTGATGACCAAAGCAGAGGCACAGTGTGGGTGGGCAGCAATGAAAGGTTTTTCCCCAGGCTGTTCCGCAGATTTGGAAGGAAAGACTCTGGGAGTGAAAGAGGGGAGCTCAGTCTCTGGGGCTCACTTAGTCTCTCTGTCACTTTGCCAAGATGTAGCCCATTCAGCAGGACTTGCTTTACCATGCCTTACCAGTACAGAGGGACTGCAAAATAGAAACACGCGTCCCAGGAGCAAGACGGCAGAAAATCCACACTTCCTCTGCAGTAAAAAGCACTTGGCATCTTTTGCACGATGGCATATACACATCACCAGGCGAGACATATAATATGCTCTTAATCCTTCAGATATAATACTTACCAGAAAGCCTAAATCCAGTTAAAAGTAACGTCCCATTTTGTTACACAAACTAATACCCTTTAGAGAGCTTGTCCATGCTGCTGGGAAGTCGATTCCTTTGAAAGTTCAAAGAAACACCCACCAGCCTGAAGGATTAATTCAACTTTGAAGTAGATAAGGCACAATTCTTATTTCCCCAGTGCCAATCAATCAGCAGTGACAACATGCAAGTGTCAAGCTGGCGCAAAGGAGATCAGACCCAGGCCTGCTCCTGTGGGCAGCACCGAGCGATGAGGTCTGCACTCACTTGAGAACCCGGAAAAGCCCAGGCGATACGGATGTTGGCCTGACCACTCCATCTCCGCTGATGGTCCCCAACTGGACTTGAGGGTAGTAGACAGCCTGGAAGGCAAGCTTTGAAGACTGGAGCCTGGTCTTTATTACTTCCAAGGGACAAGTAAAGATGGCACCAACCGTACCGCCGCATCTGTAAGATAAAATACAAATAAGGTACAGGGTCAGGGAACAGTAGCCATACAGGAACTGCACCATACAGCAGGGTCATGATGTGATCTCTGAAATAATTTTGCCTTTTGGCCTCTACTACAAAGGAAAAAATAGTTACAGACTGTTGTGTTTACCTGGCTGTCAGGAGATGGCTAGCTCTCATCTCAGACAAGTTTAGTAAATCATTTTCTAGTCACCACATGCACAGGTGTGTGGCAATGGGGTTTGGGAGGTTAGAAAAAACACAACAAAAAGCAATAACAACTGATCAGCTCTTACTCCCATGTTCTGTGCCCCTGTTTGCCTAGATCTCCTGATCCGACTTGTGCAAAAAGTTGGCTTTCCATAAAAGAGGCATGACAAGTCCAGATTTTAGTGTGGTTTTGGACCTATGACAGGATCTGTTGGCTTAGCTGGTCTGCTCCTCAGGGGGCAGGGACCACTGGGGTGCATCAGAGCGCAGCTGCTGGGGAGCAGGGTGCCTTGTGCTGCATGCAAGGCCACTTCTCTCTGGCATCATATTTAATGTAGTAATATGTATTCATACTCCCCATTTGTGGAAGTGGTAGATGAGTCTCTTTCCAGTCCCCAAGTTAATCTGTTGCTGAAAAACTAGCTCATATTTGGAAACGGGATGCGTGGATAGAAGAGCTGGGCAAGAGGACGTGCTATATGGATAACTGGGACCCCTCGACTCAGATCTGGAAAGTAGGCCTGTCCGAAGCAGAAAGTATTCACTTTGGATTCGGCAATTCGGAGGAACAGCGATTCGAATCACTGTCCCGATTCAAATCACTGTCCCGATTCGATTCAGCAAATCCGGATCTGAAGATATTTGGTGCCAAATCTTATTTGGCCATAGACTATACAGGCAGGCAGTGCCAGCAGGAGCAGCTCGGGGAACAGCCAGGCAAGCCACGGCTTGAGCCGGAGCCCTGGGAGAAGTCGTGGCTCATCCGGCTGCTCCCCGCCGGGGCAAGGCAGGCAGTGCTGGCAGCCCCAGGAGAAGCCGCGGGGGCTGGGGAGAATGATCGGGGAATTGGGGAATCTAACCGGGAGCTGGGGGAAAGCCCCTGTTTGCTCCCCCAGGCCCAATCATTCCCCCAGCTCTCTGTTCGATCCCCCAGCCCCCACGGCTTCTCCTGGGGCTGCCAACACTCCTGCCTTGCCAGGGTGGGGGGGAAGAGAAGCAGCCGGATAAGCTGCAGCTTGAGCTAACAGCCCCAGGAGAAGCCATGGGGGGTTGGGGGGAATGACTGGAGGCTGGGGGAACAAACAGGGGCTTCCCCCCAGCTCCCAGTTCAATCCCCGAGCTCCCCAATCGTTCCCTCCAAACCCAGTGGCTTCTCCTGGGGCTGCCAGCACTGCCTGCCTCGCCCTGGTGCAGGGGCAGCCGGGGGAGCACCCAGATGGGCCGTGGCTTCTCCTGGCGTTGCCAGCTCAAGCCGGGGCTCATCTGGCTGCTCCCTGAGTTGCTCCCACCGCCACTGCCTAGTGCTTGCCTGTACAGTCTATAGCCGAATCTCCCCGAATTGATTTGGAGGCTTCCGATCCAATTTGGAGAGATCAATGGGTCTCCCGATTTCATCTGGATTCAGAGATTTGGCTGCCGAATCGGGCTGATTCTCCTCTGAATCGAATCGGCTACTTCACACCACCGTACCGGAAAGCTCACGCAAACAAATAGATCAACATGTTACAACACCACTATTAACAGTTTAAAAAAAAAAAAAAAAGCACGTGCTTCATGAGCATTAAACAAATCCTGTCCTTGACAAATAAGAAATTGTTGCCACATGAGTCAAAGAATGAAGACAACAAAGTTTAATAAGAACCATTTCGCTTGCATTCAGTTTGTCTTTTGTTTTCCCAACAGTACTGCCGTTTGCTGAGACTGCTGCTCTTGTGGATCAATTCTTATCACTTTCCCACTGCTTCTGCATACTGACAAGCCAACCTCCTGCTTTAGTGTGCACCTACAATCTTTATAACAAGGAATGGTTCTTGTCAGCAGATGGTACGGCAAACCAGAGCTCCCAAGTCATTTGCAACTTACTGTGTGTACAGAAGCCATGAGCTATGCTACTACACACGTTGCAGGGAGACACACTGCCAGTTAGTGAATCTGAAAGCCAGCAACTAAACATGACGACAAAACCAAGATGAACAGGCTGCATCTTGCAATGTGTTGTTTTGAGAAGTGGAGTTTAGTTTTATTTATCAGCACCTCAAAGCCGGCTAGCAAATGCTCTGTGGTAGATGTTGTGCAAGAATAGACTTCTAGTAACACTGCTAACATCTCTACTGAGAAATGGAGCAAGGCTGCTGGGAAGGACAGTATGCAACTTTGTGGATCAATGAGGTTCCTCTGCTATACACTGCCAACGAAAGCAGTGGTAGAACGAACACGGGGGAGTAGTGCTGATTCCCATCTTATATACCTGCTGCTTCCTGCAACAGCATTACAGCTCTGCTGTAATATTGATCCCTGCCAATGCAGCAGCGCTCAAAGCAGTGTGGTCCAGCAAACACAGGAGCCATGGGATCTAGTCTCATCTCTCTGCCTTTGGCCTGATGAATGACCTTAGTCAAATCATCTCTCTCCTGCACCTCAGGTTCCTTATTTATAAAATGCGGCTGGAGGTGCTGTCCTCTTTTGTAAAGCACCCCAAATTCTTTAGTTAACATTAGGAATCAGAACTTGTGGTAGAGGTGGTATCTTTTATTAGACCAACCAAATTTTTGCAAAAATCTTCAATTGCAAGCTTTCGGGCAGAATTTTTTCTGCAAAAATCTAGCTGGTCTAATAGAAGATAGCACCTCTGCCACGAAGTCGGATTCCTTTTACCTCTAGACCAATATGGCCACAACCTGCATACCTGATAGTTAACATTATGATTTTTAGCAGATGAGCTTGATGGAATTTCAGAAGGCCACAGTGACAATTTCAGCTGTTTCAGAGGCATTTTCGACAGCTGAGCCTGCTGGCAAGGAGGCATTTTGTTTACACAAGTGTCTCAGCATGTTACCACTTCAAGAAACGCTGCGTATGAGATCCCCTTCAGAAAACACCACTCGAGTCAACACATTTACTCACGTGGAGCTCATTGAGAAGCTGCAATTTAGGTAGTGCCCATGAAAGAAAAGCAAAGCACCACCCCTCAGTTTAAGCACATGCAGAGCGGAGCCCAAGGGGATGCAACAAACTGGCTGGCAAAGGCGAAGGGTTGATTTTCGTGGGCGCAAGGAGGGACAGGCCAAGGCCATATCTACACTGAAAGTGTGCTGGCAACGTTCCTTACAGGCGTGACCTTTGCAGCATTTCTACCCAGGTGAACCCCTGGTGCAGATGGTGACACACACTTTCATTTTCACTTTGAGATGTTTATACTAAGTGCCTTACCCAAGTATCTGTAGCAGCAACATTTTTAATTGTAGGCTAGTCCTTACTGCAGATATCATCAGGACACTGAGGACCATCCGAGTAGGGAAGACAATACTTCGACACCCGTTTCCCCAATAAGGTTTGCAGGTGCTGGATTAGGATTCTGCTACTCTTTACCACAAATACCCCTGCACAGTCACATGCTTGCATAAGTATGAGACCTTTAGAAATGCCACCACTGACATGGGCACTAACTTCCTGACCCCTTGCCCCTTCAGAGCACAAGTTGGAAGAATTTATCTTGGACCTGGCACAACGCCTGGATTTTATAGTAACAGGCAGCAAGGGAAACAGCTTTGCCTCCAGCCATTTTAATCTTCTTAATTTTGACCTTGGCTGGCGAATAAAGCAACACCACTGTTTATGAAGCTAGGCCTATAACAGCTGAAATACTGTCATTTGGGTAGAGGCTAAAAGCATCATTCACAGAACGAGCAGCCTGGCGGTTATCAGGGCTTTGCTTGCTTTGTGCACTGGGCTAGAGTTTGGACATCAGCTTTCTGCTCTGTAAACACAAATTTGGAGAGTAATGCCATAGCATATCTTTCCCATTTCATTATACACATCTCGTGCTGTGTACATGTTCACCTGGATACGGGGGAGAGGAGGCCTCAGCGTAGGGAAAGCCTTTTCCCAGAAAGACTTTTCTGTTTGTTCTCAAAGTTCAGATTTAAAAATAGCTTTGATCTGGAAGAGTGGTCTAGCTAGAGATAAGCAGAGGTTTACCCAAGCCCCTCTTCTCTGCTTAGACCCAAGTAGGGCATAAGTCAGCTCTGTTTTTGTGGTGCAATATTCAGGAGCAGCTACAAATAAATGATACAAGCAATGAAATAGGCTCAGCATGTCTACACCTTCATATTCCCAGCTCGATAAGCATAGCTCAGAGAGTAGGGCAACTAATGAATCCCCTTCAAAGTGACAGGGCACAAGCCCGGCTTATAAAGCCAGCTTATACCTTCACCAGTGACATCACTGTTCCCCTTTTATAAGAGGACAGATGTCTTCGCCATAAAGCTTTTTTCCCCAGCTATTTTTTTTTGACAGAGCTTCTAAACAGCTAGATGCTAGTACAAAAAAGGGAAAAATGAAGACAGACAAAATTACACATCAAGCCACTCAAAAAACGACAGAATTTAGCAACCGCTATCACTGCTGTACGTCACCCACAGCCAAATTATATAACCAGGGGCTGAGACTACTTAAAATAGTCAAAATAGCATTAACACAGTTGACAAGACCCTGATGACTGGCTTCTGGAAAGCTGCAGGACGGAGTAAAGAAGGAAAGCCCTGCTGCTAATTCTTGACTGCTTAGACCCAAGGAAGCAGCTGCCACAGAATTTCAGAGCGTATGAAATGCCACAACAGGGCACAAGACAGTCTCAGGTAGCAGCGTCTCGTTCAGTGCAGGGCCCTAGGACTGTAGCCAGCACCCAGAGTTGCATCTGAATGTGCATCAGGCAATGTGCAGAGAACATGAGCACTTGCTGCCAGACTTGCTGTTTATTTTAACCACGCAATGCAAGGCTTTTATTAGTATTAGAGGTGGACCAAAGCACAGATCAAGGGACCATCGAGTTCAGCATCCCGCCGGCTTGCATTGGAAGTGCAAGTACTTCTTTCCATGCTCAAAGCTGCTTACAAATCTAAGCAGACAAACGGGCAAGGAACAACATGTCTTCTCAGTTTGACAGATGATGAAACTAAGGCACCGTAATCAAGCGACTTACTTAAAGTCAGTACCGGAAGTGTTGAGGGGAACTAGGGTCAGATCCTGTTTCTCCTGGCTGCCACTCCCTTGCTGTACCCCATGCCCCAAGCATATGAACTGCTGCAGTTATACATCATTATTTCACATACATAATCAAATTAAGTTACTATCTGATAGGCAATGGCTTATCTACACCAGCAATGTTTCAACTCCATTACTGCTTCTGCACAGCTCTCTTCTAAACAAAGCCCGGGGTTGTGTGTGTGCACGTGTACTGCCCCAGCTCTCATGACTGATGGGTACATTGCCCTTGCTACAAGAAGCAACATCTCTGGTTATGCAAACTCTAACCTCAGATGCCTGCCAAGTCTCCTCTGGCTGCCTCGCTACCATCCTGCCCTACTCCTACATGCTAATTACCTTCCCTCCTCTCCATCCTGCTCTTATTTCAATAGCCTGAGTAATGTATGCAGCCCCTACTATTTAAGTGCAAGTACTTTCTGGAATGTGTGTAATCCACTGATACACAGCACAATGAGTTAGTATCTGCATCATCAGTTTTAACAGGCTAGGGCTAATACCGTTTTATTGAAAGTGATGCTGGCAACATCTAGCGGAGCCAAGCTCTGAACTTCAAAAAAAAGTTGCATGAATTCTGCCCATAATATAAATATTCTGGACATCAGCTCAAGTAAGTACTTCAGCTGATTTTCCTCTATGTGAGGCTTCCTTGCATCATCTCTCCCATCTCGGTTCCCTGGGAAGACGGCTGAAAACAGCACACTGTAGATAAAGGAAGTGCTTTATATTCCCCGAGCGTCTCAAGTGCCTACTTCTGGGAAAAGAGGAGGACGAACACCAATAACCTTAAGCTTGTGTAGCTGCTAACTGAAAGCCGTGCAGTCTGAAAGGAATCTGCAGCCACAGCAGAGTTTTTAAAGTCAACAAATTACAACAAGATATGAGCAAGTCAAGACCACCAAGACTTTGTACCTGTTAAGACTTTCCGATAAGCTGCATGAAGTTTCAGTCCTCAAAACACAATAGGCAACATTTACAGCACCAGCTGCTTGCAAAATCAAAATTAAAAAAATCTCCATTGCTTTGTTCTGGCAGAGGAAGCAGGCCAGAATCAGAGAATGCCAAGGTGCGTCGCACACTATCCCTTACTCTCCACCCCAGCCCCAGCTCCTCTATGAGTTATAGGCAGCAACAGCACAGACACACTAGAGACGAGGCCCTCCAGTCTGCCTCACGCATGTGCGTGCAAGGATTCCCTATAGTGTCAGCTATGCCACAGAGCGTTCAAGAAGTAATTTATGTCAAAAACTGCAATTGCCACTCGAAGGGCCCATGCCGGGTCTGTTCCACAGACCACATGAAACTTTTACCATGACCCTGACCACTAGATCCTGATATTCTGGGGCTGGGAGGGGGGTGGGTGGGGAGAAGGGCTGCAAGCTTGCTAGCTGATTTGTGAAGTGACAGGTACATGCACAGGCTTTATGAGCAAACAACTGCATAAACTTATTTATCCATTCGACCAAAAGCAGATGCTTTGTTTAAAGAAGTCACGCCATGGTTTTAGGCTCAACATCCAATTGTGCCTCTACTCCATGTCCCATCTTCTACCTTTGAAATTCTTTCCATCCATATTTAATGCCCATGCCTAACACACCAATGGCTTATGTCAAAAGAAACTCACTGTCAGCAACCCAACCCCCTCCTATGTGCATGACTCTCCATCCTTGGAGGTTTTTAAGACCTGGCTAGACAAAGCCCTGGTTGGGATGATCTAGCTGGGGCTGGTCCTGCTCTGAGTGGGGGGGGGTGGGGAATGACTAGATGCGACCTCCTAAGACCCTTTCCCACCCTCCTTTTCTGTGACTCTAGAAACTTCAAGAACCAAACTCAATTAGAAGGGAAAACTGACCCCACCGTTCTAGATTTAACCAGAGAAATGCTAAGGAGTGGTAAAATCCTACCAGATGTAGCAAGCACTTTCTGCTCCATTCTGTGAGTTAAGGCCAGGCTTTAATGAAAGAAAATTTAATGTCCAGACTGCGAGGCCCTCATTCACACTGGCGCACACAGTACCATCGGCTACTATGGACCACTCAGTTGAGTAACTACTCATCTCTGGGATTAAGTAGCTCACAGTCCAGCCCTAAATGTTCAACTGAGAGTACATCTACAGCACATCCGGCAGCACATCTTCCTTCCCAGAAAGGCTGAAAACACTAAGGCAACAGCTCTGAACATGGTTCCTCCAGGATCTTGAGAAAAAGCCTGGAGGCAACTGTGTGCTGACTGGCTGTCCCAGGAGTAACACTACCTTACTCAGTGAAGAAATTACCCTGGTTTGGGGTAATGTACTCTGGGTTAGGACAGATATACCTCAGGTCAAGGCGTTGCGTCACGTAGCCTCAATTTTTGCAGAGGAAAAGGAAGCAAGTTTTTTTTTTTCTCTCCTGTCCACGTACACGCCGTCTGAGAAAAGTTCCCAGGAGCTGAACTTTCAACCGCAAGTAGTCACATGGAGGAATGATGCATCTGGGACGGGAAGTATATTCAGCCTCTCTCCTGGTATTTATAACGACAGTCTCCTACACCGGAGACCCACCCTGTGTATAAACAGTTCTGCCCTTGCTAACCCTTGTTCTTGCTTTGCCCTTGATGCCCAACATTATACATCAGAAGCAGCCTGGGGGAGAAATTATATCATATTCCGAGTCTAGAAAAAAGTGGCTTTCCTTCCCTCAACGTTTCTATATTGCTGACAATTCAGCATTCTGTGTTGTTAGCAATTTGGGGCCACATTAGACTCGTTAAGTTTTTGATTCTTGCCTGATTGTGCTCCAACACTAATATAACCTCTGAAGGGTTAGGGGGTTTGCTCCCTCACTGATGCACAATGAAAGGTACAATACTATTACAAGACTTAATTAGGGAGTCAATCCTGCAAGCAACTCCATGGGTGAGATTTTTTCAAAGGGTTGTAGATGCCTAAAGGTGCAGCTCCGAGGCACCCAACTCAGGTGCTTTCAAAAAATTCCACTAGCTTCATCTGTAGGTACCCAACTACCTTTGAAACCTACCTTCAGCCTGTGCAAATGCCCACTGATGCCCATGGGATCAAGGCAACAGGTACCTCCAAGAGCTGCCACTAAGTTATTATCAGTCTCCTAAATCCATGGCAGAGTCATTTGGATGAAGTTACACCAAGGGCCTCTCTCAATGGAGAGGTCTGTTTAAGCTGAATGCTCCAGAGAGCTTTTACCCAGATTTAATTTGTGATGGAAAGTTTCAGTCTGTTTTTCTGTGACATGCCACATGCCCCAGCAATAAATGCTCAGAGGGTACAGTTAAGCAGATCGTGCCTTTGATGTTTTCCTGTGGCATCATCAGGAAAGTCAGTGAAACAAGTTACTTTGGAGCAAAAGTAGGTTCTGCATGACAACAAATCAGGAAAGAAAGGCCTGTAGATAAGCACCCTCATCATATTAAGGATTCAACATGATTCTGACTGATCATTTTGTTACCAAGCGCACAAATTCTTACAAGCATTTCCCCCATTCCTCAGGCCAGCGTGCTGCTAAGAGCAATGCTTAGACTCTACTCAGGAAATAGAAAGGCTTTTTTCTTATCAGATCCACGGGACATAAAATAGGTCTGATGGACTAAATCCAGGACTAGGAGACAGCTGTTGGGCTTCGCTGCAGGTTGTGTTCATCCCTTGCAACCTGGGCCTCCGTGTATGTCACGTGTCAGATTCCCCACCCCGTAATATGAAGATAAAATGTATTCACCGACCTGGGGTGGGAGTCGCGTGCTTTTGTGTCTGTACAGCATTAGATAATTATTATCCTCTGAAACAGGAATTTGCCAGGAGTTCTCCTCCACACCAATTCTTCACTGAAATTAAATGGAGCATTTCCATTGTGAGCACCAAGAACCTGGGATCTGCCCTGGCTGCCCAATGGCTCCCAAGGGAAGTTTATGGTGCTGGTTTTAATCTATAGGCACATCCTTAAGTGGCCCAAGACATAACTGCTTGGATCAGTTTGTCCATGCTGTGCTGCTGCAGCTAAGCGTGCTGGGGATGAACAAACTGAAGCCCATGGCTGCAACTGGAAGAAGCCGGCAGCGGCCATGCTCTAGGAGGCTATCTAGTCTTTGGAAGAGGCACCACTGATCTCCCAGGGTCACAGCCAACCCAGTTTCCAAGAGGCCTTCAGAGACTGCTTTATATTCAGAGGAGCAGTGGGGAAAGTTTGACACAGACCCCAATTCTGAGAGCATGAAGGCACGCACACAACTTCACTCACATCACTAGTCCCCTGACTTGAACGGAGCAACTCATGTAAGCAAAGATACGCGGAAGGTGTGTATGTGGCACATGGGTGTTACCGTGCATTGCCTCCGGATGACTGAACAAAGCATGATAGGAGGGGCATTGCAGCCACCACTTCAATGGAACAAGTCCAGAGAAATTCCCTTGGTATGTATTACTCACTGTGCCAAAAGACTTCCATGGAAGTACCACGTCACCCCAGACTGGGGCACGCTCTCTGCCTACTGATGCCAATGAACAAAGCCCTCTGCAACTTCAACGGGGCGGAAGGAGCTGCAACTGTCAAATATACCCAAATCGGTCTCATGAACAGCACATCATTCGGGCTTGTCCCTGCCTGACTCCTTCCAATCACCACCACAAAATCTTCTGCTTTGCTGTTTTTGGTGTGAGCTGTAAAAGGACCTCTCTCTCTCCAACAACCGGAGCAAGTCGCTAAGAAATGCGTCTCCCCATAAATAAGAGAGCTAACAGGAAGCTGTCTCTCACAATAGCTGGATAAGACTCTCACATGTCGAAGTCTAGCTTTTCACTCCCGCTGTGTATTCAGCTCTTCATGGTTTCCAGGATGCATGATAAGACTGTGAGCTCCATGGGGTAGGGCCGGTCTCTGTGGGGTACGTGCCCAGGGCTTGTAGTAATAAGACCCTGAACCCTGACCAGGGACTTCTCAGCATGATCACAGTGCAAACAGACTGCTAACACAGATGCTTTAAATGGTGGAGCAGCTTAGACGACTGCAAGATTATTACTCCCTCATGGGAACTGCTGTTTTGCAGTAATGCCTAGGAGCCCCAGTTCTGGACTAGGCTTTCACTGTACTAGAGCCAAATTAATACAGGCCAAGAAGACGGCCCCTTGTTTCAGAAAGCCATGAGAGGAGAGAGTTAAAAACTCCCACCCAGTCATTCCCTACTTTGGAAGAACCAAAACACTGATTACGGTTTCTAAAGTTGCTTGGGTGCTATATTACATTTAGCAAAATAATCATCCCATTGCAGGAGTTTATTTAATCAGATTTTGTTCTCAGGAGAGCGTCCGTTAAGTCCATCGTGCTATTTAAAAACAAGAAGCTCCGTAAAGATGACAGGTTATAGAGATCTAATCCGACGTGACCTTGGCTTCCCACACGCGAGACCTCCTTGGAGTCCCAGCACACACGCACCAGATTTTCTACTGTGTCAATTATTTGTTGGGGACGAGGACAGCAAAATGTTCACGGCACTAGGCTGAGACTTGGAAAACCTGTGTTCAGCGTCATGCTTTGCTCAGCGCGACACAGAGTCTGTAACAGGAATCTCTTTCCCTGCCTCAGTTTCCTATCTGGCAATAGAGCAAATAACACATAACTACAAGTTAAGCGCATACAGAAATGTGTGTGAATTCAGGGCTCTGGACTGCGAGCTCATAGGGTAAGAGTGGCCAAAATGCAGGAGCGGCCCAATCTCTATCTGGACGTAAGTTCAAGCAACAATGGACAGAAGAAAGAGCACACAGCTGAAGTGCAAGTAGCATTTTTCTCCCCAAACAGCTATTCTCAACAGACTAACTGAACCACTGCAACTGGCTAATTCCTCAGAAATCATAGCAGATGCAAATCACAAGTTAAGTTCTTTGTGTAAAAGATGTCAAAGAAGAAAACAGGAAAGTCATTACAGAAGTGGGTGGCATGCAGGTGCTCACGTATGAAGAGGACCTCACACGGGGAACAGTGGGGGCTGTCACGTGGTAAACGATAAACGCCAAGTAACGCAGCATTTCTGAGGCTACTTGGGAACTTCACCTGCTGCTATGCTACAGAAAGCAGCCTTTATATGAATGTGTCTGTAGAGAGCTGAGCCTCCCCGAGAAAGACCACCCCTCTCTCCTTGCCAGGAGGCCACAACCAGGGTCATCCGCAGCACTTAAGATGGATTCTCCTCTCTTTGCAAGATGGGCTGGCTGGCAGGGACTCTCCTGAAAGGGACTCTGGTCTCCCTCACACCAACCCAATCTACAGTAGCTCAGCTTTGATGCCTTCGCAGGCATACTGCAAATATTCTCTGTTCAACATCAGGACCCACAGAGACAACTTAGAGCAGGTCTTTGAGATGAAAGAAAAGGGGTAACTGGCTGGCCACAGTCATGCATACCAGATTATAATGCTCAGGGGATTCAAGTCCCTTGCATGTATTATATACCGAGCTCTATTAAGGCATGTTGGGTCCTGGAGAGACATCTTTATTATCTGAACAGATACAATAAAAAACTAGGGCTCCAATCTCAGTGAAAGGTGCCAGGCATTACTGTAATGCAAACAATAAAAAAAATGGACTTAAAACAATGCAAGCTACTCAGAGCCAGCAAGGAGCAAGGGAGTGCCTTAATAAAAGTAAACTTTGTTGTTTCTAATATTTAGATTAAATGAACTTAATGTTCCAGAAAGTTGCCAGAGGACACTGGAGACTGAAGTCCTCTACTTAACAACAGAATAAGCAATGGTCCACTGCTGAACAGAGAAGGCCAGCAATCTACTTCCCAGGGGCAACGAACTGTCAGCTAGCAAGCACTGTGGAAAGGTTTGTAATGCAGTTCTTTTCATTTTAAAAAAGGACTTGTAATCACAACAGGCCCATATGTATCCAATCACTTAAATGCTGTTAGTAAAAATGTTAACCATAAAATAAGACCAAGTCACAACATTCCTGTGGGGATTTCTATTAAAAATACTTTACAAAGTTATCCAGAGAGAGGGGGAAATATATTAAGAAAAATGCTTATAGGCCATATATCAATCAGTCACCTTCAGAAAAGTCAGTCCCTTGCACAGAGTGGATTAACACAAAAATAAAATTTAAAAGACAGACAAAGTCTCTACCTGCTTCGAATGTCTAGGAAAATGATTTTTATTCAGAAATGCTAAGTTCTCGCAACCTTTTTGCCTCCATGGTTGTCAGCATAGTGACACAGACCATGCACTTTCACAGCCTCCATTTTCTAACTGCAGTTGACGGGGGGAGTTCTAGAGATGCCCAGCAAACAGTTTTTTGTTCCCGAACTCAGTTACGTGACGGTCCGTCAAGTTGCCTGAAGTCGACAGGCTCAACTGTGCCTTTGGATTCCTTCCCCACAGCTGCCACTGAAGTCGATAGGAACAACACGTGAGGGCATGATTTGGCCCTCGGCATTTCATTTAACCATAGTTCAGCAAAATGTCATCACTACATATGACTTTTGTAATTGCACACGGTTGCACACCCAACCCCAAGCGACTACTCGCAGTGTCGTCCTCAAGAGACACCATGTTAGATACCTGCTCCCTTCCTGCTTCCGAGCAGTCTTGGAAGGCTGTCCTGAATACCTGCCAGCCTGGGCACAGACTCATTTGCCTCGCTTACAAGCAGAGTTAGAGAAAAAACACATTTGGCTTCCCTTTTAAAATGACTATGCAGAGAGCAAGCAGGACTGTGCAGGGGACCACAGTAAGGGTTAAAATTCCTCCCCACACACACAAAGGGGAAAGAGGCTTCTATCTTAATACCCAGAGCGTCAGCACGGAAACTTTTAACTAGGTAGAAGTTACTTTTTGCGTCTCATTTCTCTGTCAAGAGAAAGGTTCTTATGTAATTAAGTGAAACACCATGACCTAAAAGTTACAGCAACTTCCTTCTGACAACTCTGAATTCCCGCTTATGGTCAACAACTGTCAACTCCCGTTAACCTTCACTCCCAAAGGCTCCTGCTGAGTCCTCAGCCCCTAATCCCCAGCCTAACACCAAGGCAATTTCAACTACTTCTCCATCCGAGCCCACCTCCCTGAACCTGTATTAGAAAAGCCTCAGGATTCCTACACGGTTCGGTTCGGTTCAGCCAGCACATGGGTTGTCCTGCTACACGACCCAAGCTTTTCAACTGTTCAGGGCCTGGCCTCTTCTCTAGCGAGAACGTGGATCTGGTAGGCCTCAAGCTGACACACGATACATGTGCTACACATGCACTTTTCCCCACCCTGGAGAAGTTGAGATCTACTACGAGCTGCTGGGTCCAGAAATTCCAGATTATTACAGGAACTTTTATCACAAATATTTGGTGTCCAAAATCCACCCTTGCGGGGAAGGTCTCAAGGAAGATGCGTGGTTTGGTCACTGGGAGACCCCACACAGCCTTCCCCCTTCCTCGGGAAAATGCTGCTGCTACCCACAGTGCTCTCTGGTTTCACTCTCACGAGCAATTACAGGTCTGGGTGCTCAGGACGTGTCACTCATGCACGCCCATTTCCTGCATGTGAAACCCAAAACCCTGTATTCAAGGCTGATTGCAGCTCTTGAGTCCACCCTAATCGCCAGGGATCCGGGTTTTAAATTTGCTGCAGGGAAAACATGAATTTTCTCCTTTAAAGGAGAAAAACATGGGAAACGGCAGGTTTCCCCTTGCAGGCTGGCAGAGATCCAAGGGGGAGTGCATGCGGCAAGCCAGGCATTTGGTGGAGAGGAGCTCCCACAGCTCTCTCCACGTAAGTCTATGGGGGCAGAGGGGCGAACGGAGGAGCACTGATGAGGTGGTGGGTGCTGGGGCGGGGGGGCATGTGCTGCCCTGCCCCCCAGATCTCTGTGCCCACAGCAAGCTGCACGGCTGCAGCCAGCCTGGACCCTCGGCAGCCCAGCGGGTGAGACCCAGAGCAGGAGGGAGCACCCTACCGCCAGGGCAGCCGACACCTAGACAGCTACAGCAGCGTTTCCTCTGACTCATGGAAAGATGTGGATTTGGGGGGTTGAAAAAAAAATAATACATCAGAGAATTTGGGATTTTTTTCAATCGGAGAAAACCAGGACCCGCGGCCATCGCATCGTCCCCAGCTGCGGAGGGCCCAAGCGCTCTCATTTCCCGCTGAAGCAGGAGGCTGCCAAGCTGCCCCGGAGACCGTGTCCCGCAGGGAGGCAGCAGCTCCTCCGCAAAGGTGGAGCGCAGCCACAAGAATGACGAGAGGCCCCGAGGCGGCGGCAGGCGAGGGGGGGGCGGCCCCAGGGAGCGGGGGGCGCCGTCGGGGGAAGGAGCCGGGCCCGGAGGGACAGAGGGAGGGAGGGAGGGAGGGAGGAGGCGGCTCGTCCCCCTGCCCACGTGGGAGCGCCGCGCGCGGGGAAGGGCAACCCCAGGCCGGCGGCCCGCACTCACCCCCCCGCGAACAGGTGCAGCAGCGTGTTCT
>NW_017729014.1:12395459-12405654 GCF_001723915.1 Gavialis gangeticus
GCCGGAGCGGGCGGAGCCTCCACCATCACGTGACGCCGGCGAGCCGCAGGGCAGCCAACCAGCGCCGAGCCGGCCCGGGCGGGGCGGGGGCGCTGGCGTCACAGGGGGGCGAATGCTCCGAGAAGCGGGGTGAAGGGATTGGACTGGCCGCGCTGGCGTCACTGAGGGGCGAACGCTCCGAGAAGCGGAGGGAAAGGATTGGACTGGCCGCGCTGGCGTCACAGAGGGGCGAACGCCGGGATTGGAGGGGCTGGTGCTGACGCTGACGCAATGGACTGGGGGAGGATCTGGCTCCGTGCAGTGCTGCCCCCGAGCGCGCCCTCCTCCCCTCCACGACACCCGCTGCCCGTCCGCTGCTCCCCCCAGGGCTCCCGGCCCCTTGCTGCGTCTTGCAGTGACTGGAGCATCCAAGCCTGGCGTTCTTCCATTGACCCCACAGGGTGCAGACTTTAAAACCTAATGTCAGGTGCCCCTCAGAATTAAATACTGGTAACAAACGCGGTGGATCTTGTTCGCAGAAACATCCAGCTAAGTCACTTACCCAGCAATGCAGCAGTCTGTGTTTTCCTGGGCATTTCAAAGGGGAGGAGTAAAGCTGCATGCTTTGAATAAACAGAAATGTTAATTTTTCAGTGGGATTATTCAAATAGCTGAGATGCTTCCTCTGGTCCTTAACGCGGGAGGACCGGCGGGTCTGTCCCCAGGGGGGCGTAGGCCACAGGCCGGGATGCCTCTCCAGTTCCCTCCTCCACGCTCTCTTCTCTGCTTCGAGGGCGAGGTGCTTTGCACCCACACGCAGGCGCTTGGTTGAGGTTGCGGCATCACTGGAGTGGGTGGGCAGCTCCTCCCAGCTCTTGAATTCGGCATCTCTTTTATGAGAGTTGTCTTCAAGGCATTCTAGCTGCGTTTCCTCTGCCCGCGTGCCGTCGCAGGCCGTTACCAACCTGGGGTGCAAACAGAAGCGACGATTTTTCATAGAATCACAGACAATTCGGGTGGGAAGGGACCTCAGGAGGTCGTATCTAGTCCAACCCCTGCCCAAAGCAGGACCAGCCCCAGCTAGATCATCTCCGTCAAGGTTTTGTCCAGCCAGGTCTTAAAAACCTCCAAGGATGGAGATTCCTCCACCTCTTTGTGTAACCTGCTCCAGTGCTTCACTCTTCTCCTAGTGAGAAAATTCTTCTCAATATCTGACCTAAACTTCCTTTGCTGCAACTTTTGCACAGTCTGGCCACAGAAAGCAGTTTGTAGCCCAGGCCAAACACAAGCGCACGGCTGCAAGCAGCTTCAAAAGTGGCCAGTTGGGTGAAAAACTGACCTGTCGTTGCAGGGGGTAAAGACATTTTAAAATGTAGCGTCTTATGTACCTTGTGTCTGCACAGCTCCCAGCCTGCCCTGTTTTCAGAATTGGGGGGGGAGGGGGCGGGAGCAGAGGGAGTTCAGCCTGGGTGGGTTTCAGCCTCCCAGAGGGTGGGGCGGGTGTATTGGAGCTTCAGTTCACTCCCCCCACCCTTCACCACCAGCGGGGGAGCCCCAAGAATGAGCTCCCTCCTCTGCCTTCCCCCCACTTCCACTCTAAAAACAGCAAGCACTGGCAGAGAGCAGGGGCCATTGCTACAGGAACCTGGCTGCAGGCTCCCAGGTCTCAGCTAGGGACCTCTCCCTGCTGGATCCCGCAGTGAACTTCTGTTTGGTCTGGAGCAACGTAACTCAGGAGCTTTGCAAAAATCATTCTGAGTTACAGCTGGGAGCTGCACTTCTGTCTGCACCGTGGGAGTAAAGCACTGGTTTCGGGAGTCAAGAGCCATTCCAAAAGTCACAAACTTGGCTTAAAACTCAGGAGGTTTTTGGGAAATCTGGGGGCGTTCCTTGTTCCCATCTGTGGCGGAGTCTTGAACATGCCTCACCCCTTCCTGCTGTGCTGGGGGCATTGCTATGCTACACTACACCTCCCAGATCCTCTGATCCCAGAAGCAGTTCAGTCTGAATTGCAATGATTAGCAAGGAAGAGAAGACAGATTGAGGGGCAGCTTCAAGGGAGCTGAGAGGCATAGGCCAGGGAAATAAAGACACCCCTGGAAAGAACAATGGTGGCAGACAGTGACTCACGTTTCCCTGCTCCCTCCTTAAATTGGCCACGAGATTGCTCTCTCAGAGAAATGAGTGGGAATACAGACATTTGAATCTGAACTGTAAAACTGGACACACACAGGGGGGTGGGAACCTGGCCTCAAACCATGACTATGGGTTCTGCAGAGCCTGAGTCCTCCCCCCCAGGTACTGAGTATGTCTGTGCATGCTCTGCTGGATGGAGCTGCTCTTGGTCACAATATGCTAATATCCCAGTAAACCAGCATATCGTTCAGAGGAACTTGCTTTGGCTTCTCTTGTACTTCTCTGCATAGAATAAATACCCCCAAAGTCATCCTAGGTGTCACAATTCTGGGGTTTTTTGTTAATTTCTACAGGATACCTGGATCATATTTTGAAGCTTTTCAAACATTTCCAAGCAGGACGGATGTCTGTCTTGCTGGGATCCTATGACCCCAGCTGATTTCCTGCCCTTTGGGCAGGGGGCTGGACTTGATGATCTTCCGAGGTCCCTTCCAGCCCTAACGTCTATGAAGTCTATGAACTTCAAAAAAAACAAGCTGACAGTCTTACATAATCACCTGACTCCTGAAGCTGGGGCTTAGAGAGAAGTACCAAATAAACTCACAAGGGTTGGCAGTATCGTTTACTACAGGTCTGTTCAAATGGCTGTAACCCACGGAGGGTTCTTGCATAACAAAAGATGTTCATAGTTTCTAGGGTCGGAAGGGACCTGAGTAGATCATCTAGTCCGACCCCCTGCCATGGCAGGAAAGAGTACTGGGATCAAACGACCCCAGCAAGGTGTTCATCTAGCCTCCTCTTAAAAACCCCCAGAGTAGGAGCCTGCACCACTTCTCTCTCTTCCCTAAAGAAGGTTTTCCTTGAGTCCATTAACCTCCCTACAACACGCACAGACCTATGTCGATAATGTGTTTACCAACTGTGCTGCAGGTAAAATTAGAATATAAACTATTTAAGCCTGGGCATTTGCCTCCTGTAATACGTACAGTGTGCATGTGGAGCTAAGGCACAGATTCAGCAATGTAATGTGACTTGTCCTGTACTTAAAGCTAGGCACGTGCTTAAGCACTTTCATGAATCAAGTTCTGTGTAAACAATAATCGACCATCATCTTCATCCTCAGATGTTGCCAGCCATAGCTTGGAAAGAAGATCTGCCAAAAGCAAACGCGTTTCTAGACAGGTGACAAGCTGTGAGCTCCCAGCTCAGATATCTGCTCACGTCAACAGCTAACAACCCTGCCTGTGTCATGTAATTGCTTGTTCAAAGAGTCAGCATGCTCGCTATCAATGCTGAACGCAGAATCATTTCACAGCTACACCATGTGACTAGCCAGGGATTGATATTATAACCTGTATTTTTCAAAAATCTGTCAATACGTTGTCTGGACCGAGAACATTTTCTCTGCCCTGGGGCCCTGGCCCTGTGTTGTGATCCTGGCCCCAGCCCCAGCCACCCATCCTGCTCCCAGACACAGCTCCCTGCCTTCTCCTGGCCCCATCCCGTTCACTTGGCTGAGTGCGCCCTGCTCGCGGGGGGTCCCAGCCAGTCTCAATGGGGACCCTGGGGTTGGGACTGGGATCGCTGGGTGGTGGCAGTGTGGGGCTGGGGCCTGGGGCAGGGCCACAAGCTGCCCCCAGGACTAATAATCTATCACTTAGGAAGTTTTCCTGAGCTGCTGGGGCGGTGGGTACTGACTGGCCTGCAACAGCTGACCAAAACTCCCTAAGTGGCCCTCCTGCCCAAATAATTGCCCACCCCTGATCCACAACCTTTCTCCTTGTATCCTGCTCCTTAAAGCTGGTGACAGGAACCGGAGCCTTAATCGATTTAATGATGCTTTATGTAGCACTTTTCTTCCACAGACAGGTACTTAATATACAGGTGGGGGAACTGAGACACAGTGAAAGAACATATATATGGGGCTTTATTAGAAAATACCACATACTAAAAACCACTAGAATGCAGTTACCTTGGGGGTGGGAGGAAACCACTAAGTGGAACACAAGAAGAAACACTGGCCCTGGGTATAAGGAATAGTACCCAGCTCTTATAAAAAAACACTATCAGGTTTTACTGATCCTTTTGTATTTACTTATTTAAACCTAGGTCCTGTCTGTGCGATCGCAAGGAATAAGAGTCCCTGTGCTGCTGGTCAGTACAGATCTAATTTATGCAGCAGAGTAACCTGGGCACAGATGGATTTTTTTCTTATGCTCTAAGGAAAGGCCTATGGGTACATAGCTCACAGAGTCACTGGCTGCACTTTTCTCCCCCAGACTCTGAAGAGGGAGGGTGGGGGGAGTTCAGAAACCATCCTTGAAATGCTTGTCATATGTCTCTGTGTTACAAATCGAGAGACGAGCACGGCTTCCTTTCCCGTCTCACGCTGGGAAGCACTCGTCTAATATTCCACCTAATGCTATTCAGCTGAAGGGTTCTCATACATTTCAAGCCACAAGGGCAGTCCCTTAAGGCCATGCTCTCTTCCACGTGCTAAATGACCAACAAGCAGCTGTCAGGCATGGGATAGCGGGGATAATTTTGGAAGCCGTTTAGTTTAGTTTAGTTTAAATGAGGAGTCAAAGGGGGGAGTGAGTGCAATAAAGTCTCAGAGCAGTATTTTATCAGACGGTACAGTCAAAGATATCACAGCTGGTACAGAAGCGTGTGTGTGCGCGTACACATGCATGTGCATGTATGTGTGTGAAAGAGAGAGAGAGAGAGAAGAAAGATGATTGACATTCTGACTCCCAAAATCAAGGGGGCTCTGCTGAGCCCAGGTGAGAACGGTGCCATATAAAAGCAGCTTAATGTCAAACCTATGCGGTACCCTTTCCTTTTCCTCCTGTTTCTTTCTGCCTCATTATTTTACTTTGTCTCTGGTGATCTGGCCCCGTCCTATTGTTCTGGTGCTTTCTGGTGTGACTTGTGTGGCAGTGGTCAGCAATTGAACAGAACATCCACTTCTGAACCTAACATTTCTGGGTGCTATTTCCTAGTCTGCTTGACTCAAACAGTTTAGCACTAAAAACAAAGAATCATTAGAAATTGGTAATAGCTTCAGAATGTGACTGGTCCGAATATTACAGAAAAGTCACAAGGATCTCTGTACATGTAGGCTGATAAAACTGTACTGGAGTGGAACTTTCCTAGACTTGCCCTGACTGACCTTTCACAGCCCCAGCAGACTCCAGAAATGTCAGGTCCTCATGTATGGAAATGGCTTTATTGCTTGCATGTAAAGGTTAAGGACCAGAGGAAGCATCTCAGCTATTTGAATAACCCCACTGAAAAATCAACAGTTCTGTTTACTTATTCAAACCATGAAGCTTTATTCCTTCCCTTTGAAATTCCTAGGAAAACACAGACAGCTGCATTGCTGGGTAAGTGACTTAGCTGGATGTTTCTGCGAACAAGATCAACTGTGTTTGTTACTAGTATTTAATTCTGAGGGGCACCTGACATGAAGTTTTAAAGTTTGCACCCTGTGGAGGTCAATGGAAGAACTTTGCTCTTACTCTAGTGCAAATGATTATCTATTTGCAGGATAGGTGCCACCACTTTACATGCCAGAAGGTGGCACCTATCCTGCAAATAGATAATCATTTGCACTAGGGTGCTGAATTTTTACATTAAAGTTTAGCTCCTGAGGAAAGTATCACAGCCCACAGAAAGAGCCTGGCTCTGCACCTGTTCCAGGCACCAAAGTCTTCTATGATCCTTGACAATGAGATTTAAACAAACTCCTTGTACCCTGACTTCGTATGGATACTTGAGCTCCAGTCCACAGCTGCAACGTGAGACAAACCAAACCTGTGGGTCTGAGCACTTCCAAACCTGGGGAGTGTGGGAGGGGCTGAAACCTTGATGCAGATCTGAACTTTTCCAACTTTTAGGAGTCAGCCCACTGCATAAAAAGGTTTGAGATGTGAACCTGGAATTGAACATCTGGATCCAGAGCACAGACAGGTGCAGTTTGATTGAAGCTGTAGCTCTGACACTGCCCCTCGAAGTCTAGTGAGCACTCCTGTTAGGGCATTTTGTATCTCTTTGCACTTTAGATTTAAAGTGTTTGGTCTGGCAGTCTGGATATGAAGTTTGGTATACCTTGGTCTAGTTCCACTGGACAACTGTGATGGGCTCTGCTGAGACTAAGGATTGAATAAGGCACTGGGCAAAGTTCTGCATTGCCATTTTCCTCCTTGTTCCTACAAGACTTCAGAGTCCATATCATTCAGGTATACAGGAACGTATTTACTCCTTCTTCAGTAAAGTGGAGGGGTGCAAAAACCCAGAGGCAGCTGCTGAAGACATACCTGTAAGCTGCTCAAGTTTCTATTCAGCTGAGGGTCCTGAACGTCCCATATGGTGTATCCAGACTCCAGACAATTCCTGCATTTTGTTAGTAACAATGCTGAGTATCTCCCATTGCAAATATACCCAAGCAGCAGTGCTGGGAATGCTGCAGTATGTGAACTATGTAAGCAGGCGCAACAGAGCCTCTTCCTTGATGAACAATCCTGCTGGGCTATGCAAATCTGTCTGGAGATTGGAAGGTGTGGGGAAGACACAGCTTATTCAGCTCTAGAACAGGCCTACTGACCGTAGCAGGTTTATGAGAGTGTAGGTGACTGGGTAAGCCTGATTAGTGTCTGTGTGTGTGTGCGTCCCCATTTGTTTGCTAAGAGTATCAATCCAGCTGACATGTGATCACTGAAGTCCCTCCTAAGATAAACAGCTTCTGCTCTACTAATAAAACCTTCACCTTTCTCCCAGTGACAAAAAATTTCCAAATCTAATAATCAACACATTGAAAGCACATGTCTATGCCACCCAGTAACATACATCTGACCAGTGCCAGGCATAATGTCTCCCCTGCTAAAAGCTCCTGTATACACTTTGCAATTAATTCCATCTTTCAGTTCCCGGGAATATGCAAGCCATAGGCAGGGAACAACTTCCAGAAGGGATGGGGAATGTAAATGTGCAGTGACAAAACATGACTTCCAAGTGGCATGGTTAACTGCTGTCCAGAAAGATGGAAGCAGCAACCAGAATGGGTACAGATAGGAATGCCCCTAGTTGGGAAAGTGTGCCTGCCCATTTGGCTGCAGCACAAGTCAATATGCAATGGTCCAGAGAGGAAAATCCACAGCAAGAAGGTGGTATGTGCAGGGTCATAGGATTGTATGAATGTAGGGCTGTAAGGGACCTCACAAGGTCATGTAGTCCAACTCCCTGCTCAAGGGAGGATCATCTCTGACTAAACCATCCCAGCCAAGGGTCTGTCCAACCTGCTCTTGAAAATTTCCAAGGATGGAGATTCTCTAGGTAGCCTATCTCGATGCTTGTCCAGCCTCATAAAGTTCCTCCTAATCTCCAACATAAATTTCTTCTGCCAAAACTTGAGCCCATTGCTCCTAGTTCTGTCCCATATGAGCACAGATAAAAGCCCATCTCCATCCTTTCCACAATTGTCCTTCAGGTATTTGAAGAATGTTATCAAATTCCCCCTCCATCTTCTCGTCTCCAGACTAACTAACCCTATGCCTTTCAGCCTTTCCTCATAAATTATGCTTCCCAGACTTCTAATCTTTTTCTGTTGCTCTCCCTTGGACTCTTTCCAATCTGTCCAAATCCTTCATAAAGCGTGGGACCCAAAACTGGGCACCATACTCCAGGCGAGGCTTCATACTGCTGAATAGAGTGGAGGAATAACTTTCCTAGATTTGCAAGTGAAATTGTTGTTAATACAACCCCATATGCTGTTGGCCTTTGTTGCCACAAGAGCACACTGTTGGCTTATATTCAGAGCTTGTGTGAAATGCAGCAATAAAGGTGCTTCCATAAGTGAGACCCTGATATCGCTGGAATCCTTGGGGTTTGCGCCAGTAAGCCCACAGAGGTGACATGTTTTACAATATCAGTGCCAAGCCTGGAAATATGTCAGTCCCCAGTGACTAAATCAATAGCATCCAGGAGCCTGGATGGAAGTGTTCACTTTCCACTGCTTTCTTGGCATCTAAATACAGTGCAGCTCAGGCCACTGGCACAAGGCAAAGGATACAGGATGAAGGAACTAAAGGCAGCAGTTTTTTGATGTGCAGCCTTCCAATATATACAAACACACCAATCTGCACTCAGGCCGCTGTGAGAAGAGCTCTCTCCTACACATATAGCCCCATACGTGCACACGTACACAAACTGGAAATGTGCACTCACATAAAAACACAAAGCTGGCAAGGCTATTCTTCCAAACACATGCACATATACAAACTGCAAATGCCCACACACATACATACAACTGCACAAAGCTGGGGCAACCGTTCTCTGACACATACATGTGCAAAAACCACAAATGCACAAATATACATATCTATATGTACACAGCAGGGAAAGCCATTTTCCTATGCACGCACACAATCGGCAATGCACATGCAAAACTCCCCCAGAGTTTTCTGAGCCCCAGGCACATGTGCAGATGCTGCCACAGACCCCACAGACAAGGTAGCTACATATACCATAGAGGCGCACACACACCCCAGTGTGTGTCCAGAGCTGTGCACTACCGAGGAGTTTTGTATAACCCAGAGGTTAGCTCAGGAGAGCGGCTCCTGGATAGAACTGGTTTGCGCAGCCTGGGGAAGTGCCAAGTAACCTTTTTACAAGTTGGAAACAGGAAGCTGGATCTGAGGGCTGGGCAGTGCAAAAGTGAAGGATGTGCCTCTGCCAAGTGAGGGAGAAAGGAGGAAGAAACCCGGGTGCCAGCAATGGGAGGGGAGGAGAGGATCTGTTCCTTCTAGGTGACTAATGGGTAGAGGCAGAGAGGGAGAAATGAATGTCAGGCTGAAGAGTAGCTGCTGCTCCCTGGCTGGAGGCAGGGAGGAGAGGAGGGCGACAGACAGATGTAGGCTGGGTGGGAAGAAGTGTGCAGGCAGGGGGGAGAAGCCATGGCATCCAGCAGCTGGAGCACTCAGCCGTGCTATGGCAGCAGAACACGCGGAGCAAATGGGTTACGGCTCCGCCTGGGTGCTCTTCCCTTCCCCGCTGCTGCCATCTGTTGTCTTTCTGTCCCCATGCCGCACACCCCGGGATGCAGTCTGACTGCAGCTGACGCTCGGTAATTGGGCAGTGGGTTCTGCTATAAGGGCACCTGGCCAAGAGGAGCAAGACCAGCTGACAGGAGCAAGGAAGGCACCAGCTGTTCAGATCCTGGGCCTCAGGCCATGCAGTGGGGTGTGTGGAAGGCGTAGGCTCGAGCCAGCCACTCAGCGAGCAGCTCTACACAGGGCCCCCCGGGCATGGGTTCAATCAGGCTTGCAAGGACCCTGGCCCTGGAGAGGAATGGCCTGTATGTACTAACAGGTGAAGTATTTTGAAACGCAGCCATTTCTAGCATAGTCACTCTGACCAGCATGCCTGGACTGTAATGCATCATGGAGTCTGGTTACAATGCTGCAGTCTAGATAAAAACTGAAAGCTGAATCTCAGTTTCTCTATTCCTTTAGTGGGCAGCTATGGGTGGGACAGATAAAGGCAAGTGAATTTTTCAGTGCTGGCATTCAAACCTGAATGCAAAACTGACCAGACCCTGGGTGTGTGTTAATAGTCTTGCTGCTGCTTTAATTGCTGTTCCTGTGGCCCACTCTAGTAGCGGACATTAGCTGCAGCACAGTCCAGCCAGGATCCACAAACATACCCCCACATGCTCTTCTACACAGGGGGCTGAGAGTACTTCTCTGGCTGGTGTAGTCTGCGCATGCCAGGTCTATGCCAGCCAAAAAGCCCATTATATTGAGGCGCATTCTCAGGGAGCTCCTTCTTCCACCCATTTTAGGCCACCACAAGGGTGCCGCTGAGCATCAGTCCTGTGGTGTGGATAGAAGTGATCTGTACCCCAGAACCAGGCTGAAACCTTGAGCTAGCCAAGGATTTTACTTGCTGCAGGCATGTGATTAGGTCTCAGGTTTGCTAACTGTGATGGATCCAGGTCCCTGCTCCTATGGGTCAAATAATTCCATGCACTTCTATTCACCTTTCCCAAGGTGTCTTTGCTCAAGTGGCTTCATCCCTGGTG
>NW_017729014.1:12410654-12411389 GCF_001723915.1 Gavialis gangeticus
CCCCAGAACCAGGCTGAAACCTTGAGCTAGCCAAGGATTTTACTTGCTGCAGGCATGTGATTAGGTCTCAGGTTTGCTAACTGTGATGGATCCAGGTCCCTGCTCCTATGGGTCAAATAATTCCATGCACTTCTATTCACCTTTCCCAAGGTGTCTTTGCTCAAGTGGCTTCGTCCCTGGTGGGAGAGGATAGAGAAGATGTGGCCAGCTCCACCTGGCAAAGGGACACCTGGAACAGGCTGCTCAAAGACCCCCTGAGAGGGGGAGTGGACAGGGATAACAAAGAGGACAGCGACACAACCGGACCTGGAGAGAGCGACCATGACAGCACCAGCAGCAGCAGAAGCAGCAGCAACAGCGACAAGGACAGTGAACGAACTGAGAATGTCAACCCCAAATTGGGGCTAGGACTAAGAGACTCCAAATGGGTTAGGGAAAGGACTGCGGATGGGTGTGCGGGAGGGCGGAGGTACAGGTGTGTTTACTGTAATGGATGCACAGGTTTTTAATGTGGTTTAAGGGTGTGAAAGAAAGTTTATGCTAGAGACTGTATGTGTGTGTGTGTGTGTGTGTGTATAACTCTCTCTATATATAGAAATATAGTTCTCACACCCCCTGCACCCCCCAAAAAAAAAAACCCTGGCAAAATCCAGCTCTTTGTTATGTGGCTGAACACAAGCGGCCCAGTCTGTGATCTAGGCTTTTGGGTGCTATTATTAATAGATATGGGATTTA
>NW_017729014.1:12416389-12424145 GCF_001723915.1 Gavialis gangeticus
CCCCTGCACCCCCAAAAAAAAAAAACCCTGGCAAAATCCAGCTCTTTGTTATGTGGCTGAACACAAGCGGCCCAGTCTGTGATCCAGGCTTTTGGGTGCTATTATTAATAGATATGGGATTTAGACAATTCTTCAGGATCCATACAGGTATCTGCAAGTCAGTTCATCCATGCTACACCCAGCAGATGGAAGCCGCTTTAAGGCATTGCTGGCCAGGCCTGGCCTGGTTCTAGGCTGGATTCTAGAGACAAAAGGTTCAGTCTGGCATTACTGAGCCCTCTTGTTCTCTCAGGATTGGAAACCAAAGTAAACCAGCCCAGCTGGCTCAAACAAGCTGGGTGGAGAGGTCTCCATTCCCCTCTATGACTTGGGATCATATTTCCCAAGTTTATCCCTACTAGAATTTTTTAGAACCAAGTTATAAACCACTGGGAAAACAGAGCGTATAATAATAGCAGAGTAGCAACAAATTACGCTGTCAATGAAGCATATATCCACAGCGGATGATAATTAGAGAGGTGGAATATAGAGAAGATAATGGCGCCACAATTGGCAGATAGTTTGATTAAGGCTAATTCTTGTCACTTGAGGGTTTGTCTACGCTAGAAGAACATCTGGTATGATAGCTTTGCCAGCAGACCCCACTAGTGAAGATGCAGCAGATGTCAACAGAAAGAGCTGGCATAGCTAGCTCACCTCCCCAAATGTTAGCAGGCCATAAAAGCTCTTTGTTGCTGTATCTACACTCAGGATTTTGCTGCAGAGCTGTTGGGTACAAAGTTTGATATTTTTTCCATTCCTCCTAACAAAGTTGTGCTCACAAAACGTTGTCCACAGCACTGGGGAGACAGCAGCATGGTTAACTAAGCGTAACTGCTCTTTAAAGCCAAGTCTACACTGGGTTTCAAATCTAAAGAAGAAACCAGCATTTTGGCTTGACTGGCAGTGTGTTAAGCCTGGGGCTCATACCATTATGACCTAAAAGCTATTACTGACTGGCAGTTATACTCTTGTTACTGCCGTGTTTCATGGGATCTAACTTTACTTTGCCTACAGCGTTTTTGGAACACAGTCCAGTCCATGCTGGCAGGACAAACCACTCTGTAAGACAATTCAG
Organism: Gavialis gangeticus; assembly: GCF_001723915.1. Taxonomy (NCBI): domain Eukaryota; kingdom Metazoa; phylum Chordata; order Crocodylia; family Gavialidae; genus Gavialis; species Gavialis gangeticus. The sequence goes on from NW_017729014.1 coordinate 12,417,507, forward strand.
CTGAAGCATCATCTAAACCAAATTTACACACAGTTCCTTAGCATGGCTCCCACCGCCACACAACAGGTTCACACTTTCTTCCCAGCTGCAGTCCTGCTGTCTTTTAACTCTCAGTTCCCACCAGAGGGAGCGCTAAGATCAAAATCAACAGCAGAGGACTCTGTAGTGGAAGGGGCCACACAAACTGTGGTTTAGACTGGGTTCCAACCACTTACCCTGGTTTATGTTTAATTGCCTGTGTGATCTTTGTCAGACCTCATAAATCAGTTCTGCTTGTGCCTCTGAAGTTCAGTTTTGCCCTTGTTTCCAGATACTGCCAGCCTTCCCAGGTTCAAGGTCCTTCCTATGCATGCTTTTTCAAGTGGCTGCGCTGTCCTTGTTCTTAGGGCACTCCTAGAGGGGAGGTCAGCAGGAAAACTTAGGTGGTATTAGCAGCACTCAATCTGAAATTTAGGAGGGCAAAGTCCACAGCACTAGTCAAGCTGCTCTCTCATCCCTGGCGGGGACCAGGCTCTCATTACATGCCCCTTTCAGATCAGAATCCTGCCCCCCAGCCACTGCTACCTCACCTTCCTAAGCCTGGTGTGGACAAACAGCTGTATTGCCCTCTACAGCTATTACAATCATGTCCCAGAGGTGCAAGTATTGGTCCATCTACTGGCCCTATTTTCTGTCTGCATCGTCCTCCTTTAGGATTGCTCTGAAATAGTGAGCGTCATAAACTTTATTGAGTCTCTCTGCAAAGAGGACCTACACTGCCCAATCTAGCTTCCTGGGGAGAAGACTTTCTGTTGATCCAGCTCGGCAGCCTGAGTTTGTTCTCCTGTGGAATCCCACACTGGGAAGCATCTGGCCTTCAGGCAGGCGGACCACGTCACCCAGAACTTGAAACAAGGACCACTGTGGTCCATGGGGAGTTGCAGCCAGAGGCAGTGATATGGGGAAATGAAGCAGCTATTGAACAAGTCCCTGACTGCATCAAAGGCAGACAAGATTCTTTGGGTAAATCTGATCTCTTTTATTAGACCAACTCACATAGTTGGAACAATTCTGTTTTGCACAAGCTTTCAGGTACAAACACCCTTCTTTGCACAAGCTTTTGGGTACAAATATCCTTCCTCGGCCTGACCAAGGGTATTTGTACCCAAAAGCTTGCGCAAAGAATTTTTCTGACTATTTGAGTTGGTCTAATAAAAGAGATCAGATTCACCCGAAGAACCTTGTCTGCCTGTGTCCTTAGACCAACACGGCTACAACCTATACCCCTGACTGCGTCAAAGCAGCAGCCGTGTGGGTTGGAACTAACATCAATAGGAAACTCCAGTGTTTGTGGTGGGGTTGGGGTGGTTCTTCTAGTGAATTTTATGCTGATAAAAAGTGCCCTGGAGCACCAAGGCCTCTGTTTATCTAAAGAACAAGCACAGCTTGAGCAGCATCAGTGCAAGCTTCACAAACACTCCCCTGCCAGTATGCCTCCAACCTGACCAGGAGACAAAGGAAGGTCAGTCTCCAGGCCTATTTAGACCTTTGGTGCTCGGGCAGAAAAGAGTATTAATAGCAGCAGGGGACTGCTAGAAACTGGACTAAGGGCTCACTTCACATCAGCCACCAGAGAGTAGCTTTTTAATCACTACCAATCTGGGCTAGATTGAAACCAGCAACACAGAAATGAAAGGCATCATGATCCAATTACAATCCCCCTGTTTATTGTTTTAGGCCCTAATCTGACTCCCACTGAAATCCATGGCAGTCCTGTCCCAACAATTCAGGGACCAGAAACATTGTTATTGTTGTAATGAAATATTCTTGCAGCACAACAGATAAACAGCCATAGCTCAGCTGTTTGGTGGTGTTCAAATTAAAACCAGCCATGGGGCCAGGCGAGAGCAGGAGGAATTATGATGCTTCCTTGAAAACACAGAATGTCTGAATTAAGAGCAGCCAGCACACCTGGTGAAAGGAATCTGGATGTCTGCGGAGGAGCGGGTGTCTGCGTGGAGGCTGATGCATATCTGAAGCGCTGTTCCCTTTTCCAACCTGTATCCCTGCCAAGAGCAGCAGCCGGGAAACATCCAGTGTGTGATGAAGGCATTGATAATGCTCAGCTGCTTCAGGAGTGGCTGGCAGAGCGCACTCCTTGTAAATCGGGGACTCTTCCCCTTGCTGGGAGAGAGAACTGCCTGCAGGGGCTGGGTGTCCAGAATCAGAGAGCATGGGAACTGGATGAGTTTGAACGTGGGGCTTTGTGAGACAGGAACACGGCTGCATGTCTTCAGCAGAGACTTGTCAGTGTATTTTTTAAAGGTAATTTATGTGGTTTAACAAAGCTGGCCGAGGCCTATTGTTAAATTTAATCGTATTAACTTCTAGAGCTGCCTTTGCTCCCAGATGCTTGAAGCACTTGGCAAACTTCACATTGCGGTGAACAATTATTGGCTATTCCCATTTCATGCAGGGGAAAGCCAAGGCAGACAGATGGGGGAGGGAGGACAAAGATGCTTGTAGATGGGGATGGGGTACAAACCTTGTTTCCACTGGGTCATCCTGTATCCTGTGTCAGCTGTGCTGGTGTTGATGATGGATTAAGAGCCAGACGTTGTGTCAAAGTTTGGATGCTTTTGCTGAAGTTCCCTTCTTTGCTAAGACAGGTTCAGTTCCGTGGGTGGTTGAACCTATAGATGCAAAGAAAGTTTCAGGCAGCCATAGGTGTTTTAAGTACTGTGTTATCTAACCCTGCTCCAGGCATGCTGACATGATACAGCATGAAAACTAGGTTGTCCATAATTGATGGCACCAAAGTTCTGGAAGAGTCATGAAACATCATGCCCTAGGGCTGATGCCAACCTCTAGCCAGTACAGATGTGGATAAGGTCTCATGTTGGGGGTGGGGTGGAATTAAACCACATCTGCTTACACAGGTGTTCTAACTCCTTTCTGCTAAACATCTGGCCTTGGTCTCTGTCTGAGACTGCCTGCTAACAGCCACTGGACTAATGGACCAGGGTCTGACCCAGTCTGGCAGTTTGCACATATCTTGGCATATCTGGGATGCTAGTCCCAAGCATCTCCAGCACTGAAGCACCGCAAGTCCAGGATTACTAGGTTTGGAAAATAGAGCCCCAACCTCTCTGTGCTCAATTTGTCCTTTGTAAACTGTGACTATGAACACTTCTCTGCCTCCCCGGGGATAGGCAGCTGGCAAAATCTCATTTATGATTTTACAAAATGCTTGACAGATAACTTTTTTTAAAATTAAAGGCAGGGATAGTTCAATAAGCTAGGAAGAAAATTTGCATTGATTTATTGGACTTGTAATTCCTCCAAGCCAAGTTTGAAGTGGGTTCGGGTTTGTTTCAAGGCCAGGCCCTTTAATGGGCATTTGCTGGGCTATGAGGCTTTGGTAACTGTAGCTTGGGTGCTCTAAAAGGACAGACAGAGCAGTGCTGGGAAGGACTACTGATGGCATTTTAGTTGCAGATGAGCTAAGTGTTTGCTCTAATCAAAGGGAGTTCAGAGAAGAACTGTTAGGTTGATTAGGGACCCAAAAGGCTTGATGTAGGAGGATAGTTTCAAAGGCTAGAATATGTATGGGTTGACTCAGTGACGATTAAATAATCAGGGATTAAAAATTGAGGAAAGTGAGGAAACATTTAGGTGATCTGGGGGTTGAATTTTGAGTAAGGGGTCCAAATTTAGCATTGGAACACGTGGGGTGATTTATGGTTGCTGATACACTGCAGTTGCAGAAGTGACCACAGTGTTGTGCAGAGATACTCGAGCCAGCTTTACACTAAAGGAGAGAGGTACAAAGTAGTGGACAATTTCCCACAAGCAGTGGCAGAAGCACTATTGTCTTGGACTTTCAAAATCAGACTGGCCAAAGCCTTGGTGCAGGGACTGCACTGGGTGGTGGCAGAAGAGAAGCAGGAGGTAATGGTGCGGATGATTCGACTGGTAGGGTTACCATATTTCCAGTATCAAAAAAGAGGACACCTGTGAGGCGGGGATGGAGAGGGGGGAGGAGCATATGCTTGGCGGGGGGCAGTGATATGCCAGTGCCCTGCCTCTGCCCCTCACTCCCAAGTCCCTGCTCCCCCAGCCCTGCTGGTGCCCCTCACTCCCAACCCGCAGCACCCTCCAGCCCTGCTGCCCACTTAGCTCCTGTGTACGCACGTATTGGTGCCTGCGTGCACAGCATGTGACCCCCCAACAGCCAATCACCTTGCCCACTGCTCCCAGCCCCAAGCAGCCAGCCCGGGAAAGCAGAGCAGAGCAGAGCAGAGCAGAGCAAAAACCCGGACACTTGCTCACATTTTAAAAACCTGCCTGGACACGAGGACAGGGGGTCAAAAAAGAGGACATGTCCGGGAAAACCCAGACATATGGCATTGGTAACCCTACGCTAAGAGGTATTTTTCATCACTGACCTCTCTGAGCAATTGCATCACTGTGTTTGGGTTTACTGCCTGCTCCCTGCCCCTGCTCTTAGTGTCACGGATCCAGCTCTCCTGGGTCTATGACATTCTTTCTCAAGTAACATGCACACTTTGTGAGCCATGCCAGATGCTTTGATATTGCACAGAACCAAACCCACGGAAATCTTCAGTCCTATGGGTGGAGTGAAGGTGACAGCCAATGTCCATGCAGTGCACCACGTGGCCATGGATTTTCCAGAGAAAATCATGAAAACCATGTTGTCAGTATAGTCCCCCCAGCACAGAGAGAATCATAGGTGAGAGTGAGGGGGTCCTTATCCCCTTAGCCAACTTCTCTGCAGGCAAAGCTAGGAATAATCGAAAGCATATGGGAGGAGAGCCTGTGATCCAGGGCTTCAGGACTTGCAGCTGAGCCACTCAGGAACAGCCTGGCACCCATTCAGGAATTTGCTCACTGATCAAATATCTCATGAATGGGGAGTGGGCTGGGTGGGAGATTGAAAAGGTACAGGGCTCCAGCTTCACTGCTCCCCACCCTCCTGGTGAAATAAACAGTCATGAGCCAGACTGGAGAAAGAATTCCAAATCTCTAAAAGCAAAAAAATTAGCATTACTGACCATGCCCTCCACCATCCCCCAACCTCTTCGCAATCTTACTGTTTTTCCCTCTCTACCCAAAGAAAATAGAGCTAAGCTCGCTCCTACCCAAGTCATGGCTCCAGTTCCATGATTCTTTCTTCTCGCTGGACTTGAAAGCCCCTTAGAGTATTTTACTGAAGGTATATTTGCTAGGAATGGGCTCACATCAAGTCTGAATGTCCTTGAACTCTGGAGAAGCTCAGCACTGAATTCAGAAGTTGCACCCCAGTCCCTCTATGGAACCTGCTAGAGGGAGACACCCCTGATTCACTTCCAACACATCTATTTCTGAAAGCATACGTTCTTCTTTCCACTCCATCTTTTCCTCTCCTTCTCCAATTTATCCATCTTATGGGCAAGGGACTGAGTCGTAAATAAAGTGCAGTACTATACCATTAAATAAAATCCAATTTGGCATCTTCTATGGCACTGGGACAGCTGATAAGCATCAGCTATACAGAACAGGAGTATTGTCATGCCCTGAATATTCTGGGTGTGGGACCTGGTTTGAAATATCAGGGTCAAAGCTAGTGTAAATACAGGGAAATCAGGAAGCTACACCATTTTACACCAGCTGAGGGGCTAGGCTTGGCAGGGGAAGTTTGGGGAGGGTGAGGAACATAAAGGGGCTCAAACCACAGTCCTCCATGTGAACACTCCAGCATCGGAAAGTGTTTGTTGGCAACCAGTTCTAGTCTTCATGCTTTGTGCCTTTTTCTAATATGGACCCAAGCCAGAACCCTAGAGCTAAACACCTCCAAAGTTAAATCCTAAACCCTGGCCTTATTGCAAAACAGGGGCCTGATCAAGTGCTCGTTATTCCTCAGCCACTCTGAACTACCCTGACAGCCCATCACCAGGCATTTCTTTAACCAAGCTTCCCTCCAACTGTAGCTTTACAGTCCATGGCTACTACCTCAGTGCTTCTCCACCTTGGTCTCTGAAAACGGTAGTGATGCAAGGGCCTGGCAATACCTATGCAGACAATTCATAGAATCATAGAAAATGAGGGGTGGACGGGACCTCAGGAGGTCACATCTAGTCCAACCCCTGCTCAAAGCAGGACCAACTAGATCATCCCAGCCAGGTCCATTCCATTCACCTGATCCTGCTTTCAAACTCATGCTCATGCAAGTACTTCAGTGGCTTGCTGGTGCAGGAACAGCAGCAGGCAGGGAGCCAGGCAATGGCAGGGACTGCAAGGCATTTTGGGAATTGTAGTCATCTAGAGCAGTGGTAGAGTGCCAGGAGGGGACAGTGCCAGGAGGGGACCTTGTTCCCCCATTTTTTGTTGCTGAAGCCTACGTCCAGAAGGCAAAAATAAATAAATAAATAAATAATTGATTTTGGCCACAAACAAATGGGGGTGAGCTCCCCTTCCCCCAGGAGCAGTAAACTCCACTGCCATGCTATAAAACTTCTATTCCCAGATCACCTTGTGCTCAAGGACACATTGCCTGTGCCAGCTGCAGCCTGGGACGAGTTGTTCCCCTGACCCATCCTTACGGCAGTCCTCCCCTTAGGTGGTAGCTGAGGCACAGTCCCTGCTCACGCACGCCATGTT
>NW_017729014.1:12429145-12432537 GCF_001723915.1 Gavialis gangeticus
CACATTGCCTGTGCCAGCTGCAGCCTGGGACGAGTTGTTCCCGTGACCCATCCTTACGGCAGTCCTCCCCTTAGGTGGTAGGTGAGGCACAGTCCCTGCTCACGCTCGCCATGTTACACGACTGGTTTCCCTTGCTACACTTCATCTGTCTGGGTTACAAGATCTTCAGAACAGACGCATGCTGGACAAACCTAGGATGAAGAGGCACTAACACAATTAGAGAACAGACAGTGCCTCTTCATCCTAGGTTTGTCCAGCATGCAACACAATTAGACCCGGTCATGGCTAGTGCCCTTAAGATGATACTGCAGGGGTGGGCAATTATTTCAGGCAGAGGGCCACTTACTGAGTTTTGGCAAGCCGTCGAGGGCCGCATGACAGGCAGCCAGGGGCAGATAAATATTAATTTTCTAAATTTTTTAGGGGCCCTGTGGACCAGATAGAATGGCCTGGCGGGCTGCATCCGGCCCATGGGCCGCATTTTGCCCACCCCTGTGCTACTGTAATACTAGCAAATTATAATAAAGGCATTAAGCTAGATACCTGTGTAATATGAACCACTCCCAATTTAAACTATATAACATTCACCCAGATACCATGGTGACTGACATTCTACAAACTCTTGCCAGCAGGTCACTATAGTCATCTTAGCAAAAAGCTGGGCAGAGGATGAGCTTTTGAGGCAACAGTGATTTGATTTTTTTTTAAATTGTGCCGTTGTGCAATCCAACAAAAAAATTAAATACCTGCTGGGCTAAAATGTCCTTCATCCCATAAGTCCTGTTCACTCCCTGGGTTACATATCAGCATATAATTGAAAATTTCCCTTAAAAATAGACTTTTTTCTAAAAATTAGGAGGAAAAAATAGTTTTAAAATGGTAAAATGCACGGAGGAGATGATCTCAGCTACCAAGCACTCAGCTGTTTTTATTAGCTAACATTTGCAGAAAATGCTTAGCAAAATGGCTGCCCATCCCATCAGATTTATTACCCTGCACATGTGCTTTTTTATTATCATTAACTTAGCTTTAATAGCTCTCTTCCACTGCCCCACTCCTCTTGTTTCCTTTTGCCCTAGTTCCAGCATCCAACGACAAAAATGAAAGCAAACACGTTCAGCAACCTTATTATATATTTTGTATTTGAAATAACTGGACAGCTGTTTCAGTCATCCATTGTGGTCCCATTCTTGCAATCAAACCCCTGTAGAGACCCCCAATAGATAGTAAGGCTCCAATTGTAGCATAAAAGCTTGTGTTTGGCCTCCCAGCTTACCTAGTAAGACAAAGAAGTCCAATGAAGTTTTAAAAAATTGTGCCTAGTAGCCTAGGAATAAAAATAAGCTTTACATAAAAAGAGCTATATTGGCTTTGTGTTTTCCTGATTTTTACTTTTATCCAGAGATTTTAATTCCAAAAGAACCCCCTTCCAGGATTGCAATTAAAATGTATCAGCAATGAGTTAGCATCAGTGTTTTTAGGCCTATTCTACGATGCCTAAAATGCAAAAGGATTTGGTGCGCTATCTTTATAATTTCACTGGTTACAAATCCAGTGCATTCGAACTTGGATGCTGTATGTTAAAGCAAGCCACATGCTTCTGACTGTGGGATGCATAGCATCAGTTTACTGGCTGGGAAGGGCTCGTTGGGAACTGAAGGCCTCCAGCACTACCTGCCAGCATCCTGATTCCCTCTCCAGTTGGCTTCAAGAAAGGGCACGTACAGACAGCACTTTCTGATGTGGTGGATCTCATCCTCCTACTCCAAGGGAAGAACATCCAGGCTCACCCTGTCCCTCTGTTCCTATGGGTCTGACACTGTTAATCAACCAATATTATACCCATCTTCTCTCGAAAGAGGTGTAGTAAAGCCCCGAAATGGCCACGGCCTTCTGAGACCAGGTGCAGAGCAACATTTTACTATGGCTGTCTGCTCCTCACCCTCAGCCTCTGTCCCCTTCTGTTCCACTGGGTTGTTTGTGTGGCTGACGTGTCCCCTCCCTGCAGCTTATTCGCACTACAGCAGGACAACGGCTGTCACGAGCTACTGTGATCATGCTCAGCTTGCTGTGCATTCTTTATATTGGCTGTCTATGAAACTGGATTCTGCATACAGCTCTAAATGAGCTAACGCTGGTTACGTTCAAGACTTCCTTTTCCATCCATCACCTAACGGGCTTGTTACTTCCAGAGCGCCAAGTGGTTAGGCGTTTCACCCTTGCCCCTGAGGTTGGTGGGCAATAAAGTTTCTCCTATGGTGGCCCTGTCTGTGTAGAGCTGCCTCCCCTATAACATCTATATCTTTTAATCTCCCCACTTCTAGCAAAACAGCTCAAAACATATCCTCACCAAGGGATTTAAAATGACTGCCCCTGATGTTTTATTGCTTCTTTTTACTGCTTTTATTTACTTGTTCCTTTGTAGTTTTGTTGGGCTGGGGGTGTTTTTAATTACTGAGACTTTGCTCAGTGCCCTGTGTGCTTTTGCAAAGAGGGGCTTAACCACACGATTGTTGTTATTGTTCCTGAAGCACAGGAAGAGCTTGAGGAAAGAAGTGTCGGTGGAACGAAGCACGGGAGAACGAGGTCCACCAGCACAGCGAGGACGCCGCGGCTCCTTCACCATATGGCCAAAACAAACAGAACAGACTCAAAGGAAGAGAGTGAACCACAGGCCACATGGTAACTGAAGGTAGATTTATACCACGGTGGTAGGGGGTCTGACTCTAACCCTCGCTCCACTATATTCTGCCTGTATGTAGTTAAAAGGAGGAGGGGGAGAGAGAGGAAATGAACACAACAGAGGACTCTAAATAAAAGCATGCAATATCGTCTCCTATAACGTGACCCATAAATCCCTGCCCCTCTGCTAAGTCCCTCACATGTTTCTCATTTGACAGGCTGGCTGAAAGCAGAGCAGTCTGTATGTGGGAGAGGCCCCCCCCCCCACTACCCACTCACACTGTTTCTCTCTGCCTGGGGCAAGACGTTCTTTTCTAGTGAGCGATCAAAGTGAGAAGGCACCCAGTGCCACCTGCACCCCTTACTCCTAGCCACTTGTGTCCTTTGGTCAAATCCCCTCTGCTCTTTCCTCCGTGAATAAGGAGGTCAGAGGATGTTCACTTGGGGCAGAATTTTTGGAATTTAGCAGCTACCAAAGGTAAAAAATACTATTTCTGTAATAACCCCCTGGCTGGGCTACAAGCCAAGATAGAAACCTGGAGCTTCAAAGAGTAGAGCACAATCATAGATTTCATAGCTTCATAGACATTAGGGCTGGAAGGGACCTCAGAAGATCATCGAGTCCAGCCCCCCGCCCAAAGGGCAGGAAGTCAGCTGGGGTCATAGGATCCCAGCAAGATAAGCATCCAATTTGCTCTTGAAGGTGTTCA
>NW_017729014.1:12437537-12454527 GCF_001723915.1 Gavialis gangeticus
TGCAGGCTCATGTTCATCTTGTGGTCAATGATGACCCCCAAGTCTCTTTCTTCCGTAGTGCTGGCCAGCGTAGCACTGCCGAGCCTATAAGGATGCTGCAGGTTTTTCCTCCCAAGGTGGAGAACCTTGCATTTTTCAGTGTTGAAACCATCAGGTCCTCATCCGCCCATTTGCTGAGCCTGTCCAGGTCAGCCTGGATCACCCGCCTGTCTGCTGGTGTGGATGCTTTGCTCCAAAGTTTGGTGTCATCGGCGAACTTGGCCAGTCCGCTTCTGACTCCAATGTGAGTTAAGGGGTGTAGAGAGCAACTGCATGGAGAGAAGCAGTTACACTTACAGGATCGCAAGGCACTTTAGAAACATTCACCAACTTACTCCTGCATGGCAAGCATGTTATACTTACAGGACCTCAAAGCACTTTAGAAATATTAACCAACCCTCACATCTTCTATCATGGGACAGGAACCATTGGAGCTGCTTGCAACAGACTCCTTTGACTTTGATAGACCTTAAGCATGTCCTCAAGTCAGGATTTTGAACAAGAGTTACATGCAGTCTCTGGGTGGACTACATCTTCTGCACCCACAGAAACACAGCAACAGGAACCACAATCTGATGTAAGTTCAAGAGCCAACCAATGAAGAAGGGAGTGAAAACACCTGTATGACTTAAACGGAAACAGAGGAACTGCTTTTTAATGAGACCTAGTGGGATAAGCTCCAGTTGCATGCCAAGAACATTTGTTCACTGCCAGAGATTCAGAGCAGGTGTAGTCCCAATGTCATCTGCCTCACCGGGCAGAGACCCACATCAGTTCATGACGAGGAAGCCCCTGCCCGTGGTGTGTCACAGGGGATGCTGCCCCACTGCCCTCTCGCACCAAGGATGTGATGCAACTAGACAGCCTCTAAGACACTAGAAGGATATCGGAATTGAAATATCTGGGGTTTGGGTTGGCTGGGGTTTTTTTCAGGAAAAAAATCAACACTTTCTCCAGCAAAGAGGCACCATTTGATGGAAAAAATGTTACTAGCCCAGACAACGGCTCAGTTTGTACAGCTGTTACTTCATCTAGGGACAGAGCCCTTTGGTTTTACACAACTGTCAGTCCAGTCCCCTTCACCATTACTAAGCATTTCACTTTAAGTGATAGCAATCAGAAAGTGGTTAGCCTAGCAGCTCAACCGAGCGTTATTCCTCTCTTCCTCCCACATCTCCAAAAGCTCAGTACCAGAGACTGATCTGGTGCAATTCCAGGAGCCATCCAGCTAGGGTGGGAGAGAAAATGCCTGCATGACTTAGATGGAAACAGAGCAGTCGTTTTTAATGGGGCCTGGTAGCACAAGCTCCACTCAGATGCCAAGAACATCTTGCTCACAGATTCAGAGCAGGTTTGCTCCCAGTGTCCTCTGCCTTGCCGGGCTGGGGCTCACACCATGGATACCTGTTTTCTCCATCCAGCTGGTGTGAGATGCTGTCAGCCATTGAGTGTGTCAAACTTCAGGCCCAGCCTTCCCGGGAGGAGAGTTGGGTTTTGTTTCCATGGCAGTTTGGCACAGAGTTGGCCCAGTGGTGATTGTGTGTGTGAGAGAGAGCTACACCAACCAGTACGGGTCAGACTAAGCCTGGGTACAGGTGAAAGGGAGTTGCTTTAGAGCTCTGCAATGGCTTTTGCATTTTCCAGGTCTCCTCACCATGTTGGGCTTTATTTCAGGTTCTTGCACCTGCATTCAAGCCAAACCACTTACCCATCAGGTGGCACCAGCTGCCATCCTAACTCAACAGCACTTCGCACACAGCAGCTGCACTAATAAGCTCCTGACCCTCCCACCCCCCTCCCCAAAACTGCTCCATAAGCTGAGATCACCTTCTGCAGAGGCCCTTCTGGTGTCTTTGGAGAGTCCTGCTTGGAATCTGGCCAGGCTCGGTCACTTAGCCCATGCTCTGCCATCAAACACTCCCAAACCTGTTCAGTAATCAGAAGTAAGTAAACATTAGATGGGCTTTAAATGCTGTGAGGATACTGATCTGCAGCACCCGTGTTGAGAAGGATCACTGTGTAAGTACTGTTCAGGTTTAAGTGGCTTGTCCCTAAGGCAAAGTACAGGCAGTTCAAAAGCCTGAAGCTGAAGCAATTCAATCTTTGCAGGTTAGTCTGAGCTGCGTAGATCAAACCAATAAACAAGTGAACAGATATTCACTTTTGATTCCACAAATGCAGCCACATGTCTGTTGTGGCTCAGGCCAGAAGCTGGGGAGTGCTAGTGTACACCTGCTCAGCTGGAGCAGACAGCTTGGGCCAAGGCTAGGCTGCCTACCCTGTGGGGGGTGGGGTTGCAGGGAATTTGCAAAGCATCCTGGGATGCTGAGGGACTGTGAGTTAACTTGAATCTGGAGGGGATATGCGACAGAAGTTCACTAAACCGAGTTAATGTAAATCAGTTAAGTTTGATGCTGCATCCATCCAGGTTCGTCTTAAATTGGTTTGGGCCATTTTGAAAGTGGTTTACATGCACTGAATTTCTGTTGTGTTACAGAGTTGAGCAGGTTTCTGAATGCTTATGCTGATTTTTGTGTAATATCTGTCCCTAACCTAAGAGTCAACAGAAATTGAACCCTGGATTCCCATGGGCCAACCTGTTGCCTTAAATACCAAATCACACCTTCTTGTAAAGCCAGATCTCCAGGGATTTTCTAGTCTCTGGGTACAGCCTGGCCTAATTCAGATGGCACAGTTCTGATTTCAGTGGGGATTCCCCATACTGCATGTGCTGCTATGGGTTTACAAGATGGGCAGATCCCATGAGGCATCCTTCCATTGCAACATGAAAAATTCCAGGTCAGCACATTATACAAACTCCCACATGCCGGAGGTGGGTTCTTAGAAAAAAATAAGCGAAGTCACTGACATGGATTCTGGTTCCTTATCCACTTCTCCCATTGCCTTCCCCTCCTCTTTCCAATTCGTCATAAGGCACCGCTTGTTGGAGCTGCCCTATGCTGGTATCACTTATCTCCTGATGACCAAATTCTTCTCGCTGTTATATCAGCCCAACCTCCTTGGACTCAGTGATGTTGTCTTGGCATAACAGAGGAGCGTCTAGTCCCTGACATCAGATTCAATCTGAATACCAACAAAACTCAAGCTCAGGAAAGGAGTGCAGGAGGAGGAGGGCTGATTGCAGGGCTCCTTTAATTGGGGAGGTCAGACTTGTCTTGTTTATTCCAGTCCTAAGGCTGGCCCTTCTCTGACTCCAGTAAGAAGTGGGAAAGAAAATGGGTAGACAATGAGTTAACTGGGAAAAAGCAGCAGCATGTGTGGATTTTTTAAGAGACATTAATCACTACATTCAGGGCAAACGGCAGCTTGCTGATATATCCCACCCAAAGGGGAATAAAGAAAGATGACCTCATGTTGCATGTCAAATACAACCCTGTCCCTCCCATGTCTATCTAACATTGCAACATCTGTTTGGAGGCAGGTTACCATCACATTGGCCTACCCTAAGGCTGGGCTTGCTATGGAGGCAGAGCAGGGCAGATGATTATTGACCGTCTGTTATGTAGCTGACTGGTCCAGGAGGGTCCTGCTTTTTTCAGTTCACCAAGAGACAGCTAAAAGCCCCACCATCCTCAAATCTAGGTCTGAAAAGGCAATGCACACCCCTACTGTAGAGCTGTGTGGGTCGTAGTCCACCGGGAGCCGACTATCTGGTGATGCTACCCATGTCAGCGTCCTTAGTTCTTCTCACGTTGCTCTAATAACTCCGAGTTCCTCGCCCAGGGCCTGAACCTCATTTTGCTTGGTGCTGTAAACACATAAGGTAAAAAAGGCCAGCCCTGCCCCAGTCCTGTTCTGAGACCTGCAGTAATCAGTGACCCAGAGCGGCTTGAATCCTATAGGCTGCTGTTTGCCTTCTGGGATGGTTCCCCAAATCCTAGATAATAATGGCCCAGGTGGCAGTCTGCCTCCTAATGATGGAGGAGAAGGGGTCATTCAGAGCTGTGGTACACCTGGCCAAATGGGTGATGCAGCAGCTGTTACTAACAACCACATGCATATATCATGGAAGTTAGAGCTGCAATATATCGTGAAGCCCTGTCTCCTGAAGGACACCCACAGAGGACAAAAGAGTCGGCCACTTTCTCCACAGGCAGCTTTCCTGCGTGCAAGTGCTGATGGTGCATCCAGACCTTCCCCACCCCGGCCAAGTGCCTCGTGAGCCAGATGTGCCATAGCCAGGCCGGGTTTTGGCCCACGGTCACACATACGCTGCCTCTGCACCCGGTCTCCGAGATGCTGGTAGACCCGTAGGGCACCTGCAGTTTCTTCTGCTGTTAATTCGGATGCCCTGGGATGCTGCAATGGGCCAGAGCCGGGGCAGAGGGGCTGGCTGCCTGGTAGACGCGTGGCAGAAGGACATGCCGCACACAGGATGGGGCGAGGAGCAGCCCTGGTGCAAAGCTCTCCCCAGAAGTGGGCTGCTGTGGCGGCTCCCAGAGCCTGGTTGCAAGGGCTCCGTGACACAACAGCAGGGGACCAGACTGTGCCTAGGGGGTCCCTTGCAGGCCTGTGCTCCCACGAGAGCCAGGGCACCATGGGGTCCATGTCTGGCGAGCTGTCTCAGGCCCTAGGAATCATTCTTTGCTCTTCACCTGTCTTTCCTCTTTCCAGGAGAAGGCCCAGCAGCTTCGGGCTCCAAGTCTGGGTTGAGTCTCAGCCAACTTGGCTCACATAAGTAGCTTTTCGCTGAGGATTTTATGGGGCTCCCTGGAACAATGGGCAGTGGCAGCCCCCTTCCCCCGCCCCACTGCCCCGACGCTAAGTTATTTTACAATTATTATTTGAAGTAAATGTTTAGCCATCACCCAGGCAACAGCTCAAACATGCCTCACCTCATGGCCTCCCTGCAGCTTCACATGGCTGCTGGGGAGCTGGGAAGCAGACACTGTGCCAAGCGCTGAGGAAATGAGCTCTGCAGCCTCCCCAGGACATCCCAGAATGCCAGAGCCCCTGGATGGGAAATATCCCTGGGCAGATTCCTAGGCAGGCCCTTCCCTCAGTGTGCAGCAGGGCCCAGCACACACGTGTGCATGCCTCCTGCTGCAGGTGTGAGCCCCTTAATGTGCACAGTGCAGCCCCAAGCACGCAGCCTTGGCACACGCGTGACACATGCAAGCCCAGTGCTCCTCCTCCCCCTCTGCTAGAGGCTGTTACTCAAACACATTTGTGCACCCCCCAAGATATACCCCTCTAGGAGGTGTGATCCCCCCAGTACATACCGCTTAGGGGCTGCAACATCCCCCCCAATACATCCCCACACAACCCCCAATGCACACCCTTGGAAGAGGTGTGACCTCCTAAGACATGCAACCTTGCAACATACCCTGCTAGGCATGGCCAGGCAGGCACGAATCTGCGGCACTAACATGTAAACCTTAAACAATGAGCACAAACCATCTCCTGACTGCTCACCCCCTCCTTGACTTGCATACCTTTCACATGCACATGCCCACTTTGTACGTACAGCCCCCAAACAACAACCCCCCCCAACTCATATCCCTAACCAGCACAAGCTCAACACATGCAACCCCTCAAATCTCAACACATACAACCCCTCAGCCCATGTGAGAGGTAGAGGAGGCAGGGCAGGGACTGTGACAATGCTGTACTCCTAACGTAGGCAGGTCACCCAGAAGCCTCGTCTGCGTAAAGAGGATGGCGTCAGGCCTGGTGTCCTTGCAACAGGCTCCCTATCGAATGTGCTGTGCTTGCAAGTCAAAACAAAGATCTTCCAGTGCTGCACGCTCAACCTGCTATCAGGGAACAAGCCCGTCAGCATCCTGTGTGTACATCACTGCTGATAACAAAGAGATGCCGTCAGGGGACAGAACAGGGCTTACTCTCCTACAGCTCCAGGGTCCTGGGTGAGAGGCTAGCACCAGCAAGAGGGAAGCTAAAAACAAGCAAGAAACTGGGCACTGCTGGGAAGGGAGACTGGGAGTACTGGCGTGCTCGGCGCTGTACAGCTCTTGGCCACCCCAGTGACCAAAAAACTGGGAAAACACAGCCATCTATCCACCTAGGTTCTGCACTTACCATCATGGTGTGCAAGCCACTATAGAGGAATAGTTTGTTAAA
Organism: Gavialis gangeticus; assembly: GCF_001723915.1. Classification (NCBI taxonomy): domain Eukaryota; kingdom Metazoa; phylum Chordata; order Crocodylia; family Gavialidae; genus Gavialis; species Gavialis gangeticus. The sequence goes on from NW_017729014.1 coordinate 12,443,679, forward strand.
AAGACCTGTGCCAGGACCTGGATTCTGGCTGGCAACTGAAAAAGGAAGACTGTGCTGCATGTGAGAGCATAATTCCATGCAGGTGAATTGCTGGCTATGATCTACCGCCACCCCGCACTTCCTCCAGGCTCCCTCAACCCAGCTGGGTGTAATAGGCATGGCAGCAGGGCTGCTGAGTGAGCAATCAGTCCCAGAATGCTGTTCTTTGGCACCAACCCAGGGACTGCTCATAGTAGTGTGCCACTGAGGTTACAGAGTGGCCCAATAATCTCAGCCAAGAGCCAGTTGCATCCTGCTGCTGCCTATGGTTTTCTGGCTGGCTATATGTTGCATCAGCCAGAATTCAGGCCGGCATCTTTAAGGTTTGGCAGTGCTTGTGAATTAGTGATCATGCCTAGGCAGGGCCAGATCTTGCATTCCTTGGGCATCCCAGTCTCCCTTAAGTAGGCAGGTTAGGTGTACAGACAGAACGGAGGATGGGGCCTTTTGTGCTGGATTCATTAAACTCAAGTCTCCACCTAAAAAAGTAATCGCAGCTTGGAACTGAATCCCTGCCTGCAGCGTTCACTCAGTCCCTGGCAGAGCAAACCATGGGAATTCTTCAATGGCTTTGAACAATGTGTAATGGTGGTGCGGCTCCAAAGTATTTTTTTGAACTAATATCCATTTTCATTTACTGTCCCCCAGCTGGAAACCTTGTTATGAAGGAATGCTTAGTGCCATGAATAGGAGCTACTTTGAGCAGTACCTGAGGGGCTAGTTCCTGACTATTCTCTTTATACAGTCAAGCACAGTTTGGATTTTCTTTTGTTTCTAAATGCCAATCTCTGATTGCCAGAGCAGGCACCAGGGTCTGGGGCATCAGCAGCATTTTAGAAGAGCAATGCTCCAATACCTCCTGCAATTCTCCATGCGAGGAGAGAAACCTTGGATAGGTTCTAGTCTTCTCTTCCCCTGGAAAGGAACAGGAATGATAAATCAAGACCTTGGGAATCCTTGCATTTCAGCAACAAATTAGAAACCAGACTGTCTAAAACTCAAAGGTTAAGACAAGAAAATAACCTGTACCTCTTCCTCTGAGCATCCTGGCGGGAAGGTTTTTGCTCTTATTTCATGGAGTCATAGAAAACAGGGTTGGAAGGGAGCTCAGGAGGTCATCTACTCCAGCCCCTTGCTCAAAGCAGGACTAGCCCCATCTGTATCGTCCCAGCCAAGGCTTTGTCTAGCTGGGTCTTAATCTCAGCCAAGACTCAGTCACATTATTTCCTTTTGATGGTAGCCAGATGACCATCTCTCCTCCCTAAAGCAATTTCAGAGTTACTCAGCAGGAGACATCTGTGGCACTGGATCCTGGCAGCAACCTTGGGAACCTCCTGGTGTGCTGAAGAGTTATAGCTCAAGAGCAGGCTTGTTTCCACTTTCCAGTATATATTGATATCCTGGCTGCAGCAGAACAGGCAGAGCTTCTCGAGAGGAGCCAGTCCCATCTCAAATTACTACACTCTGCTGACAAATGTCCTTTCTTGGGCCTCAGAGGATGAGAGAAGGACAAGGGAGGAAGTGACACCAAGGCAGCAACAGAATAAAGTGGGGACAGCAACCAGATTAAAGAGGGCAAGGAGTAAGTCTGGAGCAGCCGGTAGAAGAGGGCCTCTTCTGATGGTCAAAAGTACCCGTACCTCCTTCTCCAGAGGGGAAAGAGTGCAGGCAGCACCTGCGAAAGTAGGTGCACCTTGTGCTGGGATAGGGGGGCAGAGGGAGATAAGAACAGACTACTACAGGATGCTAAGTAATGTGTAGTAATGACACTCGTTTGCACTTTTACTGCACTCACCATCCCATGATTTCCAAGCACTTGGCAAACATCAACCAGTACTTACAGTGCCTCTCTGGCGGGGCAAGTATTTCTCCCATTTTACAGAGAGAGAAACTGAGGCATGGGGCAGTTGCTAACTGGCCTAAGAAAAGCTGTGGTAGAATCTGGAATAAAACCCAGAACTCCCATTTCCCCGTGTCGGCCTCTAACTGCAAGGCCCCAAACCTTCCTCCACTTCATCAAATGGGAAATTCTGTATAGCCTGCACTGGGTTTTACTTTGCCGCCCGGCCTTCTCAGCGCACAGTGAATCCTTAGCAATGAGCTGTTCACTCTGGAGGCTACTAGATGACTTCTAATTGCACAAAGTTCAATGCGTGCTTTGGGGGTGTTAGCACATAAATGTGTGCCTCTGCAAAGGGGGTCAAGCCCTGCGTTAGCCAGACAGAGAGACTCCCCCCCCTTCAAGTCTCCAAGTATTTCTGAGATGCACCAAAGCTAGAATCTCCAGGCAAAATCCGTCCAGAGTTTATGCAAGTGCAAATGGTTTGTTATGCAAATGTAAATGGTGGCTCACGTCTCAAACAGGAAGGAGCTGGTGCCTCGTACTAAAACACTGCAGAAACAGCTGATCCCAGGCTTGCACCACTTGCAGCTGAGATCTCATCAAGGTAGCTCCCACCACTTGTGCCTCAGAAATCAACTCTGCCATGTTAAAAGTATGCAGTTGCAGGGGGCAAAAAAGCCAGGAGGAACAACAGCCTTTGTCATGATGCTTACCAACTGCGACACTTTGTGCACTAGAGGGCACCACACTCCTCTGTTAGCATCACATGGAGGCCAAATGCACAGAGGAAAGTCTGAATGCACCAGTACTCTGGGGGTCAGTCCCTCTGTTGGGAGCATGTCAGCAAAGGCTTTAGGGCAGTGAGTCCCGTGTGCAGAAAGAGGCGTGAAGATAGGGCCAGCACTTCCAAACTCAGCGCCCACAAGCTAGCTGAGCAGGCTGATGTTCCTGCAGAAGGATCTTGGCCTGAGAGCTGGAAAGAAACACCCAGCATTAAATGGGGAACAAAATTACCTTGAGTAATTTACATATTATTATTCTCCCTCAATGCAGGGTGGAGGCTCTTCTTGGTTGAGGAACAACCGCTGCAGTGCTGGCCCACTAAGTGTGACCTTTCAGTGTCCCCAGCCAGCAGTGGAGTCCATCTGCCGTTGGGCTTTCCTATTTGGGGTCAGTTCATCTCTCACCATTTTCACTTCTCTTTTTCTTCCCAGGCCTGGGTTTGTTTGAGTAAGCAACTTGACCCATTTGAGGCCAGTTTCCCTTAACTGCTTCTTGTGCAATGGCCCAGCTGTGTGCAATGTAGGACTAAAAAATCACTGGCGGAACCTTTCATGATTGATACATTCTTGCCTTGCACATAGATCTTTATTTTTTGTAAAAGTATATGTCTTTATACATACATACCATCAGGATGATGAATTTAGACTTACAACTAAAAAGACAGAGGCTGCAATTCACGGCATAGAAAATCCACTGCAGATGTCAAGGCGTCGCCCCTTCACGTGGGGACATGAGGGCAGGAGATGACATGAGATCAATTCACTGTTAATCCTCGAGCTGAACCAGACCTGGGGCCAGATTCACCCCTGCAGCAAGTCCATTGATTATCCTCATGTCTCACCAAGGATCAATTTGGCCCACCGACTGCAAAGAGTGACTACCAGCTGAATCAGGCTTAGCACAACCCCTATGGGCTCTGCCAGAAACAGGCTCCGCTCCTGAGTAATTCATCTGGGAGCTCTTTTGCCAGGAAACTAGGCAGTTCTTGGTTCAAGCTGCCGCAGTGATAAAGTACAAACAGTAAGTAACAGCCATGAGGTTGCTCTCCAAAGGCTTAGTGCCACTCTAGTCAGCATGCAAATTCACCTCTTTTACAAGGCTAAGATCTGACAAGTTCGTGGCCGCCATGTGCATGTAGGATGCCATCTAAATGTACACTGGCATTTGCACCTTGAGTCCTGGAAGACGACTCTTCAGTCTGCAGACTGCTCATATATACATCCCCGCCACACACACACACCTTCTGGTCACTGATCATTGCACGCAGATAGCTCATAAAAAGCGGATTACAGCCAAACACAGCAGTGCAGGTTTCTCCTGGATCCACCCTGCCAAAGTTCTGCTCCCCCCGTCAGGGTACACTGCGTCTGGAAGCACCAGGAGGTGGATTTGCATCCCGACTGAGAGCAGGGCACCCAACAGAGGACCACGGTGTACAGCTGCCTAGGGGGGCCCGTCTCCACAGAGCAAAAGCATGATATCACTGGTGTGGAGCCTCTAACTCCTCTCAAAGCTTCCACCAACTCATCGTGTGACCTGTAGCTTGGGCATTTTGCCTCTCTGTGCCTTAGGTGACCGGCTATAAAGGAGGGTGTCTGCGACATCACCAGGCACGAGGCAAAGGGTTGTGGAAATCAACACATGTTTGTACAGTGCTTTGCATTCTCAGAGGAAAAGCAGAGGCTATTATTAAAGCTAATTATGCCTGTAAAAGTGTTCTGTTGGACGAAGGGAAGGGGTGTTTCATGACATGCAAGTCACGTAAAGGACACAGCCGGATATGTACTGCCACCTGAGTCCAACCTCACCTTTTTCCCTCATCATCACCAGCAGAACCGGTTCCTCCCAGTTAGAGGCAGTAATCTAAAACCTTTTGTGGTTAGTTGAAAAAAGGAGAGAGCAGTGTGGTCATGTCCGTCCAGTTCTCGTTGTGACACTCCTTCCCCTGCAGGGCTGAATCCAAGAAGGGCCTGACACAAAAACTTTTACACCCTGTTAGCTTTGGAGGATCCTCAGTGAGGAACGGGTCTCTTGATATTCCCCCCCGCCCTCCATTTCTTGCACTTCTGAAAGAGCTGGAGCTCGGACAGCTGTTTAAGAAGACAGGTCCAGACTGTGACAAAAATAGCAGAGAGACGATGGGTCTGACCAGAGGCCTTTAAAAGGTTAAAAACCCCCAACGTATTCTTGCAACAAAGACAAACTAGAAATGAAGTCATGTTGTGAGTCTGGTCTAAGGACGCAGGTAAAGACAAGCAGTTGGACCGGTGGCTGAGAGCCCAAACTCATGTAATCGAAGAATCTAGCGCATGCCTGTCTCACTTCACCCAAGGATCTCAAAGTAACTTATAGACATTCGACCACACTAGCCACGTCTATGCGAGCGGCGGACTGTGCAGCTGTTACTGCGCAGTCATTTAGTACTTGCTTAACCAAGTACTAAATGACTGTGCAGTAACCAGCATTAGTGCACAGTCCAATCACTGCACGGTTACTTTTACATGCTACTGTCCAGTAACAACGAGCTACTGCACTGTAACTTGTTGGCAGTGTGCAGTAGCATCGCTGTCACGGTTTGTGCCTGGAGAGGCTACAGCGCCATAACGATGAGCTATGGCACAGTAGCTTGTTGCATCTGCACCGTAGCATCTTGTATAGATGCGCCCACTGTGTCAGTATTATCTTCAATGAACAGATGTGGAAACTGAGGCACACAAAGGTTGTGATTCATTCAAGGAAACAGCACAAATGGCTCCCAGTTTTCTGCTCTCTCCACCAGACTCTGTTTTCTCCCTTTTCAAGTACGACTGCATGACATGGAACAACTTTGTCCAATTCATAATGTTGTTGCTCTTCCCTATTCTTCCCACAGGTAAGAAAAATGACTGCACTGGTAAGGCCTGCGATATCTAGGTTCTGGCAGTGATTTGTCCATCTCAATATTCCCAGTTGTAAAATGGGGATAAAACCTTCCTTTCAGTAAAAGCAGGAGTGTGAAACTGGATGCATGTTTGTACATGAACTGTGGTCCTCAGCTTGAATATACTCTCCAACACGAGAACACTCAAATTGTTCGGCCAACACCTGACCCACAGTTCAGTGCAGTTACCATTGTTTAGCGCAGTCTAAGAGTCCTCCCTGTCTTTCCCAGACTAGACCTTGAAGTATTATAGTTTACACAGGGCCCCAGCACCCAAATGTTGCCCAACACTAAAATGCATGTAAGCGGCATAACCTGAAACAAGCTGCAGGGTTTGGCTCCACCAAGGCTAGAAGTCCCAGCATGTTCTGTTTCATCTTACCATGAGCAGTCTGCAGACTGAAGAGTCATCTTCCAGGACTCAAGGTGCAAATGCCAATGTACATTTAGATGGCATCCTACATGCACATGGCTGCCATGTACTTGTCAAATCTTAGCCTTGTAAAAGAGGTGAAAATGCCTACTGACTGGAGTGACACTAAGCCTTTGGAGAGCAACCTCATGGCTGTTACTTACTGTTTGTACTTTATCACTGCTGCAACTTGAACCAAGAACTGCCTAATTTCCTGGCAAAAGATTTCCCAAATGAATTACTCAAGAGCCTGTTTCTGGCAGAGCCCATAGGGGTTGTGCTAAGCCTGATTCAGCTGGTAGTCACTCTTTGCAGTCGGTGGGCCAAATTGATCCTTGGTGAGACATGAGGATAATCAATGGACTTGCTGCAGGGGTGAATCTGGCCCCAGGTCTGGTTCAGCTCGAGGATTAACAGTGAGTTTAACTCATGTCATCTCCTGCCCTTATGTCCGCACGTGAAGGGGCGACGCCTTGACATCTGCAGTGGATTTTCTATGCTGTGAATTGCAGCCTCTGTCCTTTTAGTTGTAAGTCTAAATTCATCATCCTGGTGGTATAAATAGCTTTGCCTCTCAATATGTTTGAATGCTGTTTATACCCCACCAGCTGCCACCTTATGTGCCAGGGTTATAAATATACAGGTTGCGTCTAGACTGTGTCTAAACTTGGCATTGGCTGCCCATTTCATGGCAGGAGGAATTACAGCTACCAGCAAAAACAAAGGGGAAGCCCTAGAGTGCTGCATCAAGATGTCCAGAGACAACTTGGCTAGAGAGCTCTTTCTTTCTGCCTTGCTAGACAGGAGTGGGCAGTGCTTTCTGAAGGGGCCTTGGAAACCCACTTCCTCTCCCCTCCAAAGTTACTGGGCACCCAGCCCAGAGGAAATACCTTACCTTATCCTTTCCTGATGTGCTTCAATGCACCATTGACTGCAAGAGGCCCAGAACATCACAGGCTCACCTTCACGAGCCTGACCAGAGCTGAGCCAAGCATGGGCTTGGATTGGCAGTGCAGGCTTCAGGGGCGAATGCTGTGAGATCAAGCTGGAAGGAAAAACAAAGAGGCATTAGGTTCTCCTCCCCACCCACTGGTGAACAACAACCTCTTTGGGTGTGTTCACTGCCAGCCAAGTGCAGCACAGAAGATCATGACGGAGTTGATCTACAAGGGAAATTTTTGCTGAGACAGTAATGCTGCTTAAGGGAATAACTTTCTATACACGAGAAACCCCCCAGGAATGGAAACAGTTATAATGGCCTAATAAGTAAGGGGTCTTTAAGAAGAGGCTGGATGCCTACCTGGCTGGACTCGTTTGAGTCCCATTTCTCTTTTTGGGGTTTTTTGTTGTTCTCCCGCCCTGGCGGGGGGTCGGGCTAGAAGATCTACTAGGTCCCTTCCGACCCTTAATCTATGAATCTATGAATCTATGAAAAAGTACCTTAGCTGGTACAGACTATTTTGCTCAGGGAAGCAACAAAAGCTATACTGATAAAAGCCATGTCTCCCCTAGGAGGGCTGGCTGGTATTGCTGGTTTGACAAGCCTATATCAGCAACCAGTTCTAGCGTTGATGGAGTCACAAACTTAGTCACAAATTTACCCAAGTGCACGGGTAGCCTGTGTGCTAATTAGGAACAGGAAATGTGTAAGGCCAGATTCACAGCATCCGTACAAAGCACAAGACTTGCACATCATGTATCCGGGTCTGGGGTTTTGTTGGGATATTGTTTCATGAAAAACAACAAAAAAGAGTACCTCCAAGCAAAATTCCCTTAGTGTTTCTCGGAGCATGTGTGTTATCTTTAGATATATCCCATTTGTATACTGATAGGGCTTAAAGCAGTTTAGCATGTGAGAACTTAGCAGAGCATAACCCTGGGAGTCTGCAGACTGAGGCTTCAGTTGTGTTCAGAGCTTTGTTCAAAGCTTTAGAGTTTACTTTATCTTCAGTTCAGAAAGGCCAGGTCATATGGAATGGCTTAATTTAAGTGAATTACACTAGACTAGTTGCCCATGCCTAGAGGTCAGGGCTCCTGTTGGGTCCAGTCAGTCTATGAAGGTATATACAGGGCATATGGGGCAGGATAAATATGCTCTACTAAACAGAGACCTTCTTCTCAACATGTCTGCAAGTTGAAGACATGGATAGAGGGAAAAAAAAAAGGAATTTTTACCCATTGACTCTAGTGAATCTTGGAGTCATCACTGAGGACGAGATGAACATGGGCCGGCAGTGTGGGGAGGCAGTCAAGAAGGCCAACCGCACCTTGTCCTGCTTCCACAGATGCATCTCAAGCAGGTCCAAGGAGGTGATCCTCCCCCTCTGTGCGGCACTGGTCAGGCCGCAGCTGGAGTACTGCGTCCAGTTCTGGGCGCCCCACTTCAGGATGGATGTGGACAACATGGAGAGGGTCCAGAGGAGGGCCACCCGCATGATCAGGGGACAGCAGGGCAGGCCCTACGGGGGGAGGCTACGGGACCTGAACCTGTTCAGCCTCCACAAGAGAAGGCTGAGGGGGGATCTTGTGGCCTGTTACAAACTAGTCAGAGGGGACCAGCAGGCATTGAGGGAGTCCCTGTTCCCCCGAGCACTGCCAGGGGTGACCAGGAATAACGGTCACAAGCCGGCAGAGGGTAGATTCAGACTAGACATCAGGAGGCGCGACTTCACTGTCAGGGCAGCTAGGGTCTGGAACCAACTTCCAAGCGAAGTGGTGCTGGCCCCTACCCTGGGGGGCTTTAAGAGGAGGCTGGATGAACACCTTGCTGGGGTCGTTTGACCCCAGTACTCTTGCCTGCCATGGCAGGGGGTTGGACTCGATGATCTGCTCAGGTCCCTTCCGACCCTACAAACAATGAAACTATGAAGTACAGATACTTAAAACAAATAACAAAAAAATGCAAGGTAGATGTGAGAATTGATGGCTTGGTATGCAATTTGAAATGTATATCATGTTTATTTCTCTCTAATCTAATGCTCCGTATCCTACTTTATCTGTATGTGCTTTGCGAGTGAACCAGTTCCGAGTGTGTCCCCAGTGGGCATACATAATGAGCCTTGTGCATGTGTACCACTACTCGCCATTGGTCAGAATTAGAATTAACCATTTACATTGCTGGCCCGATGCGGGCAGAAAGCCAGAGGCACTCTTTCTGCTTAGGTGGGTCCTCTGCACCAGTCTCCAGCTGGGTAGAAGGATGCAGTTGCTGCAAAATCCCATGTGCTGCGGTATGCAGCACAGAGTGCTAGACAGCCACAGTTTGGTTACAGTACATCCATAGTTATCAGGTTCATAGACCAAAACCCAGAAAGGGCCACTGAGTGTATCTAGTCCAGTGGGACCCAACCTTTCTGGCAATTAGCCCACAAATTAGCCCTGTACTCTCCCCAAGTGCCACTCCAATCCCCTTCTTCTGCCCTGTCTGCCCCTCTGCTTTCTGCTCCCTGTCTGATCTGCTTCTTTGCTTTCTACTTCCTTCCCTATCTACCACTGTGCTGCCTGTCCCCTCCTCAAACTGCTGCGTGCCACATGTGGAAGCTCCTAGTGCCACTTAAGGCAAGCATGTGACCCCCCACAAGGGTCTCACCTCCTGCGTAACACAGGCCATAGACTTTTGCCCTGACCAGGATACCCTGCAGGGTAAGATGAAATAAGGGGAGCATATGAGAGGAGGAAGGAGTTGTAAGGAAGGCAGGAGAAACCTTCCCCAGAGGTCTTCCAAGTCCTGCTCCCCCAACCTTCCTACCTTTCACAAGCAGCTGCAGGGCTCTCTTGGTGTGTGTTGGACTGAGAGGACACTGCCAATTAGACACAAGCAGCATTATTTAGTCTAGAGGCTCTCGAAGGAAATATCCGTTTGCACGTGAAAAATCTCTGGAATTCTGTTCACTCTCCCAGTGTCCCTGTATCTCGGAAACCTTCAAAACACAACTGCTGCATTATCTACCCATCTCAGGGGCAGGGCTTCAGCAGCAGCCCTCTGCCCTACTCAGCCTGCTGTTTGACTGTGGGCATTACGGGGCTTGTACAGGAGAGGGAGGGTCTTTGCCTCCCTCAGCCTGGTCCCCTGCCCTAGTCACATTTGTAGACTGATGGTTTCCTAGAGACTGGGTTAAAGGGAAAGCTTTCAAGCTTGTATGGGAAGGGAAATCTGAACAACACATGTAGGTCAAGATCTGTCGGCAGTGGAAGGTGCTGAGATAGCACAATGACAGGGGGCCTCATAAAAGCCGCAGGCAAAGAGTTCAGTGTTGGCCCTTTACTTAGTCCAAATGATGAAAGCAGACTGACTGCCTTCACCCTCTGTTGCTGGTTTTACTTCCAGGTTCACTGCCCATCCTGTAGCCCAGTCCTGTACGGTGTCAGTTTTCAACATTGTCAGAAGAATTTGAATCTAACTCAGCTATCTACAGGACCACATTACAGATGTTAGCGTATTGACCCTCAGACCTCTCCTGAGCAGAGGGGCACTGTAATGTCATCCCATCTGAAGATGGGAAACTGAGGCACAGAGAGACATAGTAACTTGCCCCAGCTCACACTGGAAGTCTCTGGTACAGCAGGAAACAGAATTTAGGTCTCCTGAGGGAAGATTTCATAGATTTCATAGACATTTGGGCTGGAAGGGACCCCGGAGGATCATCGAGTCCAGCCCCCTGCCCCAGGGGCAGGAAGTCAGCAGGGATCCTAGGATCCCAGCAAGATAAACATCCAAATGTATCTTGAAGGCGTTCAAAGTGGGTGCTTGAACCACCTCTGGCAGCAGTCTATTCCAGACCTTGGGGGCTCAGACAGTAAAGAAGTTCTTCCTTATGTCCAGCCTGAATTGGTCGCGGTGGAGTTTGTGACC
>NW_017729014.1:12455407-12458496 GCF_001723915.1 Gavialis gangeticus
ATAGATTGGACATCCGCAAAAACTACTTCACAGTTAGGGCGGCTAGGAGCTGGAACCAACTTCCAAGGGAAGTGGTGCTGGCCTCTACCCTGGGGGTCTTTAAGAAGAGGCTGGATGCCTACCTGGCTGGACTCATTTGAGTCCCGTTTCTTGTTTTGGGTTTTTGTTGTTCTCCCGCCCTGGCGGGGGGTCGGGCTAGAAGATCTACTAGGTCCCTTCCAACCCTAAATCTATGAAACTATGACTCTCTGTTAGTGGTGCAGATGCCCCCTGGACACATGGGCTACAGTACCTCCTCCTGCCCCTGCCCCTTTATCCAAATTTAAAGGTCTCCAGTCAGAGAGATTCCCACCTCCTCATCCCCCAGAGCCAGGTTGGGACCCTAAAACAAGAGGGATAGTGTCTCCTGGTCTGACGTGCGGATCTGAGACTAGCTTCTTCTAGTGATGCTGCTCACCAAAGTCTGTCCCCTACCCCTTCAGCCCTGGCCTGTTGCTGGCAGGAGGTGGCAGAGCTGCTGCTTCTCTTGCCCACCCTGCCTGGGCTCCCAGGGGACTGAGGCTGGATCACAGTTGGGAGCTTTCCAAGGTGTTTGTCTCTGGCTCCAGGGTGCTCCAGACAGACTCTGCATGATCAGGATGATGATGTCCTTGCTCCTCTGCTTCCTGTGTCCAGATCCCCTCTGAGCCCTGGCCTTGGCCCTTAGATCATTAAAGCTGCATCATAGCTGTTGAGTGTGGCTGAGGGTGTGATGGTCCAAGAAACGTACGTACAGCAGATATCTGTTGATCGTTTATACTGGACCAAGTCTGTATTTGAGAGAGCTTTTGGACTCTGGGGTTGGGGCTTCAGCTGGGCTCAGCTCCTGCACTTGGTTGCTGTTGAGCAGGAAGTCAATGCAGGGCAGGAGGCTGGGATGGGCCCAAGGGAGCAGTGCTCAACCTGCTTCCCCTTTGGATGCAGCCCCTGACTTGGTCTGCGCCACCATCTCTCTCGTGGCACATTAATAATGGGGTGGTGTCTGCAGATGTCAAAAAGCACCCCTTGGCTGTACTCAATAAGCTGGATTTCAGAAAAGACTCATGGAGAAAGGGACAGAGAGAAAGGGAATCATTACCCCTTGTACCGAGCCATGGCTCTGGCCCCTGGACACGCATAGATGAGGTCAGAAAACAGGAGAAGAAGAAGCCCAAGTGATCTCATCCTTATTGTCCTGGGATGGGGGAGACTTCCCAGCAGGCAGAAGGGAGCAAGGCTGGTGCTGCATGGAGACCGAGGCTACAGGACGAAGGAGGATCTCCTCTTCTTGTGTGAGGTAGAATCTGCATGAGATCTAACTCTGGTACCTCCTCATCCTCTGAGTCTCCCAGTGCCTCCACTAGCACTGGAGAGAGTTTCCTTTCCTGTTGCAGACCCTGGGAACCGTCCATACACAGTGTGTTTCTCTGGGAACAAGGGGAGGCCTTGGTCAGGATCAGCTCTTGAGAAAGCTCAGTCCAGCTCCCATCTCTAGTTGTGTCAGGCTGAGCAGATAGGGCTGTAGTGTCTGGAGCAGGACAAGGGGTGTCAGTGTTGGAGACAAAGTTGGCTCTGAGTCCCTGGCATTGTTACTTGGCCTCACCTGTTCGGCTTCCTGCCTTAAGTGATCATGTGTTGAGCCTGAGATGAGCTCTTATTTGAGAGCATGCCCAGTTAAGATCAGAAGATGGTGGAAGAGAGTGCCTAGCACAAAGGTATGCCGTGTGCAGAGCCCTGACATGCTGGGTGCACTGCCCCTGTAAAGACTTCTGTTGATTGACCCTTAGCATGTGAATGCGTGATAGCATGCCTGGGGGTGAGTGGGCATGTGTGTGGTGTTGCTGGTGGGTTTATCTGTTTGCTAGTTGGTTTTGTTGATTGATAACTGAGAGAGAGAGACTGATAGAAGTGTGGTGAATGAACAATGTGGAAGTGGCTTTGTGGCATATTTTTGCGTTGGTGTGGGTGATCGTTGTATGGTGTTGTGCCTCACTGTGGAGGTTGGACGAGCCAAGCACGCCCTTGACAGAGAGGCTGCCATAGAGCTACCATTCATCCCCAATGACATCGAATCCTGAGAATCAACCTGTCTGCACCATTGCTGGTCTCCTGGTTGTGATCTCCCAGTTTCTCTCTCTGGGGTGCATAGCACTTAAGTAACAGTCCTATGGGGGTAAGTATCACCTGTTCATCACTCATTCTTTTCTCCTCCCTTCCCTAAAGTGGAAAGTAAAATGCCATCAGATCATGCCTTTCAGTGTGATCTATATTCCCTGTGTTCTGGGACGGTGGAGATCCAGGGTTGAATTAAGTTTACCACTCGCATTATAAAGTTCATACCAATCCCTGAGCTGATATTGATTATGCGTTCCAAGCATTTGTGGTGATACGCCTGGTCAGTTCCTTAGCCAAGAATCACCTCACTTGGAACCAGACTGTTGGGTCAGCTGTTAATTAGATGGTGCTAATTAGGTGCTAAGTCAGTCCAGGACCAACATCAGGACTACAGAGCTGTGTCCCTAGTCCTGTAACAGCACAGCAGTCTGCTGGCTATTGCCTGTGTCCTGGGTACCAGCCTAGGGAGTCATTGCCTTGTATTCCTGCAAGAAGGACAGGCAGAGCAGGGGGCACGAGGAAGCAGGACTCCTGGGTCCTTTCTAAATATCAGATTCAGACTCACTGATCACTTTTGAGCCTTCCCTGTTTTTAATCCCTGGCTGGTTCAAGTGATCTAAAAAGCTGGTTGTGTCCCACCCGGGAGGCAATGGAGCACAGGGCTGGCAGCTGCTGCCTCTGCTGCTCACACAGGCAGGCAGGTCCTGCAGGGCTGGATTTTGTGCAGGCTCTCATGCATTTTCATACATTGTGTCTCTGGCAGAGTAATACTGGGCTGTGTGTACAGGTTGGACCCCAGTCAGGCGCAGGTGCACTTGGCTGCTGGACGTGTCTCTGCTGATGGTGAGGTGGCTTTGGAGAGCACTGTTATCGTAGATGTCACCACCACTCCAGATAACTGCGACCCACTCCAGCCCTTTCCCTGTTGCCTGCTGAGCCCAGCTCACACTGTGGCT
>NW_017729014.1:12463496-12471187 GCF_001723915.1 Gavialis gangeticus
AGCCCTTTCCCTGTTGCCTGCCGAGCCCAGCTCACACTGTGGCTAGTGAGAGAGAATCCAGACATGGTGCAGGTCAGGCTGAGGGTCTCTCCTGGCTTCACGACCCCTGGGCCGGACTCCTTCATCGTGACCTGGGTCAGGATACCTAATGGAGAAAAATGCAGCATTAGCAAATGGACAATCTTCTACCAGTCCCACTCTCATCCTGCCTCTGTGTACCCATCAGCTCCTAGCATAAGAGACACTTAGCCAGTGGAGCTGCCAGAAGGATGAGCAGAGCCAGTGCTGGTGTCATGGTCATTGTGGCTGATGCCCGGTGTCCCCAGCAGACAGGAGGTGGCAGCTCTGGGGAGACACTGCGGTGCACAGAGCCCGGGCTGGTGTTTAAGGAGGGACCTTGCATGTGTTGAGCAGGAAGTTGGGCAACAACATTTGCATGTGCTTCTTTTATAAGGACCTTTCACACAACACACACAAGATAGATTTGGCTGTTGACTCCCAGGGTTTTGAGAGCCAAGGGGAAACCTGGAAATGGGGAGTCGGCTTTGTTACTGTACCAGACAAATGGTACAGTAAACAGGAGCCTCGGGGAACAAATAGACATCTAGAGGAGTTGCAGATTGTGTCTCCGGCTGGATTTTATCAAGGCAAAACCTCCCATGGTCTGCGACTTACCTTCTCTCCCAGGGGAAAATCCAGGAGTCCTGCCAGGGAAATATCTCCCAGGGAAAAATCCAGTGTCTCAGTGAAGGATGTGTCCATGCTACTTCAATGTGCAGTCAGTGGACTGAGCCCCAGCAGCTTGGGGGTGCCTTACCTTATTCAGAGAATCCCTGTCCTTGGGTAGAAGTGACAGCTTGTTCCATAGCAGCTGAGGGAGTGATACCACCAGAATACAAAAATCTAATGAAATTGGCTGCTCTTTATTTCAGGTGGAAGGAATCCCAGTGTGTGAGGGTTAAATGCTGTGAATTTGCTTCATGTCTGGGAAACTGGCTATCATTAGAACTGGGCAAATGAGGGAAATGAGGAAAAAACAGAGCATAAAAAGACCTCCCTTTCCTAAGAGGGCAGTTGGTCTTTCATGGTTGCTTTGTGCTTATCTCTGCCCATGCATGTATGCTGATTGTTTCTGCCCCCCGGTGCCTGTGCGTGCCGTGGAATGCTGCATGCATACATCCAACATGTCCATCTGTATCACAATGTGTGGATAGGCACGTGTCTAGTATAGGAGAAGGGCCCAGTCCATCAGGGATACATCCAGCCATGCACAGATCCTGAGCTGGGGGAGAACTCAAACCCCTGGTTGCTAAAATCCTTTTGTCTCCTGTGGAAAACCCGAGTGGCCCAGGGTGGTTAACGTTTTGGAGCCTAGTACTACAAAGCTGCATAAAGCCCCAGGCCCTCGGTGTCTGGAGGCCCCCTGGAGTAGCTCAGGCTTCCCCAGGGCTTTTCCCCTCTACCTTCAGGGAATGGGCAGTGCCGAATGTTCGCTTGACTGCTGCATGATGGGGAGAGCCCATCCTGCCCTGTGCATGTACAGGCAGCAGGTGGCTGGGGCTGGGTCCAGTCCTATCAGCATCCTCTTGTTGTGCTGTGGTCTCCTGCATCTCCTCCCAGCAGTCCCTGTGTTGATCTCTGCAGCTGTACCCAGGGCGGCTTCATTCCTGGTTAGTGCTGTTATTTAATGTACCTGTTGTGTATTTTTTTTTTTGTATTGTTAATAAACCATTCAATATGTTTCAATTACACAACAGTGTGATTGCTCATTGTACAAGCATTTGCTGGATTGATACAGTGATGATAGATATGTCTGGTCAATTTGTTAGCCAAGAAACACCACACTTGGAACCAGACTATTTGGTCAGCTGTTAATTGGAGAGTACTAATTAAGTCCAGGACCAACATCAGGACTACAGAGCTGTGTCTCTAGTCCTGTGACAGCACAGCAGTCTGCTGGCCATTGCCTGAGTCCTGGGTGCCAGCCTAGGGAGTCTTTGCCTTGTATTCCTGCAAAAAGGACAGGCAGAGCAGGGGGCACGAGGAAACAAGACTCCTGGGTCCTTTTTGAATTTCAGCTTCTGACCCACTGATCACTTCTGAGCCTTCCCTGTGTTTAATCCCTGGCTGGTTCAAGTGATCTAAAAGGCCTGATGTGTCCAACCTGGCAGGCAGTGGAGCATGGGGCTGGCACCTGCTATCTGCTGCTCACACAGGCAGGGCAGGTCCTGCAGGGCTGGTTTTTGTGCACGCTCTCATGCATTTTCATAAATTGTGTCCCTGGCACAGTAATACCGGACTGTGTCTACAGGTTGGACCCCGGTCAGGCGCAGGTGCACTTGGCTGCTGGACATGTCTCTGCTGACAGTGAGGAGGCTTTGGAGAGTGCTGTTATAGTTAGTGCTTCCATCGCTCCAGATAACTCTGACCCACTGCAGCCCTTTCCCTGCTGCCTGCCGAACCCACTGCACATCATAGCTAGTGAGAGAGAATCCAGACACAGTGTAGGTCAGGCTGAGGGTCTCTCCAGGTTTCACAACCCCTGGGCTGGACTCCTTCAGCATGACCTGGGCCAGGATACCTAATGGAGGAAAATGCAGCATTAGCAAATGGACAATCTTCTACCAGTCTCACTCTCATCCTGCCACTGCATCCCTTGGTCCAACAAGACAGGAGACACTTACCCAGTGGAGCTGCCAGAACGATGAGCAAAGCCAGTGCTGGTGTCATGGTCATTGTGGCTGATGCCCGGTGTCCCCAGCAGACGGGAGGTGGCGGCTCTGGGGGACACTGAGGTGCACAGAGCCTGGGCTGGTGTTTAAGGAGGAACCTTGCATGTGTTAAGCAGGAAATTGGGCAACACCATTTGCATGTGCTTCTTTTATAAGGACCTTTCACAGATCTCACACAAGGTAGATTTGGCTGTTGAATACAGGTTTTTAGAGCCAAGGGGAAACCTGGAAATGGGGACTTGGGTTTTGTTACTGTACCAGACAAATGGTACAGTAAAGCAGGAGCCTGGGGGAACAAATAAAGACCTAGAGGATTTCCAGATTGTGCCTCTGGCTGGATTTTATCAAAGCTAAACCTCCCATGGTCTGGGACTTCCTCTCTCTCCCAGGTAAATATCCCGGAGCCCTACCAGAGAAAAAATCTCCGAGGGAAAATTCCAGTTTCTCAGTGAAGGATAGGTCCATGCTACTTCAATGTGCAGTCAGTGGACTGAGCCCCAGCAGCTTGGGGGTGCCTTACTTTATTTAGAGGGTCCCTAACCTTTGGTAGAAATGACAACTTGTTTTATAGCAGCTGAGGGAGTGATACCACCAGAATACAGAAATCTAATGAAATTGGATGCTTTTTATTTCAGGTGGAAGGAATCCCAGGGTGAGAGGATTAAATGGTGTGAATTTGCTTCATGTCTGGGAAACTGGCTATCATTTCATAGATTTCTTAGACATTCTTCCCCAGGATAAAAATCAGGCTGATGGGCCTATAGTTAGCTGGATCCACTTTCCTCCCTTTCTTGAAGATTGGCACCACATTGGCCTTCTTCCAGTCTTTGGGCAGTTCACCAGAGCCCCAGGAGTTCTCAAAGATCCATGCCAGGGGCTGGGCTATGACACTTGCCAGCTCCTTGAGTACCCTGGGGTGCAGATTGTCAGGCCCGGCTGACTTGAAGGTATCCAGCTTCTTAAGGTGTTCCTTCACGAGGTCAGCAGTAATGGAGGGCATTTGAACAGGGCATATGAGGGAAATGGGGAAAATAGTGGGCATAAAAATCCTCCCTTTCCTAAGAGGGCAGTTGATCCTTCATAGTTGCTTTGTGCTTATCTCTGTCCATGCACGTGTACTGGGTGTCTCTGCCCTCTGGTGCCTGTGTGTGCAGGGGATGCTGCATGCATGGATCTGGTGTGTCCGTCTGCATCACACTATGTGGATGTGCACTCATCTGGTCTCTGGGATAGGTGAAGGGCCAGGTCCATCAAGGATACATCCTGCCATGGACAGATCCCGAGCTGGAGAAAGGCACCAAACCCTGGGGGCCTATGTCTTTTGCCTCCTGCGGAAAAGCTGAGTGGCCCAGGCTGGTTAACCCCTTGAAGCCTAGTCCTACACAGCTGCATAAAGCCCCATCCCCTGGGTGTTTTGAGGCCTACTTGAGTAGTTCAGCCTTCCCCAGGACTTTCCCCCTCTACCTGCAGGGTATGGGTCCTGGTGCAACTGCCCTTGCATGCTGCATGATCGGGAGAGCCCAGGGCTGGGGATCCCATTCTGCCCGGTGTGTGTACAGGCTGCAGGAGGCTGGGGCTGGGCCCAGTCCTATCAGCATCCTCCTCTTCTGCTGGGGTCTCCTGCAGCTCTTCCCATAAGTCTCTGGGCTCGTCTCTGCAGTTATGCTCAGGACTGGCCCTGCTGCTGTGTGGCATGGAGATATGGCCCATGGGCTTGGTCACATCAGAGCAGGAGGCAGTGAGTTATCATGCAGGAGGGGGGTCATGCGGTACCACCAAGGAGCCATGTCCCTCCCTGGCCCCAGGACCTGGGCCCAGAACCTGGTTAGGGCAGACTGGACATGACCCCTGAGGAGAGGCGGACGTCCCATCACCCCTTTGTGTTAGAAGCCAGGGCTGCACAGGGATGCAAGCCCCCGCCCCAGTGCCCAGGCCTGCAATGGGCCTCAAGGGTCTGGGAGGGCCTGGCTTTGCTTGCCTCCATGTCCCCAGCTGAACCCTGTTTCCTGTCTGGATCCAGGTGACAACCCTGGCCCGCACGGTGAGGTTTTAGGACAGAGTCACTGAGACTCCCTGGTGCACCCCCTGCAAGTACAGTTGACTTCTTGTTTAGTGTCCTGTCCTCCCTGGTCCCACTTGGCCCCAGCTGCTGGGATCTGGGACTGTCCTGGTCTGACTACAAGCACCCACCAGCCAAAGGCTGCAGCCCAGCACTGCCCCTCCCTGTGCCACAGCTTGGGGGTGTTTCCCAGGGTGTGAGTACTGGAGAAGTCACATCCAGCCTGTCTGGGGACGGTGCAAGCAGACCTGGCCCTGGCTGTGTGAGGCGCTAGGGCAATCCCCCAGAGCCTGGTGTCTCCCGGCTGGCTGCCTCTGAGCCGGCTGCTGCAAGGAGCTGGGTGGGTGCTCTAGCCAGGTCCCCGCTGCCCAGCTGGGCAGGGAGCAGGTGCTCTGTGTTTCCCCCCTGTGCTTTATTTTTGGTGCCCATGGCAGGGGCTGGAGCCCAGAGGCAGGAATGTGCCTGGGGTGGGTGTCCAGCTCCACTTCAGCTGTTTGTTCAGGCAGTGGCTGCTTCTCACTGCTGGCCATGAGCTGGCAGGAGATTTGCTCAGAAGATTTTTGTATTGGGTGCAGCTGGATTCTGATCACCATGGGCTTCACACAGTGATACCAGGCCCTGTCCTCAGCTCTCAGCTTGTTCTTCTGCAGGTACAAGGTGTTGCTGGAGCCATCTCTGGAGATCTTCAATCGCCCCTTCACTGCAGCACTGTTGTATGGGGAGAGATTACTGGTAGCAGCATTTATACTTGTTTTTATTTATTCCAGCCCTTTCCCAGGAGACTGGCAAGCCCCGATCATAAACAAGTTGATGAAGGTGGACGCAGGGACTTTGCAGGAGAAGAGAGGCACAGAGACACTGCAGGCTTCCTCATGTCCCCTCCAGACTCGACCAACTGCACGTGGGACTTGGCACCTGGGGAGAAAAGAGCATGATTCAGGATCCTCTGCCTGCCAGCCTGTGCAAGAGCCCACAGAGCCACGGGGCCGCTCAACGTCTATCAGACCTCAACGGAGCAGAGAGCAGGGCCTGTGGCACATCAGCCCATGCAGGGCCCTGCCCCCACTCTGATCCCATGGGCCCTGGATCTGGAAAAGCAGTTGGAGGGGGTGGGAAGGGCAGCGAGTGGCTGGATGCAGCGCTACTGCTCTGTGCAACTTGGCATCACCGCTGCTTTGCCCAGCTCCATGGGGTCCCCCAAAGCACAGGGCCTGGGGCAATTGCCCCCCACCCCTCGGGGCAGACCTGCTGTTGATTTCCATTGGCCTTTGTATCTGGTGAGTATTGCATGTTGCTTCCTGGGTCTGTACACAGAACTGTAGGAGGTTTCATAGGTTTAATATATTTCATAGACATTAGGGCTGGAAGGGACCTCAGAAAATCATTGGGTCCAGCCCCCTGACCCAGGGGTAGGAAGTCAGCAATGATCAAAGTATCCCAGCTAGATAAACATCCAAACATTTCTTAAAAGAGTCCAGGGTAGGTGGTTGTTTGTGGGTGAAGTCTGTTAGAAACTCTGGGGACTCGGATGGTACAGAAGTTTTTTCTTATGTCTAGCCTAAAACGGTGTGTGAGGAGTTTGTGATGGTTAGACCTTGTCTTCCCTTGGGGTGCCCTGGTGAACAGATGGTCTCCCAGTTTCTGATGCAAAACCCCTTGTGTATTTACTAGCACGTTGCCTGTCAAGAATGACGGGGGAGTGGGGGGCAGGGGGGGCAGGCAGAGAGAGAGGCCTGCATCTGGCCCCCTACCCCCTCCTCCCTGCCTCAGGCCAGTGTCGGGGGCACTTCCTGCCTCCCCCCTGCCACTTCTGGCTGGGGCGGAGGCTGTTCTCCCCCCTCCCGCCTGCCAATTTGGGTGGGAGTCAGGGCTGCTCCCCGCCTCCACTTCAGTGTGGGGCTGGGGCTGGGGCCGGGGCTGGGCCTGCACTTGTGGCAGTGGTTGCAGCAGTGGTCACAGCTGCAGTGGTGTTTGCAACAGGACACAACCACCAGTCACCCCCCTCCCCTTCCTGCTCTCCTCCCCTCCTCTTCCACACTGCCTCCCTCTCTCCGCCAGCTGTTGTTGGAGGTGGGGGGCGCTCCAGCCCCTGGAGAGCTGATAGAGCAGATAAGGTGCTAAACTGGGCCCCAGGGAGCAAGAGCACAGTCTATAGCTGTGCCCCAGCCTGCCAGTCTGACCTCAGGCTGGTCACGGGTTTCATAGATTTCTAGGCTCGGAAGGGACCTGGTCGAGCATCCGGTCCGACCCCCTGCTCCAGGCAAGAAAGAGTGCTGGGGCTAAGTAACCCCAGCCAGATGCCTGTCTTGTCTCTTCTTGAACACCTCCAAGGCAGGGGAAAGCACCACCTCCCTTAGAAGCCTGTCCCATATTTTGGCAACCCGTACCATAAAGAATTTCTTCCTTATGTCCGATCTAAATCTATTCACCTTCAGTCTGTGGCCATTATTTCTGGTAACCCCAAGGGGTGCCCTGGTAAACAGAGTGTCCTTTATTCCTTGCTGAGCCCCGACAATGAGTTTGTAGGCAGCCAAAAGGTTGCCTCTCATCCTTAGCTTCCCCCCTGCCCTCCAGTGTGTTTACTATACCCCATAGTTTAGTGTCAATAACAAATTTGGGGAAGGTGCTTTCAATAGCTTCATCCAAATTACTGATGAAGAAATTAAACAGTACTGCTCCCCCTTGGGGGACCACTGCTCACATCCCTCCAGGGAGAAACTGAGCCATCCACCACCACTCTCTGGGTGTGTCTTACAAGCCAGCTTTTTCACCCACCTTATGGTGAAAAAATCCACATTACAGCTACTCAGTTTGCTCGTAAGAATTGGGTGCCACACTGTGTCAAAAGCCTTTTTGAAATCCAGGTACATAATGTCTACTTCCACTCCTGCATCTAAGCG
>NW_017729014.1:12476187-12480223 GCF_001723915.1 Gavialis gangeticus
CAGCCCCCTGACCCAGGGGTAGGAAGTCAGCAATGATCAAAGTATCCCAGCTAGATAAACATCCAAACATTTCTTAAAAGAGTCCAGGGTAGGTGGTTGTTTGTGGGTGAAGTCTGTTAGAAACTCTGGGGACTCGGATGGTACAGAAGTTTTTTCTTATGTCTAGCCTAAAACGGTGTGTGAGGAGTTTGTGATGGTTAGACCTTGTCTTCCCTTGGGGTGCCCTGGTGAACAGATGGTCTCCCAGTTCCTGATGCAAAACCCCTTGTGTATTTACTAGCACGTTGCCTGTCAAGAATGACGGGGGAGTGGGGGGCAGGGGGGGCAGGCAGAGAGAGAGGCCTGCATCTGGCCCCCTACCCCCTCCTCCCTGCCTCAGGCCAGTGTCGGGGGCACTTCCTGCCTCCCCCCTGCCACTTCTGGCTGGGGCGGAGGCTGTTCTCCCCCCTCCCGCCTGCCAATTTGGGTGGGAGTCAGGGCTGCTCCCCGCCTCCACTTCAGTGTGGGGCTGGGGCTGGGGCCGGGGCTGGGCCTGCACTTGTGGCAGTGGTTGCAGCAGTGGTCACAGCTGCAGTGGTGTTTGCAACAGGACACAACCACCAGTCACCCCCCTCCCCTTCCTGCTCTCCTCCCCTCCTCTTCCACACTGCCTCCCTCTCTCCGCCAGCTGTTGTTGGAGGTGGGGGGCGCTCCAGCCCCTGGAGAGCTGATAGAGCAGATAAGGTGCTAAACTGGGCCCCAGGGAGCAAGAGCACAGTCTATAGCTGTGCCCCAGCCTGCCAGTCTGACCTCAGGCTGGTCACGGGTTTCATAGATTTCTAGGCTCGGAAGGGACCTGGTCGAGCATCCGGTCCGACCCCCTGCTCCAGGCAAGAAAGAGTGCTGGGGCTAAGTAACCCCAGCCAGATGCCTGTCTTGTCTCTTCTTGAACACCTCCAAGGCAGGGGAAAGCACCACCTCCCTTAGAAGCCTGTCCCATATTTTGGCAACCCGTACCATAAAGAATTTCTTCCTTATGTCCGATCTAAATCTATTCACCTTCAGTCTGTGGCCATTATTTCTGGTAACCCCAAGGGGTGCCCTGGTAAACAGAGTGTCCTTTATTCCTTGCTGAGCCCCGACAATGAGTTTGTAGGCAGCCAAAAGGTTGCCTCTCATCCTTAGCTTCCCCCCTGCCCTCCAGTGTGTTTACTATACCCCATAGTTTAGTGTCAATAACAAATTTGGGGAAGGTGCTTTCAATAGCTTCATCCAAATTACTGATGAAGAAATTAAACAGTACTGCTCCCCCTTGGGGGACCACTGCTCACATCCCTCCAGGGAGAAACTGAGCCATCCACCACCACTCTCTGGGTGTGTCTTACAAGCCAGCTTTTTCACCCACCTTATGGTGAAAAAATCCACATTACAGCTACTCAGTTTGCTCGTAAGAATTGGGTGCCACACTGTGTCAAAAGCCTTTTTGAAATCCAGGTACATAATGTCTACTTCCACTCCTGCATCTAAGCGCTTTGTGATCTGGTCATAAAAAGAGACCAGGTTAGTCAGGCAGGATCTGCCTGCTATAAACCCATGCTGGTTGCCCCTTAACATTGTGTTACCCACTGGCTCCCTGCAAATGTGATCCTTTATGATTTTTTCTAAGGTCTTGTCAAAAATAGACATGAGGCTAACTGGGCTATAATCACCCAGGTCCTCCTTCCTCCCCTTCTTTCAAATAGGAACCATGTGGGCCTTTCCCAGTCCTCTGGGACCTGTCCCAAGTGCCACGAGGGCTCAAACAATTGCACCCGCGGTTTTGCTATGTCATCGTCCAATTCCTTTAGTACCCTTGGATGTTTGGCTTAGGCCTGATCTGGCTTTCTGGGGGGAGGGGGCATGGGAATTTGAGAGTGGGGGAGGATGGCAGCATAAATGGCCACTGCTCTTCTGTTGCCAAAATCCCCAAGCTGTGGGGACCTGCAGAGGCCAGGTGCCATGGCTCCACAGGCTGCATTTGGCCCACAGGTCAGAAGTTGAGCTCCCCTGGTTTAGAGGAATTCTCCAAGACCCATCATGCACCCCTGTCTCAAATGTCTCTCATCACACTCTGCTGTTAGCCTAGAATTGCAGAGCCAGCCATCTCAAAGCAGCCGTTCAAGCGGGACATATCTGAAGAAGGAGGATGAGGATCCTTGAAGTTGCCAGTTGAGACAGGTAAAACTTCCACTGAAAATAACAGCGGCTCTCCCAGGAATCCCTCTCAGACTTGGGAACCTTTTCCCAGGTACTCCCTGTGGGGGACAGTGATATTTCTCTCCTCAGGAACAGAGCGGGTGGTAAGCAGTGATGAAGTATTTATAGAAATACGTATTTGAGTAGGAAGCATGTCCTGTTCATTAATGTCCTGTAGAGCCATATATTTTATGAGCCATCCAACTCCACACAGCTTGGCCAAACCTCCACACACTCCTTCCTCATCAAACCACCTTCTCAAAGGCTGTAGATTATGAACATGCTTCCCTGAAAGCACACTGGGACATGGGAACACGGCTCTGTGATGTAGCTACTTAGGAAATTAGCAACCTAAATCCTATTGGTTCAACATGGGACACTTTTGACAGAAGCAGCCACTGCCTCCTCCATGGGGTAAGTGTGCTTCAGGGTGACCAAGGACCCCGGTATCTCTAGGAGACTTGGAGGCTTTTTGAATGGCTCCATCTGTGGTTTGTCTCACTGGGTCCCTGGCACAGTAATACACGGATGTGTCATCTGTCTTCAGGCTGCTCAGCTGCAGGTAGGCTGTGCTGATGAAGGTGTCCATGGTCATGTTGAACTAGTCCTTGATAAAATACCTTGCAGAGCTGCTACCAGGACAAGGAGGGGAAGCCAAAATCTCTATTCCCTAATGATGGGGAAAGCCCTCCGGTGTTGCCTGGGCACTGCCCAAGCCTGAGGGGCTGTGGATTGTCTGTGCAGGGGCCCCTTGGTCAGATACACCAGATATACTCCAGGCAGGGCTAGATAGGGAAGATGCAGGTCAGACAGCAGCAGCTTAGGAAGGGTTAATGAGGGATGTAATCATCTCTCCCAGCCAGTATCAGCCTTGCCTGAGTTAGCTGCCCTAAGAGACCTGGGGACTAGAGCAGGAGGCTATTTGCTGCTCTGGGCAGGCTGCAGGGGAAGGTCCCCAGCAGGGAGGGGAGAAGCAGCAAGTGGGAGAGGGCCATGGGATGAGGGCCACAGGGAAGCCTGGGCCTGGGCTTGACTCTGTCCTCAGCAGAAGTAGTTCTGGGCCTGGAGGTTCAGACTGAAAGGCAGGGAGCCTGAGGCTGGGGAGAGGCCCAGTGCTGGCCTCACAACTTTTTGATGTGGCTTGATACCGTCTTTCACAGGGGTGGGTTGGGGTGGGTGGGGAAGGGGGCATACCTCCAGGACCCATGTGGGAGGAGTGGTGATGTCAGGCTGCAGGCTCATGCCTGGGTAAAGAGCAGCGTTGGACTGGAGCCCATAGCTAGTTGGACGTTGTGAGGCAGGGAGGGGCCAGGGGAGAGGGAGGGTCTCGCTGCCCTTCGCTGCCCCTGGGCTGCATGTGAGGGGACAAAATCCAGAGGGGACCAGTGCAGGGACAGCGAAGGAGAGACTTGGCACCAGCAACCCTGGGCTGGGGCTGGCCCAGCTGGTTTCCAGGTGGGTGTTGGGGCTCCAGGCTGGGAGTGCTCGGAGCAAGGGGGTGCCCCCATCCCAGCATGGGCACAGCACACTGGGTCCCCCCTCCCCACACTGCAGGAGAAGGCTGCTGGCTCAGAACAGGTATGGGAGATGGGGACCTTGGCTCTGGTGTGAGGACCAGAGATACCCCAAGCCTGGGTCTGTGTGTAAGTCTCCCCGTGGGGCTGAGCTGCCAGGTAACCCCTGCCTGGGTTGCTCTTGTCATTGTATTTTGTGTGTGTCTGCTGTTCTCTATGTCCCAGAGGAGCTCTTGTCACTGCTGCCTCATAAGAACCTGCTTCCTGTTTTTGTGCAGCCCCTGCTCTGCTCTGTGTCACTGTGTTTC
>NW_017729014.1:12480234-12480435 GCF_001723915.1 Gavialis gangeticus
TATGTATTTAAAAAAGGACTTCTTGTTGTCCTGGATCTGAGAAGCTAGTCCCAGCTCCATCTCCGCCTTGGCCTCCCTGACTGCCCCCCTGCATACCTGAGCAACCGCAGTGTAGTCCTCCCTGGTGCTGGCCCCTCCCTGCCATTGGGCGTGCGCCTCCCTTTTAGCTAGGAGACATTCCCGGATGCTTTTGGTGAGCCA
>NW_017729014.1:12485435-12486506 GCF_001723915.1 Gavialis gangeticus
GGGGGCTTTTGCGTCCTCCTGCTCCCTTTGATCCATGTTGGGATTACCTCCCTTTGGGCTTGGAGGATCGTCTCCTTAAGGAGCGACCACTCTCCTGGCTCCCCTCCCCTCCGGGACCTCAGTGCTTCCCCAACTATTCTCCTTAGCTCACTGAAGTTTGCCCTCCTGACGTCCAGGGCTGCTGCCTTGCTGCATGCCTTTGCCACCTGGCGCTGGATGGTGAATCCCAGCAGGCGATGATCGCTGTCACCCAGGTGGTCGAGCACCCACAGCCCCCTCACCAAGTCGTCGCCTGTGGCCAGCACCAGGTCCAACAGGGCGTCTCCCCTGGTGGGGCTGTGCACGTCCTGGGTTAGATGGAGGTCCTGCATTTGGGCTAGGAACCTACGTGAGCGGTCAGACCTGGCTGACTGCTTTTCCCAGCAGATGTCTGGAAAGTTCAGGTCACCCATGACGACCACGTCCTTTGACCTCACTACCTTTGTGAGCCGACTTAAGAATTCCTGGTCTAGCTCTTCGCCGTGGTTGGGCGGTCTGTAGTAGACACAGAGGATGTGATGGAAAAGTGGCAGCAGCCTCCCTCCAGGTGTCCATTGCACAAAGTTTCCAGCCAGACAGTTGGCTCTGGTTCATCCCTTTCCCCATGGCTTGGGCATCAGTCTTCCCAAGCTTTCTCTGGAAACCCGGAGTAATGAACACGTGCTAATACCTCTCTCCCTCGTTGACATCAATACCGGTTGGACAGTTCAACGCAAAGGGGTCTGGGAAGTCTGACGGCAACTCAGATGTGTTTACTCCGAATGGGGAGTTGCATAAACGGGTAAAACCGAGGGCACCTGTGTTCTGTAATCAGAGCAAGCCGCTGCTTTCTGATACACTCTTAACTCTCCACAGGCATGGATGAAATTGGGGAAAAAGACTGCCAGATGACTGGGGCCAGAAAGAGAAGTCAAGCTAAGGGGCTAATGGCCACTAAAAGAATCTCAGTAACTGGGGAAGTAGGGACACAGCACAACGCAGCTTTGTGTCAAGCAGGTGCTGAAGTCAGAACGTGTTCAAAGAGGGACTAGC
>NW_017729014.1:12491506-12515033 GCF_001723915.1 Gavialis gangeticus
AGAATCTCATTAACTGGGGAAGTAGGGACACAGCACAACGCAGCTTTGTGTCAAGCAGGTGCTGAAGTCAGAACGTGTTCAAAGAGGGACTAGCTGAGAGGCACGGTCCTTAAGGAGGAAGCTGTATGTCCAGTCAAGATGGAAAGATTACGGCGAGGCTGTTCATGGCAGGAGATGATGCACAGCATTAAGCATCAGGCCTGAGACAAAGAGCTGTGCCAAGGAAGGCATCCTTGTGCACAACAGCGAGGTTGACTTATCCTGCAGAACCCAAAAGCTCTGCTGCTTATCCCCATATTACTACCTGAGCTACTAACTAGTGACCTCTGTACAGCTCTGGAGCACTCTTGTAATAGTGGGATTATATGATATGTAGAGAAAAAGCTGGTGCTACAGGAACTGAAGGAGTCCAGAGGAGACTGTAGTGCAGTATCCAAGCTAGTAGAGCTGTGCCTCTACTATAGAGATGATCAGATTGCATTTTGAAGTGTGATCTTTGTCGATTATGAAAGTTCCTACCCTGGGAAAGCCCAGGTCCAGCCTGCTGTACCATATCTGAACCTCCTGGCCCTCAATTGTCACTCTGAAGGTCTCCGTGACGTCCTTTCAGGTCTCGGGTGTCCACAAATCCACACAACCAGCACTTGCCTTCCTCCTCTGGTACGGCCCCTGTCCACTTGGGCTGAGGAGACCTGCACACGGGCATCTAGAGGAGAGAGGGGGAGAAATGACTAGACCCCAGGTACACGTGAAGGTGGCCTGGATACTGGGGGTTGTGGCTTGCGCTCATTGCTTTCCAATGGTCGTCGACTTGTCACTTGTTTTTTTTGCTGCTGGGGAATGGGATTGAGGGTCCAATGGAGCCAAGAGGACCCAGGAATCTCTCTTCTCCCCCCACTCGCAGTGATTTGTCACTACATCACTGTTTGGCTACAATGAAATAAAAATCACCCATGGTTTCATGGGTTCCCTAGAGCAGACCCCCCTTCTAAAAGGAATCTGCACCCTGTAGCAAGCCCACGGCACCAAGACCAGCTCCAGGCTTGATGGGAGACTATGGGAAGTTATACAGGAGCCTCTTGTTGCAGCTGTGCTGGAGCTTCCCCCATCACTATTCATGTAGATCAAGGACAGTCGATCCAGCTTCCTCCTGCCTGTGTTAACATCTCCCACCTCATGCTGTGTTGCCTCTTATCCAGCTATCTCTGAGGCTGTAATGAGCAATCCTGGCTCAGAAGCCATCTCACCAGCACCTGAGCCAGATGGCGGCTTGCACACCCGGCATGTGTAATGCAGGGCGGTGTGGCCTACCTAAAGCAATTGCTGGTGCCTGACAGCTAAACCACAGCGAGCCAGGCTTTGACTAATCTCTGCATGCTTTCCCCGCCCCCACCCTGGCAGTCCCTGGTGTTCACAATTGCTGATCTGGATCATTTGCATTCTCTTCATTTGACAATTATTGTTGCTGGATTTGTTATGAGCCCACCGAGATCACCGTGGTGATGCACTTGCCCAATGATGTCACCACCCTTTCTGTGGCTTCCAAGGCATTTTTGAGTCATGCTGCTGCCACACAAATGAGCCATTTCTCTTAATACTAAAAGTGCTCTCCCCTCCCACAGCAACAGACCCAGGACCTGGGAGGAAAGAGATGCAGGCGCACCCCATTAGAGCTGGGAATGATGGAGCATGAAGCGGTGGTCCTCTCCTGATCACTTTGGGTGTGCAGCACTGGTCCAAACTGATTAGCTTTTCTCCTTCTTATAATTTAACCTGTGTTTCCTCCTCCTACACGAGAGGGACTCCAATAAAATGTTCACCAAACCTAGCTAAATTAAAACCTGTGCTACGTTAGGGATGGAAGAACTGTGCACCCCCACACCCTCAGCACCTCAGCCTGGCACAGATGGACACCTACCGAGACTAAAGAGATGTCATCTCTCCCTGCTCTTTTCAACCCATTTCTCTGCACTTGTTTCTCTCTCCGCCTGATTGGTGCCCTCCTTCTCTTGGTTGAAGAGAAGGTGCTCCGCTGTGGCATACGGGATGAAAATACAGTAGGGGACTCACCTGAAATTAGGAGGTGAAAATGGAGCCGAGAGGAGGTTGGGATGGAAAAGAGAACTCCAGGGGTGCTTCAATTTTCGCATTCTCTCTGTGTTGCTTTTCCATCCCAACCTCCTCTCGGCTCCATTCTCACCTCCTAATTTCAGGCGAGTCCCCTACTGTATTTTCCTCCCATATGCCACAATGGAGCACCTTTTCTCCAACCCTTTCCCCGTCTTCACCCAAGTCAAATGCAAAGCATCCAGCTTTCCAACCAGTGCGACGATGGCAGGAGACGGTCATCAGCCAGGAACAAGTTCACCTATCTCTAGCTTAGACCTCAACTGCATGCAAGAGAAGCATTTGGGAGCTAAACAGAGATATAGGCTGAAGGGTACCTGGCAGTCAGGACATGATCCCCACAGTCAAACTCCAAAGAGTTAAATTTGCTCTGGGATGCTGCTGGAACAATGAATGGCATTACTGCTGTCTCTGTGTTACATAGCAGCTCAGTCCCTCTTCTAAGATTCCAGCTGTGCTGGTGGAATCACATCATCCATGAAGTAAACATTGAATCAGATGCAGAACAGACCAAACCCAGTCTGTAGTCATTCCTTGCTGGGTGGAAATAGTCCTAGCAGCTCCATGGTTTTGCAGCTGCCAGTTGGAACCTGCACCTCTTTGCAGAATCAACCAACCAGTGCACATGCGTCGTTTTTTCCACCAATCTAACCAACAGCAGTTGTTCAATTTAAGAAGATTAGGCTTTTTACTTGCCTGTTTAATTAACACAGAGACGGGGGTGGGCAGTGTCAGAGCTGAAACTGAGAAAAGCTAGGGAATTCAGACTTCAGGTTGTAAGGCTGTCCTGGCTGGCAGTGCGACAAATCCAGGCTATGGCAAGCTTCATGGTTCGCACTGATTTTTTACATCCTGCCTGCTTAGAACTTCCAGGCAACAGCAAGGCTCTGCCATAGATCCTCCTGCTCCAAAAGCTACAGGGCCCTGCAAGTTGAGCTAAAGAAAAGTCTCCGTTAACTGCTACTGGTCCAGCCCTTGCAACACATACAGGAGTCAGCGGCTCAGACTTCTATTGTGTGTCAGAGAACTGGTGGCTACTGGCTAGTTCTTGGCTGATACTCTGGTTTCTCTTCATTGTATATAAGTCTTCTGTCAGGAGGAGGCCTGCCCATTGCACACTGGATAGGCTGACTGGCCCCTGCGAGTTTCCCAAATGTGGGAAACGTCACCACACAATTTTGTGGTAATGGGGAACTACATTTCCGCTTTCCCCCTGGCTTGCTCCTTTGGCCTTTTCGCTAGGAGCAAATGCGACTAGGGGCATCCGAACTCCAACACCTTTGGGCTTGGGGTCTGCATGTAGGACGCCTGCCATGGATTTGGGGAGTATCCAAAGTCCCAGATGGATGGACCTGGGCGGGAGGAGACTCGCCCAGTGGCAGAGCCACGCGGAGTTGAACGATTGAGATTGGCTCCGTCAATTTGGAATTCAGAACTAGTTCGGGCTTAAGCCAAAAAAAAGCTAGTTCTTGGCTGGGGACTAGCTTAGATAATAACCACACTTGAAATTCTAATCCCTCTCCTGGCCCAGCTCATTCTCAGTGGCTGTGTCTACGCAAGCAGCGGACTGTGCAGTTGTTACTAGGCAGTCATTTAGTACTTGCATAACCCAGTCCTAAATGACTGCAGTAATCAGCATTACTGCGCAGTACCATCCCTGCATGGGTTTTTTTTTCTGCCGCTACTGTGCAGTAGCAATGAACTACTGTGCGGTAGCTCATCACTACTGTACGGTAGCTTTGTGTCACGGTTAGTGCCCCCCAACACTACTGCACAGTCGCAACGAGCTACTGCGCAGTAACTCGTTGCTGTCGTGCAGTAGTGTCTCGTGTAGTCATGCCCAGTGATAGTACTACTGTCTTACTGGCTGTGCTATTGAATTACCATATATTCTCTCCAGAATCTTTCAGCTCCGTTAGCATCAGCTTCTCTACCCCTTCACATCATCTCACTGTTATAAGAGTGCCCTAGATCTACATGTATGAAATAGTTAATGGCTAAAGTGCCGGTTTATGGTGCTTAGGAATATGTAGCATACTTCCCAGGTTCTGCAGGACCAATAACATTTGTTCTCAGCGAAGGACTTCCAGTGCATGCATTAACCTCATACCCCCCCCATGACGCCTGAAGTGAGAAGATAAGGGCTATGCACCTCTACGGTAGAATGCAACAGCTCCATGCAATGCTTATGATCACAAGGGAAGGAACTAACCATGTGTACTATGCCGAACATACTTGATCAAATTAAAGTTCCCCGCGCTATATTTGTATGAATTGGGTGTTTTACTAGAATCCCAGAGCTAGTCCCACTATACTGAAGTACCCTGATCTGTGCTATTTAGATTATGACACAAAAGCCGAATTCACTGCCCCACTTGCATTTCCTTTTACTACAACACTCAGAGCAGTTCAGTCCCACATGACTGCATGGGACTAGTATTATCTTACACGTCATCCATCTGTGTAGCCAGGCATTTTAGAAGTGCTGCTGTTCACGTAGCTCCTCACACAAAACAGAACAGATCATACATCTGTTATCTACCTCTCTCATACAAGCTCCAACCTCCCATTTAGTAGGGAGCCTCCTCTCAAAGAGGTGGAGTTACAGGACCTATGTCTCTTTTGAAACAGCTGGTCCACTTTATACTCCATTGCCCTGATTCCCGCAGCGTGCAGCGCAGAGATCTTTGGGAGGTTGCATTTGGAGCATATACGTTTTGTATGAGTGAAGAGAAGGGCACTGGGTAATTTGCTGGGTTCTGGGTAATTTGGTTACCCCGGGGTGAAAAGTGACACCTCTCACTTGTTTTCCGACCCCTGTCTGCTGTGCAGGCACTGACCATGGCCTTGTGATAAAAGAGTCATTGCCGGTGAGATATAAATAGACGGCAGACCGGGGTCATTGAGTCTGTATCTTACTCAGAGCGAAGGTGTCAGCCAAAGTTCTTCAGTCAGGAAACTACGCTTCCCACCCTTTGTCTGTCTCACTATCTCCTCCCTTCCTAGAGGTGTCTGTACAATGGGTATTCACGCTTTCTCTCTGACTTCTCTTTCTTTCAGTTTCCTGTTGCCATTCTCTTCTCCAGCTGGGAGAGACGGACACATAACAATTAACTGTACCCCCAACATCCCTTCCCAGTGGGACCCGTTTGCATCCTGCTACTGTGGGCTGGGGACTTCGTGCTGAGCAGAATAGAAAGGTGGATTATAAACGCTTGTAATTTCCTGGGTTTGGATTGAGAGTTAGGATTCATACAGAATGATCCTGGAAACGATCCCTGTCCTAGCTCCAGGCTGGGACTTGAGAACAGCCACAGAGTAAATTGTTCTCAGGGAAGCCACTGCCTCAGGTTTTGCATGAGAACCAGCACGTCCCTGAGAACGGTGTAGGGGACTACCTTGAACAGGTTCGTGCAAAAGATGAGGCAAGAAGTTTTGGGGATGTTTAGGGTGGTTGATAAAGGGCATAGTTCCCTTTTACCGTAATTCTGAATTTGAGAGAGAGGAGAATTGCACAGCATTTGGAACAGATGACTGGGAGTCATGCATGGTCCCTGGACATCTTTGCCACCAGGTTTCATTCAGGGTTGTTGGTTGTAGATGTGTTGGTCAAAGGACATAGGCAGACACACGGTTCTTTGGGTAAATGTGGTATCTTTTATTGGACCAACTAAATAGTTGGAAAAATTGTTCTTTGCAAGCTTTCAGGCACAAATACCGTTCTTCAGCCATAGGGAGAGTCCATTGGTGTTTTGCCTGCTCTCTTGAGCAGAACAGAAGCCTAAATGCAAAGTGCAGATTGGTGAAAATGCAAATGCGTGGTAGTGAGGATCAGAAGGAAGGGGAGACAGTAGGTGTGAGACAGATAGGTGAAGGGGATACATTCTTCCCTTTCCCCCACCCCACCTACCTGTCTCACACCTATTGTCTCCCATTCCCTCTGATCCTCACCGCCAAGCATTTGCATTTTCACAGACTGGCACTTTGCATTTGGGCTTCTAGTCCACCCAGGACAGCGCACAAAACACCAATGGACTCTCCCCATGTCTGAAGAAAGGTGTTTGTGCCTGAAAGCTTGCAAAGAACAATTTTGCCACCAGGCTGCGTTCCACAGCCACGTGGGATTCCAAGGAACAGTACACCCATCCACCACCTCCAAATGGACAAGCCTCCACTGCCCGAGCTACACGTAGCTCCAGCTGTTGGCACTATATGGACTATGATTCGCTGGGAATGTTGGATTCCAGTCAGCAGAGGGCAATAGTGAATACACTTAAAAACATCCGTCTCTGTCACGCTGTGAAAAAGTAAGTTGTTCTGATAAGTGTACTCATTTCAGGCCATTTTAAAGTAAGAGGGAGTAAAGCTTGCTGGGTAGGATGGGTAATGAAGCTTGCAGGGTAGGATGGGTTCCAAAGAGCATGGCTTAGACCTAGAGAGACATTTTGGATTATTATCCAGTTTGGAGCTTGCCAGGGCTGGGGCTGGTTTTGGCTTTCTTTTGAAGTATCTGAAGTCAGAGCCAGGGCATCAGGGTAGAAGAGTTACTGGTCCAAAGTTGGTACGGCAATTCCCGCAATCCTAAATAATTCTCCACAATTTTAACCCATGCATCGAACCCTCATACTGACACGTGTCTATGTCCTTTGGGAATTATTTCCCTAAGAACTTGAGCTGACTTGTGACAATATATGGTTTGTGAGCCTTTTCTTAAAGGAATTTGCAAACACCTGGCACACTTTCCTTTTATTCATCCAGGGTGAAATGGCTTCCTGTAGAAGGGGGACAATATAAAAATATATGCATCACGTAAAGGCCACACTCAAATAAATAGGCAATGTCTTTTTGTGGGGCGATCACCTGATTGGTATATAGGAATCCTGGGCTTTATTTCTCACTCAACTGAATGACCTTGGGCAAGTCACTTCGTCTCCCTGTGCCTCAGTTCTCTAACTGTCTTGGTTTCTTGGTACGGTACTTTAAGTTTTACTGATGAAAAGCACTATAAAAGAGCCAGGTATTGTAGTTACTGCATTAGCCTTCTGTGTGGGCATGAATTGGAGCCCCAAGCTACAAGCTTTATTTATGAAGTTCTGCGTGTACAAGATTTTGGTTCTTTCTAACAGCTCCTTCACTAAAACATTTCCCCCTAAAATAAAGGCAAAACTTTAAAATGATAAAGCAATAAATAAATCACAGCTCCCTTAGTCAGGAAACAAAAAACCAGAGGCAGCAGCAACAACCAGAAGCCCTGACAGAATATTCTGGCTAGGGGGCATCTCGGATTGGCAGCGTCCTGGGCATCTCATCAATGGTGCCATTGCTGTGCTAGCAGGAGAACAACAAGGAAGCATTAAAAAAGAGACCCGCTTTAGCTATGGAGAAGGAAAAGGGACGGTTAAGGGTGGCCCCTCAACAAGTTCATGTCAGGAGCTGCCTGCCCTTTCTGAGTGCTGACTTTGTAAAGGCAGAGCAGTGGTTGACTTAACCTTGCTGTCTGGCTTCTCTGGCACCACTAGGCATGTGGTTTCAAACACTGTCTGCCTCCCAGTCCTGCTGAACAACAATGAAAGCCAAGAAAAAAGCCCCAAATCTCCTTAAAGGAAGTTGAGGGCCAGATGTTGCTGGCTTCCTGTCCAGTGCTGCCACAACTGCCATTGCCTGTGGTTGTGGTTAGTTTGTGTAGGCCTTGCGTATAAGAGTCTGAAACGGCCTCTCCTGGAAACTCGCCCGGCTCTGTGACTGATCAGCTGCATTGATACCCGACGGGACGCAGGCTTGCCAAAGCCATCGGGAGGTTTTGCTCCTTGTGCCCTCACTGCTTTTTATAATTTTTGTGCTGACAATTTTGGGGATCAAGCCACAGCACACCCTCAGCACAGCCAGGGCCTTGTTACGCGGTAATTTTAGGTGGCTGCTGGAGCTCTTAACCCCTGGATTGGCTGCATGTTAACACCTTTATGTGGTTTAAAGCACTCATTATTCCGCTCAAAGTTACGCCACTTCAGGACAGGATTATCTCTGAACTGCATAACCTTTCTCCTAGTCCATTAAGGTGTGGCTACTGCCCACAGCTAGTCCACCCAAGTTGAAGTCTTCCAGTATCCCAGGATGCTCCAGGGCTGGTTCTGCCTTGCGGGAGCAACAAGTTGGTCCGGGCGGTGGCGGGAAGCACTGCAGCCACTGGGTGTTTCAGGGCTGTGACCAGCTTGCTGCTCTCTCAGGGCAGAGGCAGTACCACAGGCCTGGAGTGCTTGGTGGCCGCAGTGCTTCCCATGCGGTCACCTGGGGTTGCCAGGGATACTTCAACCAGCTTTTACTCCCCAGGTTGAAAGGGGCTCCAATTTAGGGGGCCCAAAGAGTTTTTAGTCACAGAAAAACACAAGGAACATTATGGGAGCATTATGGGGTACTGCCTCTAGCTGGGCCCCTGCTCACCGAGCCTCTCATGGCAAGTCACAGCTGTGCAGGTAAAGGACAGTCAGAAATGGTTTTTAGCTTGAAGGTGCTCCACTAAGCTGAACAACACTAAGCCGATTAGCATTTGGGCGGCTTACAGCGAAAGGTGTATCAAGGCCCCCAAACTCAAGCTTTCCCTGTCCATGTTCCTGTTTCTGCTAACCAACAGGGACCTTCTATTAGGAAAAGACAAAAGGGCATTTTCCATGGACCATTCAGTGCTTGGATCCACTGCTGAGATGAAGACCAATTAGTGGTGATAGGGTAATCTTGTGAGGTAGGGCCAACCTTTTTGGCAGGTGTGCCACAAATTAAGCCCCATGCCCTCCCTGAGTGCCACTCCAGTCTCCTTTCCCTACCTGGTCTGCTGCTCTGCTCTCTACACTGCTATCTGCCCAATATGCTGCTCTGCTTTCTGCTCCCTGTCCTGTGCTGCCTGCCCCATTTGCTTCTCTGCTTTCAGCTTCCTGCTCAATCTGCCATGTGTGGCACCCAGAGACTGCCTACGCCACTTACGACACGTGTGCTACAGGGTGGCCACCCCTGAGGTAGGCAGCACTGGCCAATCCCTGACCGGTGTAAATTGGTGTTGTCTGTGGCACCATGCTGATTTACTGAGTCTGATGATCAGGCTCTAGGTCAGGTAACAGGTCGTGTTCTGCCACATGTTAACTCCATTGACTGCACCAAATAACATCAGTTAGGATGGTTCGAATAGCTATAATTAAAATGCCATGAAATATATACTACAAGAACCAAGCACCATTTCAGAAACCCAAACGTGGCTTTACAAATACAATAAGAGTGGGTTGGGAGAGGATTTGCCCTGGGGGCTAGTTTAATTGAAATACAGAGGAAATGGGTTTCTAGTCTAACTCTCTCCGCAATGCTATCCCCAGCAACAGCTCCAGTGTATAATCAGACCCAGCTCTGATCCTGCAATGGGCTCTGTGTGGAAGCACACTGAAATGAACGGACACCACACAAAGCACATAATAAGGTTGAGGCCCTCATGTGAATGGTGTTGGGAATCCCTGACAGCACTCAGAGCGGAAAGTCTGAGAAAAAACACTGGTACCCAACAGCCAGATGCACAGGGACCCTATTCAGCTATGGGATACACAGGTGGAAAGCCAGAATAACTTGGGTGATTATAATGGAGCTACTCTGACTGTATGCCAATGTAAGTGAGAGCAGAGCTTGGCCCTGGAACCGAAATGTGCTATTTCCAGCCGGAAAGTACTGAAACGTCTGCTCTAGTTACAGCTAATCCAATCAGCCATATACTGTTGGACTACTACTTTGTTATGTTGTGCTTTTCATCCAGCTGTGGTTCTTCTGCATGTCAACTCATAGCTCTAAGTCTCAGCACCCAGATCGGTAGGACTGTTTTAGGTGTTTTTGCTTTCCTATCCTTCTACAACCTGAGCTTTGATTTGGACTCGACCCTAATTGACTTTAGCCAAACTCCTCTTGACAACGACAGGAACCTGCCCTGAAAACCAGCTGTGGAATCGGGCCCTTTAAGAGCTGCTATTTAAGGACAACTGGGAGAAAATCAAATCCAGCCTGTTTCCAGCGAGAAAAGGAAATGGAACAAGGGGACCAATAGAAGAATCCTCTTGTTAATCACAGTTTGCCACTGATCATAGCTTTGCTAAGGGAACCTGGCATAAGCTAGCCCCTGAAGTGCCTTTCAGTAAGACCATTTTAATCTGTCTTAGTCTATCATTCCTACTAAGTAATTTATAAAGCTAAGTCCAGTTTGGATAGCCACACATTTTGAGCCTTCTCCTGGTGTATGGCTTGCCCAGGTCAAATCAGGAGGAAAAAACGCAAACGTCTTCAGTGGGCAGCCAGCTGGAGCAGAGTGCTAGTAATAGGATTTGAGAACAGAGAGCTTCTGTGTCTTCCCCCAGTCCTCGCAGCGAGGCAGTGGCAGGGAGAAGTCTAGAGCCCAGCAGTCTTGGTGTCCAGTCACCTACTCCAGTCGCTCCCTCGCTTTTTGATACAGAACACCACCCCCGGCTGTCAGCAATGGAAAACATTCCTAAGCAATCCAGAGACTCATCAGGAAGTGCCAGGAATGGACATCAGCCCTATTCACTCATATCCATCGCTGATGCCAGGATTGTGTAATAGCTGCAGATGTAACATATCTGGCAACCTTACCAGCTGGCCAGCACTGCACTATTTGCATATACAAACCTAGTAGAGAATTAGGCAATAGCAGGCTGTGCATTGCTTTCCTCATCTTCTGATACTGAAAAAAATATATGAGTCTTAAGTCAATGCCGGGCAGAAAAAAGAATGCTTTTTGGGTTCCTCCTTTGCTGATCATAAATGGATTCCCATGGAAGGGAAATACCCATCAAATAAAATATTCTTGATGACAGACTGAAACTGGAGTCCCAAGTTGAGGCAATATGCCTGTTCCCATATACAACAATTAAGCCTTTATTTCAGAAGCCCTAACTTTTTGATTAAGGGAAATCAATGAACTAAGTTCCTGGACAGGTTACAGGGGTGGATGGACGAGAACAGGATGGGTTTCAATACGGACAAGTGCAAGGTGCTGCACCTGGGGAGGAAGAACCAGCTCCATACCTACAGGCTGGGGAACTCCCTTCTCGTCAGCGCAGAGGCAGAAAAGGATCTTGAAGTCATCATTGATGCCAAGATGAACATGGGCCGGCAGTGTGGGGATGCAGTCAAGAAGGCCAACCGTACCTTGTCGTGCATCCACAGATGCATCACGAGCAGGTCCAAGGAGGCGATCCTCCCCTTCTGTGCGGCACTGGTCAGGCCGCAGCTGGAGTGCTGCGTCCAGTTGTGGGCGCCGCACTTCAGGAGGGATGCGGGCAGCATGGAGAGGGTCCAGAGGAGGGCCACTCGCATGATCAGGGGGCAGCAGGGCAGGCCCTACGAGGAGAGGCTACGGGACCTGAACCTGTTCAGCCTCCACAAGAGACGGCTGAGAGGGGAGCTGGTGGCCATCTACAAACTGGCCAAGGGGGACCAGCAGACTATGGGAGAGTCCCTGTTCCCCCAAGCCCTACCGGGAGCAACGAGGAATAATGGCCATAAGTTGACTGAGAGTAAATTCAGATTAGACATGAGGAGGCGCTACTTCACTGTCAGGGCGGCTAGGATCTGGAACCAACTTCCAAGGGAAGTGGTGCTGGCTCCTACCTTGGGGGTCGTCAAAAGGAGGCTAGATAGTCACCTGGCCGGGGTCGTTTGACCCCAGTACTCCTTCCTGCCGTGGCAGGGGGTTGGACTTGATGATCTGCTCAGGTCCCTTCCGACCCTACCAACTATGAAACTATGAAGTATTTGTGAAAAGAAAAATGTGTCTGCCTCCTTCGCAGGGTATGGGAATAGGGTGGTACCATTTTACATAGTTTGTGACCCTTCCAGCTGTGCTAACTTCACTCTGCACTGTAGCACCTTCCAGAAACCAGTCAGAGCTCCAGAATATAGGTAGGTACTGGTAGGTTGGACATGTTTCTTTATTTTTGGCAAACTTGGTCATTTCAGACCCAACGATGCCCATGCAATTGTTTCATATATCCTTGCTGCATAAGGAGCTAACAGCACAACCTTCTTCCTTACTTCCCTAGGCTGCATCCAGACAGAATGGAAAGCAACAGCTGCCTCTGCCGAGGGGCAGGATCCTGGGAACGTCCCTGGGCAGCGTGCTGAAAGCAAAACACAGTGGCCGTATGGGAAAGTTTGGCCAATAAAGTAAAGACAAGAAGGGGTGGGCCAGGAGGCAGGACTGCCGTCTCGACCCATTGGGTCCCATTTTGCCAAGGCTCAGAGCATAAAAATGAGCCGAAAGAAGCAAAAAGCCCAGGACAGGTTGGCAAGGAAGGTTTGTCAGGAGAAGGAGACGAGGATTCCTGCAGAACACCAAGAAAAGCTTTGGTCTGTGAGGAACAATTTCAGGTCTGACTCATTATCTCTGGCTCGCTCATGTTGTGCCTGCAGGAAGCATGGCAGCTAGGGAGTTTGGATCTAGG
Organism: Gavialis gangeticus; assembly: GCF_001723915.1. Taxonomy (NCBI): domain Eukaryota; kingdom Metazoa; phylum Chordata; order Crocodylia; family Gavialidae; genus Gavialis; species Gavialis gangeticus. The sequence goes on from NW_017729014.1 coordinate 12,504,118, forward strand.
GCTGGGAGCTGGGTCACCTGGAGTCTCTTCCCAGCTCTTTTACTGATTCACGGGCTGACCTCAGGAAAATCATTTCACCTCCCCGTGCCTTGTATTTTACTAGCACTGGATATCAATATTTTCCACAGATGGTGTGAAGGATGGTTGGTTTCTGTCTCAGAGCACTTGGAGGTGCTGGGGTGAAAGGCGTTCGAGAAGAGTAAAGTAGAGTTCCTATTTAGCACACACGAGCCCCTCGGGAACCCTGCAGACCTCCTTCTTCCCTTTCCTAAAGCAGGGCACTGTCTGTCTGTCTCTTATTTAATTGTGGTGTAATCCTGATTAGTTACAGCCTGCTCTGCCTTCTCCGCAAAGCCATGTGGGCAGCACCACTTGCATGACGCTGTCTGCCTCAGCTCTCTGAAGCGGAGCCAGAGCAGGAGGAATAAACCACTGAGCCGTCTGGCCCCATCTCCGACAGGAAGCCGCTCTGCTCACGGCACAGACGGAGGCCTTCGAGGTGCCTGCAGGAGGATGTCATCCTTTTTACATGTGGGCTGGCAGAGGAGGCAGGCGGGGGATGGAGCAGGGAACCTGTATGGGGAGAAGAAGGGGATGCGGGGAGGAAGAGTGGTGTGCGTAGAAAAAAATGACGGGGGAGGAAGCAGGAAGAAGAATAAATCCAGCTGTTGGCACAAATAACTTCAGGGATGCTGAAATAAACCAACAGAAAGGCTTTGGGTCAGTCCTGCCTATGGTGTGCATCTATTAGTGGAGTTATTTCACGGCTAAATGTGATCAATTCATGGCATAGCCATATGCGAGCTGGCTCATTCTGCAACAGCAGAGATTTTACCATACTCCTTTGGCCTGGGTTGGTAGCTTGTTATGCCTGACTTATTACTTGTTGTGCCCTACAGCATTCATCCCTGTCTCCATATTAAAGCACAGCCGTGGACATGATCTCCATGGCTGAGCAGGTTGAGCTGCCGCTGGAACCTGGGACACGTAGGTGTAAAGTCCCACTGCTGGTTTCGGGGCTAGAGTCAAAGCCCATTAAATAGGATTCCTTCCACTGACTTCAATCTACTGGAGTAAGTGGCCCATTTTTCACTCACTCTGCCTAGCTGTAAGTGGGCACACAGTGCAAAACAGCTGAGAATCAGGCCCATGATACAGGTGTTGAGTGTGTTTTCCTCTGTGCACAAGTGAGCAAATGAAAGCACGTGCTTTGGTTTGCCCTGTAAACTGCAGCTCCACAAATGTTTCTGAGGAAGCACCGATACCTAGGTAGCATGTGTGAAAACTAAAGAGAAGGCTTAATCGAAGAGGAGGTAGGCTTGAACACCATGCAACCTGAATTCATTTTAATACCCACTAACCCCTCCCTCACCTCTTTCGCATCAGAGCAAAGTGCACGTCGGAGAGCAGAATGTGACTCAGACCTCAAAAAGCAATGCATCCTTGCGTGGCACAACAGTGATGCCAGCCACCGCCTTCCCTTTAGTCACCAGAAAGATTTGGATGGGGAGCGCTCCGGAAAACCTAACCGAGGAACGAGAAAGCTCACGGGCCCTGAACTAGCTCCTGGCACAATCCACAGGTTATCTCCACTGGATCACTCTCTTCAGAGGGGAGGAAGAAACAAAAGAATGATGGATGCGTAGCACAATATAACCCCAGCCAGCTGAGCTCCTGCAAGAGGCCCTGAGCCAGATGAGCTTCTGCACGGTTCCTTGAGCCAGCTGAAGTTTCAGGAGGTTCCCAGAGCCAGCTTCCCTCTTGGGAGGGTCCCTTTGCTCTAACAAGTGTTAGCATGAATCCTGGATCTCTGCTGCTGTGAAGTCCCTAAGGACAAGGTATTTCCTTTGAGAAGCCCTGAAGATCCAGCTCATTTCCTGTGAGGCTGCCACATTTCCTACCAATGCGGACATATGGGGTAACTTACTCTGTGTATGTGACTCTGAGGAAATGATTTGCTAATTAAACATGACATTTTCAACCTATGAAGTCTGCTTAACCAGCATGAACTGTTCCACTTTCAAGTGGTTTTGGCTGCAATTTGCAGTAATTAGGGGGATTTTCCATGCCTGTCCCTCTCCTTTCAAGCAAGGCTGATTTTTCTCTCTCTGATGTTTAGCTTGGGTGGCATTTGGCCACCAGCTGTGGGCAGGTATCCTCTGTGTGTCCAGCAGTGGAGGAACTTTCCCTCACTGAGATGAAGAAGCAGTCAAACAGGTTAAACTTTGTGATTATTCATAAACCAACATAACTTTCCCAGAAGAAGCAGCTTGAGAGACAGATCATGCGCTCACTATCATCCATACAAATCTGGAATGACTGTTAAGTCAGGAACTTTATACCAGTGTGCAAGGGAGCAAACCTGGGTCCTTTACCTCGCTGAAAACTACAGAGGACAAACTCCTGAACATCTGGATATAATGTGCTGAATAATATATCAAAACGGCTTTGGCCGTGGCATTTGCACGTTCCTTCAGATGAGTGTTAGGCTTTTTATAGACCTTCTGACAAGGCTTTCAGATGTGGACATCACAATGCCATCAGATTTAACATAAACTGGGGCTTGGTGCCTGGGCCGCGTGCCACGAGGGGTGTGTTGTACGAAATCTGCAATCAGCAGTAAGCATGGGGTGGTTGAGAGTGAGCAGGTACGTCTTCTGCACCCTCTGCAAACTGAGTATGGTGGATTTGAGTTCTGGACATGGAGGTGAGATACTGGGGACAGAAAATCATGCTCAAACAGCTAACAGTAGGGCACAGGGGGCACGTCTACGCATGCAATTAATGCGCCTGAATTTTCTTTGCAGGCTCCCCTGAGTGCCGTCCCCAGGTCTGGCAGGGGGCACGGGGGCCGGTCCTAATCCCCAGGTAGCTTCGAGAGCCATCCCTGCTCGGTGGCACTATCACACAGAAGTCGCAGCTGCTGGGACAGCTTTGGATCCTGATCCCCACATGGTGGGGAGACGGCTGCCCCTGTAGCCAGCACAGTTCTCCCCCCCCCCACCCCGGGACTGACCAGGAGCAAACTGCTAATGCGCCGTTAATCTAGTACCTGTATTTCCCGGGACTAGCAAATGGCACAGTAGCCTAATATACCGTGCAGTAAGCCTTGTGCAATGGCATGTGTAGATGGTGATGGTTTACTGTGCATTAGATTAGTTTAACACACGGTGAGGTGTCTCGTGTAGATGTGCCCAGGAGTGGAACAAAAGAGAGTGCTCTGACTCTTCCTACATGGCCTTGGCAGCCTATAGGTTAGCTTGATCTCTCCCTTCTTGCACACCCTCCTGATCTTCCCTCTGGGAGAGGGATACAACTCCCAGCTGAATTCCACCTTGCTATGCACCTAACAGCCAAGGGTCCTGTGAAGGGGCCGTACACCAGAGGAACCAGCTTTGCCTGAGGTTAGGAATAACCTTGTACCTCAGTTGTCACTGAATTGCAGAAATGGGTCCAAACCAGGTCTGAACACCCACTTTAGGAGATAGACAGACAGAAATATTCTGACTCTTCCTTATATCTGTGTGAAGGGTCAAAGCAAAAGCTCAGGCTTCAAACACTCTGCCTCACCTTCCTACTTGGGAAAACTTGATCTGCAGATGTGCAGGTCTGAACCTTGTGTTTCTGAACTTTGCATACACATACATACACACAAAGACATGCCGTAGCTTGGCTTATGGTTTGCTCATGAATGGGCACAGCTGTCACTACAGTAAACCATCACCACCATCAATCAGCTCCTCCCCACTCCCTGCCTGCACCTGTGCGTTGTGAACAATATCCCCACAAGGGCTAAAAGCTCAACTCCAGTCCTGACAGACGAGAAACTAGTGCTCACTGCTCAGCAGGTTTCTGATAACAACTGGTGCAAATCCTAGATCAGGCTGGATTTGACTCAGCTGAACCAAATGGTTTTATAGCAAAACTTTCCTCCATAAGCAGCCTGTTTCCCTGTTACACTGACTGTTGCCATAGGACCTCAATCTACAGTTTCCCTAACTTAAGCATAAAGTGACTGGAGGGGACAATCTGACTTGTGATTCCTCTTGGAACTGGGGCTCTTGGTATCTTCACTCCATCGACTACCATCTCTAAGCCCTTTTCACTTCCCCAGCTTAGCCTTAGGACATCCAGCAGCAAGTCCCTGCTTTTCAAATAGGAGATTGGGAGTCAAGCTTCCTGGGGACCATTTTCCAGCTTTCCCACTGTGGGACCTCAGGTAGGTCATTTTTCATGCCTCATCTTCTCTAGCTGTAAAAGAAAGAAATAATTCTTACCTCCCCTTGCTGATGGGCTTTGGGGTTCTTGGATGAAAGGTGTCATACATGTGGGAGATGAGCTCTAAGGGATGGCTAGGCTGATTTTCAGAGCAGCTAGGCACCTGACCTCCCTGTGACTTCAGTGGGAGTTGGGCATTCTTGGTACCTCCAAAAAGCAAAGGATAAGCTCTTGACAGAAATCTTTACATATTGGATGAAGGCAGCGGTTAAAAAGACTCTAACCCCAGCTGACCTGTGTGCAAGTTGACTCCACCCTGCGTGTGTGATATAGGAGCAGCCACAGCATCAGCTGAAGGCCAAAGGTGTAACAACTTCTCAAATGTGTGGTGAAAGCTGCAAAAAAGGCCCCTTCCGCTGCATATTTCTGGAAAAAATATCCCTGACTGGACTTTTAGGTCACACATGCTTCTCATGCTTGCTGTTATCTAATGTCTAATGCTATCTTATGCAGCTGTAATTTGTACGCCCCTTTTCACCTCCCACCCGCTGGAGCAGCCTCCACTTATCTCTCAGTTTCATCTTTAATTAGAAGTTTGCTGCTTTGCCCACACCTTGGACTTGTTGCCCTCTCTGCATGACTCATGATATCAGTCTTGCGCAGACCATAGAGCAACTGGTAGTACAACAGCCTGGAGGATACTGTGGAAAAGCAAAGCTGAACAGCAGCATCTCCCTGCGGGGATTTTTTCTCCCCTGCGTATTGAAAAAGTCAGAGGTTGAGCATTCTCAGTCTTGAGAACCCGGAGATTTGGGCAGCATGGAAAGTCTTCATCTCAAGTGAGAAGTCAGGTTTCTTACGCTAGGTTCTGGAAAACATTCCTGTGCACAGTTTGAGCCTCGGTCCAGATTCTGGTGAAACCAATGAAAGATTGTGAAGGTTACCTCTGTCTAGAAGCAGTCGGTTGCAGCGCCCGTTCCAGCAAGGAGAGGCAGCCATACTTTGGATCCACAGGCAAACCTCCTCCAGACTGAAAAGGATTCACGTTCTTCAGGCCCAGCTGTACGAAAAGAAAAAAAAAGGCTTTTATATTTCTCAACACAATTGGCAAAAAGGCCAGACTGAGTGACAGGAAGAACAGTTTGTTACCTCTGGTCACCAGATCAGGCTCATGTGACACTGACTGGAGAAAAGAAGCTGAGAAAGGAGAAGAAAAAGAGCAGGGGGACAAGGCTACCAAGGGTCCTTTGCTTTGAACCTGACTTGCTGTGTGGCCTTGGGCTAGTCACTTACTCACTTTGTGTCTGTCTCTATCTGTAAAATGGAGAGAATAGCTCTACCCTCCCATGCGGGGGCACTGTGAGGCTGAACTTGCTAGTGTTTGGCAAGCGGTTAGAAATCCTCTGTCAGAGGTTGCTGTTCAGTCTGAGCACAACGTATTTTTACTGAAAGGCTGCAGAGATGAGCAATTGAAAGAGTAACCAGCTCAGCTCATTTGCTTCTTTAGAAATGCTTGGTGAAATCCTATTCAGCAAGAGAGAAGGGCTTGGGAGGGAGGTGAGAAGAGGGCCGCTGCCAAGTCCAGGGAGTGAGCGCTGGTGGAGGGAGGAATGAAGGAATCCATCCTCTCTCACACTCGCCTGGTGGCAAAAAAAGAAAAGAAAAAAGTGATCCAGCACGACTGGAATAACTCCGCTCACTGTAGCCCGTCCAACAACAGCCCTGGCGGATCATAAAACAGCCTCTCACATCCATGTGGTTTGTGCTGCTAGGAAACAAGGTACAAAACACACAACCTCACTTTGGGCTCTGTAAAACCTTATATCCCCCCCAGACCTGCAGTTCATCTGAAGAATTTGCATCACCTAATTAGAACCAAGCCGAGATTGCAAAAAAAAAATTAAAAATCAAAATCAAAAGACTTTCTCCCCTTCTGGCCCCCCTTCACAATTTCAATTACAATAAAACTTGAAAGCTGCCTTCCTGGCCTCTCCCCAGGGGGTTTCCATGCAGAAGCTTTGCTGGCAGGACTCGGCTGCTAAGAACATTTGAAGGCTAGAGTCACTTCCTTTTACTGGTGCCCAAAAGGCAGGTGTAGCCCTTTCTCCTGCCTTCGCAGTGAGAATAGCTAGCAGAGAGCTCCTGGGAAACACAAAGAGACCTTGAAACAGTTTCTCTGGTTTGGCTGCTGTTTGCATTTGCAGGGTTGTTTTTCTGCTAAGAGAATGAGAAGCCAATCCTCTCCACTTTTACAACCAGAGTGAGGAGTTTGATCTTTTTATTCTGATTCACTCTTTTCTTTTTTTTCCTAAGCTAAAATAAAGTATATGGTGCCTAGCAGAAGGCAGGGTAGATTTACACTGTATAGACTAACCAAAGTAGGAATATATATCACAAGGTTTATTGAGTTGAAGCTCACTTCCTTAGACGCTTAGCCAGCTTCATGCCAGCTCCCCTAAAACTATCCCATATCCTTCACACCTAACCTGCAGCCCCCTACTATACCATTCCTAACTCCCTACAACTCTGTCAACATCTTTCACTCCTGATTTGTCACTGACATGCAGCTCCCCTGCTATTCCAGGCCTGAGACCTACCACCACTCTGCTAATGCTCCTTACTTCTGCCTTTTAGCTCCTCTCCCTCCTGTCTCAGTCCTGGATCCCCCTTCTTGCCTGGATGATGCCTCTGACTCCTAAATGGCAGCATCTCCTGCTGCTCTGGGGGTGAGTCTACATGTGCACATTTACTGCACAGTAACTGAAATTACTGTGCAGTATGGGTGCGCGTCTACACACGCATGCCCATACTGCACAGTAACTATGGTGACTCATGCCAACTTGAGTATAAGTTTGATCCCTGCATCATGCAGGGATCAAATTTATGCCCAATTAGATACTGCGCAGTAATGCACGTGTAGACGCATTACTGCACAGTAACTCAGGAGGCCTCCCTGCTGGGTCTGTCCAGCCACTAGGGGGCCAGCCTGAGCCCAGCCCCAGGGCTTCTGATTGGCTGCCTTTCCTGGCTTCAACTTGGGACTAAAGTTAGTTCCAAGTGCTGGCACCTAGCTCTGGCTTTACTTCGGGCAACAGTTACTCCCAAGTGCTGGCAGCCATGTGGCCGGAGGGTGGAACTCCCCCCCCCGTGGTCACAGGGGTACATAGCAGGCTGCTCTGACCTGGGGCTAAATTTAGTCCCAACATGTAGACGCTGGCCTATTCCCACTTACTGCGCAGTAAATTTAAGATGCCGTGCAGCTTAAAAATAAATGCACGCGTAGACATGCCTTGGGAGTAGGTCTCACACAAAATTGCTCCCAGACATCTCTCACAACCCTGCCAGAAGACCCCCCACCCTTCTCTGAAATGGCTAATTTAGTCCTGGGCCTCCCATGAGGTTAGATACCACAAACATCAAATGCCATAGTCATTTTGTGGCTGCTTGAGACTCTCAAGGATAAGGATAGGCAAAGGTGGAACAGCCTGAGCCAGAGTCTATTTGAAACTGTCCTTCCAAGCAGTAGCCACATCTCCAGTTTGTGGCTTCTCAGGAATACCTGCTGATGCCCGCGCCTGCTCTGCTTTGGTATAAGAGCAGGGAGGTGCCTGTGGAGAACGATGATTCAGGAACCCTCTGTTGCCTCCGTTATAAAGCCAAAAGGGGCCTTTGTGATCATCTGGGCCGACCTCCTGGGTAGCAAAAGCCGTAGAGCCTCCTTGTATTAGTTCCTGTTTGGACTAGAGTACCACTCTGAAAAGCATCCCGTCTTGTTTTAAAAACCGTCCCTGACAGAGAAGCCACCACAGCCCGTTCAACTGTTCCGGTGACTAATTCCCCTTGCTGTTAAAAATTTTCACCTCTCACCATGGAAAAATGATCTGCTTTGCTAAAAGCCGAGTATGAGGATTTTTCATGGCACCTGGTTGCCATGCTACAGCTCTGTAGCCCAAGAGGAATGTAAAAGAAAAGTATGACAATTCTATAGTAACGTGGTGATATAAGTAGATTCAGTAACGAAAAGACAGCAGGAGAAATAGTCCTGTCCTCCTTGAGCCAAACCTGGTGCCTAGTGACTTTGAGGGAAGTCACTGCACCACTGATGTGAATGATGACAGCTTGTACTCCCAAATGGGTTTTTATTATATTGTTTGTGTGTGTGTACTTGATATGCTTCCGTGTTTACGTTAATAACAAAAATAAGTCATGCTGAAAAAATTGTACCTCATTTTTAGGCAGTTTGTTTAGCTTCAGCTTCCACCTCCTTTTCCTGACTCTTTCATCAATCCAGGCTGAGATTCTGCCCCGGGTGGTGCCTTTCATCTCAGGATTGGATCTGAAATCATTTTTGCGGCATTAATGAGACTCCAGTGCCGTCGGGTACCTGAGCCTCCTCTCTAATTTTATAGACGGGCAAACTGAGGCAGAGACGGTTCCTTAATATCCCAAGCAGAGTAAACGGCACAACTGTGAGCAGAACGCCGGTGCGCTAGGGCATCTATGCACGTGAGGGGCCTCTGCTCCGATACGTGCTAATTAGCACACGTTGGAGCAGACTCTATTAATCGAGTCTGCTGGAGCATGCTAATTAACTTGCCCCACCAGCCCCCGCATCACGTATTCAGCGTCCCTGCATTTCAAAATGGTGGCAGGGGCACTTTAACGAAAGCTGGTCAAACGAGCTTCAGTTAAAGCATCCCTGCCACCATTTGGAAACACAGGGACGCTGAATACACGCGACGCTGCAGGCACTTTAATTAGCGTGGCTCCCAGAGCCGTGCTAATTACAGCACCTCCCCTGCACCGCGGAGCACGTGTATTTCCAGACACCCTGTTTGGCCCCCCCAGCACACGCGCTCACTGCCAGGACCTCTGGCTGTCAAAGCAGCAGGAAATGCTGCTCGAGAACAGACCCAATGGCCCTTTAGCTGATGGGCCAAAACTTGTCAGCGAGCCTTTCTTTCCTACTTGTCAGGCTCATTACTGCCCCAGCGCTGTGGTGCGGGCTTCTGGCTTTGCTAGGTAGGTCACCTCCACGTATTGCCCAGCGAGCCTGGCGCCGAGATGAAGACTCAAAGAGGGCGGCTGCTGGGCAAAGCAGAGCTGCCTGAGCTTGCCGCAAGGGCAGGGACCTACAAGGGGAAGCACGAGGGGCCTTTCTTTAACTGTCTGCCCGACATCTCCTTGGCTTCAGGTTTCAGGCCTCTGGAAGGCCGTGTGGGGCTGGCAGTGTGTGGGCCCCAGGACCGCGCACTTGTGAGGCTTGGACGCCGTTTTGGCGGCTCACACCCTGTGATTTCTCTTGGCCCGGTTCCCACCTCGATTGGACGCGCCAATCTGAGGAGAAAAATATGAACTGGCCCAGAGGATTTCCTTGAGCGAGACTTATTTTATTTTGCAAAGGAGGGGAGGGCGAGGATTAACTCACTCCTCTGAGCTTCATTGTCATTTGATCTGACACATGGATCCGGGCTGCTGGCTAATAGCTGCCCGGGCTCCCCTCGCAAGCCACCTGGCTCTCCTTGCAAGGCAGAGATGAGAGCAACTTCGGCGTGAACACAGCCCCCGCGCTGCCCCGTGCTAAAGGGCTGACGCAGCGGAAAGCGGCTGCAGGAGGGGGATCTGCTGCGAGGACAGGCAGCCGGCAAAATAACCCAGCCCTTCCCTCCTCTTCTTGCCCCTTCAACGCCTGAGGGGAAAAAAGGAGGGGACACGTCACTTATATGCAAACAACTAGGTAGAAATGAGCAGAGCTGTGAACCTCGGCTCCCAAAAGGCCACAGTTTCCGGGCCACCTTTGACAGAAGCATGCCAGAACGAGCCTGCTAGATGACATGCCTCCCTCTCTCCCAGACACGAATATCATGCGATCGGTGAGTGACATCACATTGGTACAGATCTGGTTACAGGACCACAGCTGCCTGGCTGGTGGGTGTTACCGTGGGCTGTGGATATTGCAGTGGCTACCACGCTACTGGCCATTGGCATCTTACGCCAGCTCTAGCAGCATGTACGTCAGTATAAAGGTAATATGATACAAAAAGATATGGCACGTCAGCCTCATAGCACTGTCGCTTTAGCCCCAGCATGGCATATGTTGGATGACTATGCTGGCATAGATTTTTAGGGTCAGAAGGGCCCTTAGTAGATCATCGAGTCTGACCCCCTGCCCTAGGTAGGAAAGAGTGCTGGGGTCAGACGACCCTCTTTGGCCTCAGAGCAGTACATCGGATGGCGTCGACGTACCCCGATACACTACAGATGCTGCAATGCTGAGAACGCTCTAAATATATACAGTGATGTCAGCATGGGGCCAGCGAAGCGCTGGGCCCTCCAGTGAGCCGAAACCTGTCCCACCGCTATCTTTGAGAGCAATGGAGCTTATGTTCTACCCTTCCTTTATCCTGCTAGAGCTTCTCACCCGGAGGCTGGAGAGGGGATCTGAATAACTGCAGTCTGGGTTAGATTTTGATTAAAGAGGCTATGAGCAATATTCATTCCTAGTGGGTGTATCATGGCCAGGGCTTCCGGAGAAAGCAGCCAGTGGAACGGTGACAGGTCCCTGAAAGGGAGGGCCATATCCGCTACAGCCTCTACGTTCAAGAGGATGCAGCTGTATCCTCCACACCAGACCTTTGCTTGCATTTTCCTTTGTCAGTGCTCGAGTGAGTGCTGCAGCCCCCACCGCACCCACCCCA